>NW_025999423.1:0-404688 GCF_019419815.1 Pyrus x bretschneideri | reverse complement strand
ATTGAGGTTTTGACGAAATTAAACTAAAATGCACAAATTGTAATTAAGGGCAAAATGTAAATATGAATGTGATGAAAATACGGATGAATGCTAGCTAGAAGGTTCTTCTCCACACATGTTACACTTGCATACAAGATGATTTTCGGTTGGTCTTTCGATGAATTATGAAACTCAACACCCCGGGTTAATTAGGTCCGCTTAAATTAACCGTCAAGTTTTCCTTAAGTTAATGAATTGGATGATTGCATACGACAACCCAAAGCATTCCCCACAAGTTCCCTACATGAATTGCATAATAGAGATACAAGCAAGAATCATTAAGTTCTTTGAAAACTATAAGTGTTGACGAGGCATTCGTTACTATGAATTGCATGAAACTTATGCCAAGAATTTACTTAACGCGATTGTTTATAAGCAACCTCCACTACTTGTGAATATAAGTTCATAACTATTAGGTGAAACTCACTTATATTCTAGCGTCATATTCATGCATGAAAATTAAGCGTGCACTCTCAATAAACGTACATAAATAAGTTATCAATCAAATAGTTAAACAAATTGAATCCACAACTCATGAAATTCCAACCAAAGGTAATCAATTCATATTGCAAGCATAAACATGGTTTCGAATCACCCCCTAGCTAATGGGGGGTTTAGTTCCTCTTACGTACAAAACAAAGATAAGTAAATTTAACCATTGAAATTGAGGAAAAGAAACACCTAAAAATTCCAACAACTCAAACTTGAATTGTATGAACGTTTAGGCACTCTTCTCCTCCTCTTTGTTGTCGCACAAGATCTATGGATAGGTTTTGGGTTGGTGTTTGTATGGAGGAATGGTTGGATAGTGTTTTGGAGGGTTGGGGAGTGGTGGAAATGGAAGAGGAGATTGCTAGAAATGGAGTGGGGATGCACGGCTAAGGAATTCAGGATGTGTTTTGTGTTGTGTTGTGTATGAATGGAGGTGTGGAATGAATGACAATTCAATCAATGTTTTGTGGCTGCAATGGATGCTTATTTATAGGTGGATGAATGATTAAAAGAGGGAATATGACAGCTAGGAGAGAATGTGGCTGCCATCATGAAGAGTGAAGCTGGAAATGCATGTGAAAGCTGGAAATGGGATGGGTAGCCACAGCAAAGGGTGTGGATATGCTGGAAATGCATGTGAAGATGCTGGAATTGTAAGGCTAGGGTGAATGATGATGAATGCATGTGGATTAAAGAGGGAATATGGAAGAGTGTGGCTGCAATGATGGTGTGGAATGCTGGAAATGCATGGGAAGATGCTGGAATTGTAAGGGGGGACACGGCAATGAATTGTTTTGGGTGATGGGTGCATGTGTTGGCTGAATTCTTTGTTGGGAAAGCATGTGAGGGAATGATTATGGTGAATGATGATGAATGCATGTGGAAGTGTGGTTGAAATAAAGGAGTGGGAAGGCTGGAAATGCATGGGAAGGCACGGCAAGGGATGAATTTGTGTGTGTATGGGAATTTTTGGTTCTAAGGCTTTGTTTGATTGGGCTAGGCCCTTTGTTTTATGTCTTAAAGTGCATATAAGGCTTCAATTTCGTCCAACACTTTGGCTCCAAGCATAAGCTATCCATTCTAAGCCCAATGTTGCTCCAAAATGCTCCAAATTGCACCTTTTTGCTTCCTTAGCCATATGAACCTAGAAACACACGAAAATGGCATAAAGGACTAAAATAACTAAAGAAACACAACGTAAATGCACGAGAACAGGCCAATTAAGTCGCATAAATATGCTCCTATCAAATTCCCCCACACTTAGCTTTTGCTAGTCCTCGAGCAAAACAAACAAACTAAACAAAATGAAACGAAACAAAACAAACAAAAGACAATCTAAACCTTCCAACGTTGCCTCAGGGATTTCCAATGCACATGACATGTTAAAATTTGTTATCTCCACAGATTTTAGTCATCTTCACACTTAAGTACATTCTTACTCATAGTCACCACATACTAGTTCACAATTAAGCAATTAAAACCATGTTTTGAATGTAGTAACATGCTTTAGAGAATTTGCTCAATTCCTTACAAGATATGCACTCAATTTTCACTCAGATTTTCTAACTACACACCCTAATCTAGTCATATGTGAGAAGATTGATGTAAACATGAAAACGAACACTCATATATATGTATCACAAAGAAAGCAATTTTCTGGAGTTAATAAGCGTGTTTAGATATGATCTCATGAATGGAATGCTACTACTTAGACACGAGAACCAGTGACACCATATGCTCATACCAAATTCAAACTCTACAAATTGAAATGCACAACACTCAAGATAGAAGACAAGGGTTGTAATGGGGCTTGGGGTGTTTGGCTAACAAAGAAGGGATATGGAAAACAAAGGTTCTTAAAGAAATAGTGAGCAAAGCATTCGAATCAACTTAGAATTTACTTTTGAATGAAAACTCAACTTTTGAACAAAAAGGGAAAATTTAGACAATTTAGGGCCAGATTTGGTGTTTTGGACCCCTTTTTCAACATTCAACACTTAATCACTCATTCTTTCATCTTTTCAAGCTTTTTTTTTTTTGGGAATCTCAAAACTTAATCACTCATTCTTACATCTTTTCAAGCTTTTTTTTTTTTTTTTTTTTTTTTTGTGGGAATCTCAAAACATACATATAAACTTAAGAACAAACATTCCCTCCCCCACACTCATTTTCTTGCATAATGTAACTCAAAAGGAATTCATTTAAGTCATGCTCACTATCTTTTAAGAACAAGGGTGTGGACTGTCCTAAACTAGGCTAGATGAGGATAATGTCGGTTAACAAGGAATAAAGGCTTAACAAGGCTCAACGGGGTTAACTTAAACAAATAATGAAGTAGGATACACGGCAATTTGGCTTTGGTGGTGGTCACTACACAACTTCTTCTTGAATATGTGTTATGCAAATCAATAACATGCTTTGAATGAAATGGGCATGAGTTCTAGCATTTGGAACTATATGATGAAACGCCTTCTAAGTAGTAACCAAGCAAAGAATAATGAGATCATGCAACGAGTTTGAAAACAAGAATCACAGATTAATACTCTCCAAAGAATGTTTAAAGCTCAAGTTTCTCAGGGTTGTAATGTTTGTTTGAGTTCCTTCCTTCAAGCATGTTACAAAAACTAATTTTTTTTTTTTTTTTTTTAGGATTGTATGTGAAGTCATACATTATAACCATAACCAAGCATATACCAAGAGTATATCAAACTTTTCTCCATGTTTATAACTCTTCTTAACAGTCATGCAATTAAAAACCAAATCCTCATCATTGTGTTGGAAGGTACCCTAAGACACAAAAACACAAAAACGACTCAAAACACTCTTTTTAGGCTTTTCAAAACATGTCCTTCAAATTTTTATGTGATTTTCGGAGTTATAAAACAAAACACACTAAAACACTCCAAATCAGCTTAAAAACATTTTAAAACAGCAAGGAACAACACTTGAAGTTATGGGTGATAAAATCCAACGAATTTGTATCAACATACTTAGTTACCCCCCCCACACTTCAATCAAACATTGTCCTCAATGTTTTAAGCTTAAAACCACACTAAACACAAGCAAACACAAAAACAGCAACTAAACTCATTAAACAGGGCAGAATGTAAATAACAAAGAGAAGAGTTTAGGGACGCAAATCTGGTTATGGAGTGTAAATTCCATCTTCTCCTTGGTGATTGCATTGAGGCTTGATCATGAGTTTTTCCACAGGCTAATCTTGAACTGGGCTGGAGGATGCCAACACATGGCAGGCAAGCACGAGATGGAGGTTATGACCTGTTTCTTTGTTCAATCTTTCCAATTCGTATTGAAGAGGGTTAGAGGATACTAATTAGAAAGATTGATTTTTCATTGTCACTCGTCTTTCTCCAAGCAGATGTGGTACCTTCTCTGGAAGTGTATCAACCTTTGAAGATGACTACTCGAGAGCAACACTAGGTAAGCAACCAGGGAATAGATTCCAGGTAGTCGGTTCCAGATCGGAAGACTGACTCCAAGTGCCGGCTGATTGCTCACTTCACTTTGCCATGCGAGTAATAACAAGGACAAAGGAAAAGACAGGGAAAGATCATGATATGAGATACCTTTGCTTTCGCCCTTGATGATATGAGATACTTTTGCTTTTGAAGAAGCAGCGAATGAATCAGCACATATATTTGTTGCGATTGTCTCCACATGCTTCGATCCACCGTTTCCTCTTGCCTCATCTGTACTCCAGGCATCTGGTATCTTCTTTGGGGGATACATCAATGGTTGAATATATGTTCTCAAGAGAAGAAAAAAACTGAGCACGTTTGAGAGGTTTGGTTGCAGCTACATTCTCGGCCGAGAAGGAAAGTCATGCGTTTTTGGGTGTATGCCTTGCCATGAATGTTGATGTATATAGGAATTGTAATGGCAAGTAGTAGTGCGGATGCGGCAATGACCTCCACGCGTCTTCAACTTTGTCAGAGATCTTTTGACAAAGTTGCACGCTTTATCTGAAAAGCCGGGATTTCGGCTTTGTCACCCACGCTTGTCTGCAAAAGTGTGTAGCTGTATTCTCAGTCTCCACGCGTCTTCAACTTTGTCAGAGATCTTTTGACAAAGTTGCACGCTTTATCTTCAAAGCCGGGATTTCGTCTGAAGAGTTGGCGAACTTTACGCAGGAAAATCCGGCTTTGAAGATTTGAAGAGTGGTGTCTCTTCAATTTGAATTGGTGGTTGTGTCGCCTCTCCCTTTATAAAGGTGATCGATCAGCTCTAACATGCACACTTTGAAGATTGCCCATCCGTGAAAATCGTCTCCGGCCCTTTGAGATTTTACTCCATCCAACCCTTCTCTTTTAACTTCTTGAAAAATGGCTAACCCATCTAACCCATCTAACATTTGCTTAGATTTGAGTCTCAGCAGTGATCCGGTCGCGCCGCGTCAGGGTAAGGTATGGTGCCCGTCTTTCTTATCTTCTAATGGGCCTCTTACAGGTGAAGACTCTGTGATGACAGATGCAACAACAGCTACGATAGAAGCTCGGAACCTCCTCATTCCTAAAGATAGTCAGCTGCTTTCAGGACGGTCCGATGAGTTGGCCGTTCAAGAGTCCCTAGCTCTCAGTGTTCAGTGCGCGGGCTCTGTGTCCAACATGGGCCAACGCCTACTTGGTCGATCCCGTCAGGTTGAATCATTGATGGCAAAGGTGGAAAATCTCAAGCAAGAGATCAAACAGCTTAAGCACGAGAATAGAAGTTTGCACGTGCTTGCCAATAATTATTCGACAGGCATGAAGAGGAAGCTTGATGAGCTGCAAGAATCTGAAGGTCGAATTCAAAGTGACCGTCAAAGGCTTGCGGCTTTCTTCCAGAGGCACCTTTTTCCTGCGTCATCTAACGTTTCACCAAGTATTGGGGCCTCGAATGATCTATCTTCGGTGCCTCCCGCTCCTATGCTTCCCGCTCCGATGCCTCTTGCTCCGATGCCTCCTGCTCCTAGAGTTTTACCACGTAGTGGGGCTTCACATAAACATCCTTTGTGAAGGCTCCATCTTTCTCTCTTTTTTTTTTTTTTTTTTTTTTTGTCACTTCGAAAATCAATGAACATGCTTTGTTTTATTCAGTGTATTGGGTTGCCTCCCAAGTAGCGCTTTCTTTTACGTCTTGCAGCCAGACGGTACCTCCGTTTAAGGTTGATTAGGTTCCACGGCATGGAGGGGTACCTCCTCCACGACATGCTCCTCAAATGTCTCATAATAGGGCTTCAATCGATGCCTATTCACTTTGAATTCTTGCTGCGTCCTTGAACTTTTGATTTGCACTGCACCATGAGGGAAAACATTAGTGACAATAAAAGGACCAACCCATTTGGAACGCAACTTACCCGGAAACAACCGAAGGCGAGAATTGAACAACAACACTTTCTGCCCAATAGAGAACGTCTTGGCACGAATCATCTTGTCATGTGATGCGAGAATTATACGCACACAAATTAAACCCTCTTTTTGTCAAATTGTAGTATAGAATGTAAGTAGGGATCGTTCTAGACCGGGGATTAGGAGGGCTTGCTAAAACCTCTAAATTGACTCAAAAACATAAAAACAAAGTTAAAAACGTTCACAAAGACTCAAAGGACTCAAAACAGGTTCAAAAGACTCAAAACTGCCTAAAAACACTAACTAGGCAGTTTCTGACCTTAAACACAAATTTGGACGAATTTAAGATTATAGGTTGATTCAAGACACTTTAAAACACAAATTAAGACACTTTAACACTAAACTAGACTCAAAGAATGCAAAACTAAACACTTAAAACACTAAAACAAACCAAAAGACTCAAACAGCACCAAAACACTCAAAACTGCCTTAAAAACACTTTCTGGGCAGTTTTGAGCACTTTGAGTACTTTGGACGAATTTGGGTAATAACTTGAATCAAAACACTTAGAAACACAAACTAAGACACTTTCTAACTATATTGGACACTAAAGTAAAGGGGGATTGAGTTTTTGACGAAATTAACTAAAATGCACAGATTGTAATTAAAAACAGATTGTAAAGATGAATGTGATGGAATTGAATGGATGGGATGGCTAGCTAAGGGGTTCATCTCCACACATGTTACACTTGCATAATAAAACGATTTCCAATTGCTTTTCAATAAACCATGATGCTCAACACCCCGGGTTAATTAGGTCCGCTTAAATTAACCTTCAAATCTTCCTAACGTTATTGAATTGGATGATTGCATACGACAACCCAAAACATTCCCCACAAGTCCCCTACATGATTGCATAATAGAGATACAAGCAAGAATCATTACGCTCTATGAAGATTATAAGTGTTGACGAGGCATTCGTTACTATGATTGCATGAAACTTATGCCAAGAATTCGTTTAACGCGATTGTTTATAAGAAACCTCCACTACTTGTGAATATAAGTTCGTAACTATTAGGTGAAACTCACTTATATTCTAGCGTCATATTCATGCATGAAAATTAAGTGTGCACTCTCAATAAACATACATAAATAAGTTATCAATCAAATAGTTAAACAAATTGAATCCACAACTTATGAAACGCAATTAGAAGTAATCAAATCAAAATGCAAGCACAAACATATATTTCGAATCCCCCCCTAGCTAAGGGGGGGTTTAGTTCCTCATGCTACAAAACAAAGAGAATCAAAGAAACACCTAAACATTCCAACAACTCAAACTTGAATTGTATGAACGTTTAGGTCCTCTTCTCTTCCATTCCTCATTCGTACAAAACAAAGATTATTGAAATTAAACATTGAAATCAAAGAAACACCTAAACATTCCAACAACTCAAACTTGAATTGTATGAACGTTTAGGTCCTCTTATCTTCCTCTTCGTTGTAGCACAAGGTCTAAGGATAGGTTTGGAGGGATGGGGAGTTATGGATGGTGTAGAATGATGTGTTTAGGATAGGGATGGATGTAGGGGACCTCAAGGCTTCTTTTTGGGCAGAAAATATGAAGAATGGTGAAGTATGGATGTGTTATAGAGAGGGGATGAATTTCTGGCGTGAATGGTGGTGAATGAATTGTGTATGAATGGGAATGAATTGAATGAATGCAATGCATGGTTTTATAGGGAGAGAAGGGATGGGAGAACATGTGAATGGCAGCTAGGAATGATTAAAGAAGGGAATGCATGTGTAATGACAACTAGATTGGTTGGTGGAAATCTGAAATGGATGGGAGAGGGAACATGACAGCTAGGTAAAGTGAATGTGGCTGCATGTTTGAATGATTAAATGATGCATGTGGGTTGGAAATGCATGTGCAATGATTCTTTGGTGCTGAAAATGCATTTGTAAGCATGTGTTGGCTGAATTAAAGAATGTGAGGGAATGATGAAAGGGGAAACATGACAGCTAGGTTGAATTATGAAAAGTGAATGCATGTGGCTGATTTATGTGAATGATTATGGGTGATTATGATAAGTGATAAGTGGTGATGATAAGTGTATGATATGTGATTATGATAAGTGATAAGTGGTGATGATAAGTAATGATTTATGATAAGTGATAAGTGGTGATGATAAGTAATGATATGTGATTATGATAAGTGATAAGTTGGTGATGATAAGTAATGATATGTGGGAGTGTGGCTGAAATGAAGGAGTGGAATGTTGCAATGTTATGCACGGCTAAGGATATAGGAAAGGTTTAAATGTCCTAAAACTAAAGGGAACAAGGTTCCAACACTTTGGTCTTCAATTAGGTCTTCAATTTCGTCCAACACTTTGGCTCCAAGCATAGGCTATCCATCCTTAGCCCAAAAGTGCTCCAAAAGTCTCCAAAATGCATCTTTTTGCTCCTTTAGGCCTTTGGACCTACAAACACACGAAAATAGCTTAAAGTACTAAAATAACTAAAGAAACATAACGTAAATGCACGAGAACAAGCCATTTAAGTCGCATGAATATGCTCCTATCAAATACCCCCACACTTAGCTTTTGCTAGTCCTCGAGCAAAACAAAACAAAAGAAACCAAAAACAAAACGACACTGAACAAGAAAAACACAACCTAAACCTTCCAACAATCGTCTCAGGGATTTCCAATGTACATGACAAGTTAAAAATCATTATTCCCACAGATTTTAGCCGTCTTTACACTTAAGTACATTTTTAATCATAGTCACCACATACTAGTTCACAATTAAGCATTTAAAACCATGATTTGAATGTAGTAACATGCCTTAGAGAATTTCCTCAATTCCTTACTAGAATGCACTCTATTTTCACACAGATTTTCTGACTACACACCCTACACTAGTTATATGTGAGAGATTGATGTAAACATGAAAGACTAGTACCTCACATATGTTATAACAAAGAAAGCATTTTCTGGATTTACGATAATGACATGAATATGATCTCATGAATGGAATGCTACTACTTAGAATGAGAACCAGTGATTCCATAAGCTCATATCAATTCCAAACTCCACATTTTGAAACACATAACACTCAAGATAGAAGTCAAAGGGTTGTAACGGGGCTAGGGTATTGGCTAACAATGAAAGGTGAAGGATAAACAAACATTCTTAAAGCAATAGTGAGCAAAGTATTGAATTAGGCACTTAGAATTCCCTTAAGAACGCAGAAGTCAACTTTGAACACCCAAGGGAAAGTCACACAAAACTTAGGGCCATATTCAACTTTTTGGACCCTTTCTTCAACCATCAACGCTCGTGAGTTCATTCTTACTTATTTTCACTCTTTTTTTTTTTTTTTTTTTTTTTTTTTTTTTTTCTTTTCTTCTTCTTTTCTTTTTTGAATCTCAAAACATACATATAAACGTAAGAACAAACTTTTACTCCCCCACACTCATTTTCTTGCATAATGTAACTCAAAAGGAATTCATTTAAGTCATGCTCACTATACTTTAAGAACAAGGGTATAGGAAAGTCCTACTCTAGGCTAGGTGAGGAAAATGTGGGTAAACAAAGAATAAAGGCTCAACGGGGTTAAAACTTACAACATATACGAAATATGGGAAGTAAGGCTATTTGGCTATGGTGGTGGTTACACAACTTCATCTTGATATATGTTATGCAATTCAATGTCATGCTTTGAATGAAACGGATATAAGTTCTAGCATTTAGTTCTATCATGATATAATTGCATTCTAAGTAGCAACCAAGCAAGGAATAATGAGATCATGCAACAACTTTAGAAAACAAAGAATCACAGATTATAACTCTCCAAAGAAGGTAATGGCTCGAGTCTCACAGGGTTGTAGCATTTGTTTGAGTTCCTTCCTTCAAGCATGTTACAAAAACGAATTTTTCTTTTATGATTGCATGTGAAGTCATACATTATAACCATAACCAAGCATATACCAAGAGTAAATCAAACTTTTCTCTATGTTTATAACTCTTTTTAACAGTCATGCAATTACAAACCAAATCCTTATCATTGTGTTGGAAGGTATCCTAAGACACAAACACACAAAAACGACTCAAAACACTCTTTTTAGGCTTTTCAAAACATGTTTTTCAAATTTTTATGTGATTTTCGGAGTTATAAAACAAAACATACTAAAACACTCTAAAACATCTTAAAAACACCTTAAAACAGCAAGGAACAACATTTGAAGTTATGGGTGATAAAATCCCACGAATTTGCATCAAATATACTTAGTTACCCCCCCCACACTTAAATCAAACATTGTCCTCAATGTTTTAAGCATAGATTCACACAAAACATAAGTAAACACACAAAAAGCAACTAAACATACAAAACATGGCAGAATGTAGTTAACAAAGAGAAGAGTTTAGAGATGCAAATCTGGTTATAGAGTGTAAATTCCATCTTCTCCTTGGTAATTGCATTGAGGCTTGGATCTTTGTGATTCCACAGGCTTACTCTTGAACTGCGCTGCTCCCATCGTTGATTTTCCTTTGTGCTACTCTTGAACTGGGCAGCAGGCTTCCTTTGGTCTCCCCCGAAGGTCTAAGCTTCCTCCCTTTTTTCTGTTTCTTTGTTCAATCTCTCCAATTCGTATTGAAGAGGGTTAGAGGATAGCTCAGCATACGCAGTTGTAGCTTGTCTCCACATGCTTCAATGTATCATTTTCACTTGCCTTACTTGCTCCCCTTTGCAGAAGTGGTCCCTTCTCTGGAAGTGTATCAACCGTTGAAGATGACTACTCGAGAGCAACGCTAGGTAAGCAATCAGGGAAGGGATTCCAGGCAGTTGGTTCCAGATCGGAAGACTGACTCCAAGTGCCGGCTGATTGCTTCTTTCACTTTGCCATGCGAGTAAGAACAAGGACAAAGAAAAGGACAGGGAAAGAGCATGATATGAGATACTTTTGCTTTTGACCTTGATGATATGAGATACCTTTGCTTTTGAAGAAGCGATGAATGAATCAGCACATGCTTCCATCTACCGTTTCCTCCTGGGTCATCTGTACTCCAGGCATCTGGTATCATCTTTGGGGAAGAAGAAAAAATTGAGTATTTCGAAAGGCTTTGCTGGGAGTGCACCCTCAAAAGTGAGGAAGAGTTGGGCATTTTCTTCAGGTTTGCCTTGCCATAAAAGATGAAGGTCGACATATATAGGGATTTCCCAATAGTAAGTGGTGGTATTGTTCTTTTACCCTTGTCGACAAACGTTTTGATCCTGCAAATCCGGCTTTTTGAAATAGTGACGCCTCTTCGATTTCTGAACGACGCCTCTTCGATTTCTGAGCAGGCGCCCCTTCGATTTCTGAGCGACGCCCCTTCGCTTTCTGAACGACACGTAGTAGTGCGGATGCGGCTCTTTTGACAAAGCTGCATGCGTTTTCTGAAAAGTAGAGAAAGCGTCGTCGAACTTTGCGTTTGTCGGCTAAAGATGTGTAGTTGCGATGATGGCCTCCACGTGTTTTCACTTTGTCAGAGATCTTTTGACAAAGTGAACGCGTTTTCTGAAAAGCCGAGAGATTGTCGCCGAACTTTGCGCAGGAAATTCCGGCTTTTTGAATTGGTGGACGCGTCGCCTTGGCTTTTTATAGAGCTACTGATCACCTCAAACATACACACTCTGAAGGCTGCCCATTTTTGAAAATTGTCTCCGGCCCTTTGAAATTTAACTCCATCCACCCCTTCTCTTGAACACCTTTGAAAAATGGCAAACCCATCGAACCTTAGCTTGGAATTGAGTCTCAGCAGTGATACGGGCGCGCCGCGTCAAGGTAACGTATGGCGCCCTTCTTTCTTATCTTCTAACGGTCCTCTTACAGGTGAAGACTCCGTGATGCAGGATGCCACAACAGCTACAATAGTAGCTAGGAACCTCCTCACTCCCAAAGATAGTCAGCTGCTTTCAGGACGGTCCGATGAGTTGGCCGTTCAAGAATCCCTTGCACTTAGTGTTCAGTGTGCGAGCTCTGTGTCCAACATGGGCCAACGCCTGCTTGCTCGGTCCCGTCAAGTGGAATCATTAATGGCAGAGGTGGAAAATCTTAAGCAGGAGATCAAACAGCTTAAGTACGAGAATAGAAGTTTGCATGTGCTTGCAAATAACTATTCGTCGGGCATGAAGAGGAAGCTTGATGAGCTGCAAGAATCTCAAGGTCGCGTTCAAAGTGACCGTCAAAGGCTTGCGTCTTTCTTCCAGAGGCACCTCTTTCCTGGGTCATCCAGCGTTCCACCAAGGTTTGGGGCCTTGAATGATCTATCTTCGGTGCCTCCTGCTCCTATGCCTTCTGCTCCGATGCCTCCTGCTCCGATGCCTCCTGCTCCAATGCCTTCCGCTCCGAGAGTTTCGCCACGTAGTGGGTCTTCACGTAAACTACCTTTGTGAAGGCTACATTCTTTTTTTTTTCTTTCTTTTTTTTTTTTTTTTTTTTTTTTTTTTCTATTTGAATCAAATGGCATGGAATTGATCTTTGAATGGAAGGTGATACTTGAAATGATCCGGTAATGGTTTAAATTCAAGATTGGATGCCTGAATCATTAACAACATGTTAGTATAAAAGAAAATTGAAATTGGAGGAGGTGGCTTACTTATGTGATCCAATAAGAACTCAAGAATAAACACCCCTTCTTTGAACGTTTCAGGGACTTTGCACTTGGTTAGATTTGATGTGAGGATTGGTCCTTGTCTTGTGTCATAAAATTCAACTTCTTTGGGGTTGTTTATCTCAAGAACGTCCTCTTTGATGAATTCATGATATTCCCTACTTTTCACCTTTGGAAGGGCTTCCAAGGTGTCTTTTTCACTTTCTTCTTCCTTGGAATTCATGAACCTGCAAGGAATAGGGATATTATGTGGAATGGGGTTAGAACTAATTAAATTTGGAACAACCTTACTTGAATTAGATGGCGTAGGAGCAATAGGTGCCTCCGGCAAAGGTGTTTCCACTCTTGCCGTGGGTTGGCTGTATTCCTCTTCCTTGTGATTTGATTTTGATGGTTGAGGGTCCGTTCCAACCTCCTTGCTACTTCTCAAGGCAGTTTCAAATCCTTCCTTCGGATTTGCAATGGTTGAAATAGGGAGTTTGCCTTGGTCTTGAAATTGTCCTACGAACTCCGCGATCTGCCCAATTTGCTTTTCCAAGTAGTCCAACCTTTTGTCTTGATTTTGCCTTGCTTTGTTTAGATCTTCTTGCCCCTGAGACAAATTGGTGAGTAACTTACTAATCGTATCATTATACAAAGACTCACTTGAATTTGTTTGGGCAGGTTGTGGTGGCTGCATAGGTGTTGTGTAGAACTCCTCATATGGTTGCCAATATCCTTCTTGTTGAATATGTTGAGGTTCCCACCACATAGAGTTTGAATGATCACTCCAATCCGAATTGTAAGTATTGGAAAACACGTCGTTCCTTGATTGATTATGATCAAATGTACCAACTCTTTGCGTTTGGTACTCTTCCATAAGCTGTGACAAAAGAGAAACACTATCAAGTGCCATGTCTTGCTTCTAAAATCAACAAAATAAAACTAAAAATATATACACACAAACGAAAATAAAACAATCCAAGAGATTAGCAAAGTTGCTAATCCCCGGCAACGGCGCCAAAATTTGATGCGAGAATTATACGCACACAAATTAAACCCTCTTTTTGTCAAATTGTAGTATAGAATGTAAGTAGGGATCGTTCTAGACCGGGGATTAGGAGGGCTTGCTAAAACCTCTAAATTGACTCAAAAACATAAAAACAAAGTTAAAAACGTTCACAAAGACTCAAAGGACTCAAAACAGGTTCAAAAGACTCAAAACTGCCTAAAAACACTAACTAGGCAGTTTCTGACCTTAAACACAAATTTGGACGAATTTAAGATTATAGGTTGATTCAAGACACTTTAAAACACAAATTAAGACACTTTAACACTAAACTAGACTCGAAGAATGCAAAACTAAACACTTAAAACACTAAAACAAACCAAAAGACTCAAACAGCACCAAAACACTCAAAACTGCCTTAAAAACACTTTCTGGGCAGTTTTGAGCACTTTGAGTACTTTGGACGAATTTGGGTAATAACTTGAATCAAAACACTTAGAAACACAAACTAAGACACTTTCTAACTATATTGGACACTAAAGTAAAGGGGGATTGAGTTTTTGACGAAATTAACTAAAATGCACAGATTGTAATTAAAAACAGATTGTAAAGATGAATGTGATGGAATTGAATGGATGGGATGGCTAGCTAAGGGGTTCATCTCCACACATGTTACACTTGCATAATAAAACGATTTCCAATTGCTTTTCAATAAACCATGATGCTCAACACCCCGGGTTAATTAGGTCCGCTTAAATTAACCTTCAAATCTTCCTAACGTTATTGAATTGGATGATTGCATACGACAACCCAAAACATTCCCCACAAGTCCCCTACATGATTGCATAATAGAGATACAAGCAAGAATCATTACGCTCTATGAAGATTATAAGTGTTGACGAGGCATTCGTTACTATGATTGCATGAAACTTATGCCAAGAATTCGTTTAACGCGATTGTTTATAAGAAACCTCCACTACTTGTGAATATAAGTTCGTAACTATTAGGTGAAACTCACTTATATTCTAGCGTCATATTCATGCATGAAAATTAAGTGTGCACTCTCAATAAACATACATAAATAAGTTATCAATCAAATAGTTAAACAAATTGAATCCACAACTTATGAAACGCAATTAGAAGTAATCAAATCAAAATGCAAGCACAAACATATATTTCGAATCCCCCCCTAGCTAAGGGGGGGTTTAGTTCCTCATGCTACAAAACAAAGAGAATCAAAGAAACACCTAAACATTCCAACAACTCAAACTTGAATTGTATGAACGTTTAGGTCCTCTTCTCTTCCATTCCTCATTCGTACAAAACAAAGATTATTGAAATTAAACATTGAAATCAAAGAAACACCTAAACATTCCAACAACTCAAACTTGAATTGTATGAACGTTTAGGTCCTCTTATCTTCCTCTTCGTTGTAGCACAAGGTCTAAGGATAGGTTTGGAGGGATGGGGAGTTATGGATGGTGTAGAATGATGTGTTTAGGATAGGGATGGATGTAGGGGACCTCAAGGCTTCTTTTTGGGCAGAAAATATGAAGAATGGTGAAGTATGGATGTGTTATAGAGAGGGGATGAATTTCTGGCGTGAATGGTGGTGAATGAATTGTGTATGAATGGGAATGAATTGAATGAATGCAATGCATGGTTTTATAGGGAGAGAAGGGATGGGAGAACATGTGAATGGCAGCTAGGAATGATTAAAGAAGGGAATGCATGTGTAATGACAACTAGATTGGTTGGTGGAAATCTGAAATGGATGGGAGAGGGAACATGACAGCTAGGTAAAGTGAATGTGGCTGCATGTTTGAATGATTAAATGATGCATGTGGGTTGGAAATGCATGTGCAATGATTCTTTGGTGCTGAAAATGCATTTGTAAGCATGTGTTGGCTGAATTAAAGAATGTGAGGGAATGATGAAAGGGGAAACATGACAGCTAGGTTGAATTATGAAAAGTGAATGCATGTGGCTGATTTATGTGAATGATTATGGGTGATTATGATAAGTGATAAGTGGTGATGATAAGTGTATGATATGTGATTATGATAAGTGATAAGTGGTGATGATAAGTAATGATTTATGATAAGTGATAAGTGGTGATGATAAGTAATGATATGTGATTATGATAAGTGATAAGTTGGTGATGATAAGTAATGATATGTGGGAGTGTGGCTGAAATGAAGGAGTGGAATGTTGCAATGTTATGCACGGCTAAGGATATAGGAAAGGTTTAAATGTCCTAAAACTAAAGGGAACAAGGTTCCAACACTTTGGTCTTCAATTAGGTCTTCAATTTCGTCCAACACTTTGGCTCCAAGCATAGGCTATCCATCCTTAGCCCAAAAGTGCTCCAAAAGTCTCCAAAATGCATCTTTTTGCTCCTTTAGGCCTTTGGACCTACAAACACACGAAAATAGCTTAAAGTACTAAAATAACTAAAGAAACATAACGTAAATGCACGAGAACAAGCCATTTAAGTCGCATGAATATGCTCCTATCATCATGGAATGCCTTCGTTTTCTCCTTGTAAATCCGGGCATTCTCATATGCTTCATTTCGGATTTCATCAAGCTCACACAGTTGAAGCTTTCTATGTAAACCTGCGGCATCAAGGTCCATATTGAACGTTTTGACGGCCCAATGTGCACGATGCTCTAACTCGACAGGAAGGTGGCATCGCTTCCCATAGATGAGCCGAAAAGGTGACATCCCAATGGGGGTTTTGTAGGCAGTGCGATACGCCCACAATGCATCGTTTAAGCGTAAATTCCAATCCTTCCTTGTAGGCCCCACGGTCTTCTCAAGAATCTGCTTGATTTCCTTATTCGAAACCTCGGCTTGCCCGCTCGTTTGAGGATGATAAGGTGTGGCCACCTTATGCGTGACATTGTATTTCTTGAGCAACGCCTCGATGGTTCGATTACAAAAATGGGAACCTCCATCACTGATTAGCACTCGTGGCATTCCAAACCTTGCAAAAATGTTAGTTTTCACAAAATCTGCAACCACTCGAGAATCATTAGTTCGGGTGGCTTTTGCTTCCACCCATTTCGACACATAGTCCACAGCAAGCAATATATAAAGAAACCCATGTGACGAAGGAAAGGGACCCATAAAATCAATACCCCAAACATCAAAGATTTCAACACTAAAAATGGGGGTTTGCGGCATTTGTTGTTTAGGACCAATATTGCCCGTTCTTTGGCATCTATCACAAGACATGCAAAATGTTCTAGCATCCCTAAAGATGGTAGGCCAATAGAAACCACATTCTAACACCTTAAGTGTTGTTCTTTGAGTGCCAAAGTGTCCCCCACAAGCATAAGTGTGACAAAAGGTTAGAATAGCATTAAACTCAGAATCGTGCACACACCTACGTATAACTTGGTCAGGGCAATATTTCCATAAATACGGGTCATCCCACACATAAAAACGTGCATCTTTTTTTAATTTATCACGTTGAGCCTTGCTTAAGGTGTTAGGAACTTGCTTAGACACCAAAAAATTAACTAAATCAGCATACCAAGGGTTACTTACCTCAACGGACAGAAGTTGTTCATCCGGAAACGTTTCTAAAATGGGAAGGTCCTCTTCTTCACGCACCATTCGACTTAGGTGGTCAACCACCACGTTTTCACATCCCTTCTTGTCCCTAATTTCAATGTCGAATTCTTGAAGTAAGAGCATCCAACGAATGAGCCGCGATTTAGCCTCCTTTTTAGTGAATAAGTACCTCAGAGCTGCATGGTCAGAAAATACAATCACTTTAGTGCCAAGTAAATATGAACGAAACTTATCTAAAGCAAACACAACGGCAAGAAGTTCTTTTTCCGTGGTAGAATAGTTTAATTGAGCATCATTCAAGGTCCTAGAAGCATAGTAGATGGCGTGGGATTGCTTATTCTTCCTTTGACCCAAAACAGCCCCTATTGCATAATCGGATGCATCACACATGAGCTCGAAAGGCAACGTCCAATCAGGTGGAAGGATGATAGGTGCCGTGGTAAGCTTGTTCTTGAGAAGCTTGAATGCCTTCTCACACTCCTCGTTGAACTCAAACGTCACTTCTTTTTGTAGGAGACGGCATAAGGGTTGTGCAATCTTGGAGAAATCCTTGATAAATCGCCTATAGAATCCTGCATGGCCAAGGAAAGAACGAACCTCTCTAACAGAAGTAGGAGAGGGTAAGTAACATACAAGATCTATTTTAGACTTATCAACTTCAATTCCTTTTTCAGAGATGATATGACCCAAAACTATGCCTTGTTTAACCATAAAATGACATTTTTCCCAATTTAAAACAAGGTTAGTTTCCACGCATCTTTTCAAGATTAAAGTAAGATTATGCAAGCAATCATCAAATGAGTCCCCAAAGACACTAAAATCATCCATAAATACTTCAATTATCTTTTCAACATAATCTGAGAATATACTTACCATGCATCGTTGAAAAGTGACTGGTGCATTGCATAAACCAAATGGCATACGACGATATGCAAAAGTACCAAATGGACAAGTAAAGGTGGTCTTTTTTTGATCATCCGACGCTATGACAATTTGATTATATCCCGAATAACCATCAAGAAAGCAATAAAAAGAATGACCGGCTAACCTTTCAAGCATTTGATCAATGAATGGCAAAGGGAAATGATCTTTCCTTGTTGCAGTATTTAGCTTCCTGTAATCAATACAGACACGCCAACCTATTTGGATACGGGTTGGCATAAGCTCATTCTCGGCATTCTTCACCACTGTCACTCCGGACTTCTTTGGAACACATTGCATCGGTGATACCCAACGACTATCAGAGATTGGATAAATCACTCCACAATCAAGAAGTTTGATAATCTCCTTTTTCACAACTTCCATCATTGGAGGGTTGAGACGGCGCTGAGCCTCTCGAGTTGGTTTAGCCCCCTTCTCTAGAAGTATGCGATGCATGCACGTAGTCGGGCTAATTCCCTAATATCGGCCAGAGTTCACCCAATGGCCGTCTTGTGCTCTTTCAACACTCGGATCAACTTCTCCTCCTCTATGGCCGTGAGTGATGAGGAGACAATGACGGGCAATGTCTCGTTGTCTCCCAGAAAGACGTACTTTAAATGATCGGGCAACGGTTTAAGCTCAAGTACGGGTGCCTGAATCACTGAGGGTAACAACTTATTAGTGGAAACTGAAATTGAAATTGGGTTAGAAGGCTTACCATGGTATTGAGGTAGTGACTCAAGGGCAGCCACTATCTCGGCCTCCTCCACACTTCTAGGCACGGCAAAACCAGATTTTTGCCCAATTCCTTGTGCAATTGTTGTTTCAAGTGTATCCCTCTCCAAAGAATCAAGAAAATCCTGCGCCAAATCATCAATTATATCAATAGAAAAGCAAGAATGATCGTCCTTAGGAAATTTAATACTTTCAGAAAGATTGAAATCAATGACTTCCCCATCAAATTCCATCGTTAAAGTTCCTTTGAACACATCTATCTTGGTACGGGCTGTTTTCATGAAGGGCCTCCCTAATATAATCGGCAATGGGGTGGAATGGGGTGAATCCTCCATGTCAAGCACGTAGAAATCCGCTGGAAAAATCAAGTTACCAACCTGCACCAAAACATCTTCCAAAACTCCCTTTGGATATGCATTAGAACGATCGGCTAATTGAATTATCACACCATCATTTTTAAGCTCACCTAAGTTCATAGATGCATAAATAGAGTATGGCATAACATTAATCGAAGCCCCTAAGTCTAACATGCATTGTTCAAACTTAGTATTACCAATAACGCACGGAATTGTAAAACTACCCGGATCTTTGCATTTAGGGGGTAATTTCCTTTGTAACACAGCAGAGACATTTTCACTTACTTGAACCACCTTTTTGTTCAAAATCCTTCTCCTTGTTGTACAAAGTTCTTTTAAAAACTTAGCATACCTCGGGACTTGCTTAATCGCATCAAGGAGCGGGATATTGACTTGAACTTTCATAAAGGTCTCTAGAATGTCCTTCTCGGCTTCTTCCTTCTTTGATTGCCTAAACCTGCCAGGAAAGGGCACATTTAGTGGAATAGAACTAGAAAAAGTCGAATTGGGACTTACCTTGGTGGTTTGGGACGGTTTCGGATGACTAGATGAATTCGGCAAGGTTTGGTGATCCTTGGCCGTGGGCTTTGCTCCCTGTGCTTCTTCTTGTAGCAACTTGTCCTCCTCATCTTGACTTGATTTGGATGTATTTGAGTTCGTTCCAACCTGTATACCACTTCTTAACAGATGGCTTTAGCGGTTTCAAATCCTCCCTTTGGTTTCATAACGGTTGAACTAGGCAATCTGCCTTGTTCTCTAATTTGCCCCATAAATTCGGCAATTTGACCCATTTGCTTCTCCAAATTGTCCACCCGTTTGTCTTGGATTTGTCTTTCCTTATTTTGAGTTTGTACTTCCTGCGTCAAAGTAGTAAGTAACTTAACAACTTGATCATTATCCAAAGACATACCTGAGGTTGTTGGGGCAGATTGCACTTGGTTTTGATTGGGGACGAATGGCTTTGTATAAAAGCCCGGTGGTTGCTGCCTAAATCCTCCTTGGGGTTGTTGAGGATCCCGCCATTTGAAATTTGGATGGTCCCTCCACCCCGGATTGTAGGTATTAGAGTATGGATCATGGCGTGGTTGATTTTGGTTCCCAAAACCCACGGCATTGGCAGATTCCCAACCCCCATTCTCAATTAATTTAGGGCATTGATCGTTGGCATGTCCTTGCATAGAACACACGCCACACACACTTGGTCCATGAATCTTCATTCCCTCGGCCAACTGAGAAACAATAGAAGTAAGGTTAGCTAATTGGGATTGAATTTCGGGCATAGAACTTACCTCATTCACTTGTGGCCGTGGGGGGTCTCTTTGTCCAACACCTTCGTATTGTTGTGCATTATGTGCTCGGTTGGCAATTAGAACTTGCAGCCCCCGGAGTTTTATCCACCAACGCACCTCCCGCCGAGGCATCGAGCATTTGGCGTTCCATGGGAAGGAGTCCTTCGTAGAAGTATTGAATGAGCAACTCCTCCTTCATTTGATGTTGTGGACAAGAAGCAACAAGTGATTTAAAACGTTCATAATAAGAAGGAAACGATTCACCTTGATTTTGTTGGATGCCACTAATCCATTTCCTCAAGAGAATGATTCTTGAAGTTGGGAAAAACTTCTCCAAGAAAGCTCTTTTCATACTATCCCAAGATGTAACCGTTCCGGGTGCTAACTCGTAAAGCCAATCCTTCGTCTTTTCCATAAGTGAGAATGGAAAAGCCTTCATCATCAGAATGTTCCCGTCGACATTTATGGGTGTCATGCTCGAACAAACAACCTCGAACTCCTTGAGATGTTTGTTGGGATCTTCCATGGAAAGCCCATGGTATTTCAGAATGTGGTGCAACAAGCTTGACTTCAATTCGAATTCATCGGTCTTGCCTTGGGCAACCGCAGGGTATTGAATGCATAATGGTGCGGCATTGGCCAAACCCGAGGCAGAAAGCTCCTTGATGGTTCGATTGTCCACTGCCATGGTTGGTACTTCCTCTTCAAACTTTGCTGTGGCCTCCTCTTCAACCTCAACTTCTTGCTTTTCTACTTCAGGTTCGGGACTAGGAGGATTAGACTCTTGCAATTTCTTTTTCCTTCTCAAAGTCCTCTCGAAATCGCCGTCAAAGTCGGAGATATGCTCACGAACAGGTTGTGAGCTACGGGTCATAAACTAGTACCTACACACAAGAGCAAACAAGATAAGTAACCCACTTAATAGACTCGGCACAAGTAAGAAAATAAGTTGCCACACACGGTACAAAAACAAAACACATACATACGGTGCAAAATTTAAAACAAAACAGAAACCAAACAATTTAAACAAGACTCAAGACAAGGGATTAACAACTTTGCTAATCCCCGGCAACGGCGCCAAAATTTGATGCGTTACGACTGTGACACATAAATTAAACCCTATTTGTGACAATTGTAGTAATAATGTAAGTAGGGATCGTTCTAACCGGGGATTAACTAGGGGTGCTAAACACTTGACTCAAATAAATAAAACTAATCTTTAAACACTTAATTCACTTAACGAAAACTCAAAATAAGATAGATTAAGACTAAACAAAATATGGGGGGGGGGATTGAGGTTTTGACGAAATTAAACTAAAATGCACAGATTGTAATTAAGGGCAAAATGTAAATATGAATGTGATGAAAATACGGATGAATGCTAGCTAGAAGGTTCTTCTCCACACATGTTACACTTGCATACAAGATGATTTTCGGTTGGTCTTTCGATGAATTATGAAACTCAACACCCCGGGTTAATTAGGTCCGCTTAAATTAACCGTCAAGTTTTCCTTAAGTTAATGAATTGGATGATTGCATACGACAACCCAAAGCATTCCCAAGTTCCCTACATGAATTGCATAATAGAGATACAAGCAAGAATCATTAAGTTCTTTGAAAACTATAAGTGTTGACGAGGCATTCGTTACTATGAATTGCATGAAACTTATGCCAAGAATTTACTTAACGCGATTGTTTATAAGCAACCTCCACTACTTGTGAATATAAGTTCATAACTATTAGGTGAAACTCACTTATATTCTAGCGTCATATTCATGCATGAAAATTAAGCGTGCACTCTCAATAAACGTACATAAATAAGTTATCAATCAAATAGTTAAACAAATTGAATCCACAACTCATGAAATTCCAACCAAAGGTAATCAATTCATATTGCAAGCATAAACATGGTTTCGAATCACCCCCTAGCTAATGGGGGGTTTAGTTCCTCATACGTACAAAACAAAGATAAGTAAATTTAACCATTGAAATTGAGGAAAAGAAACACCTAAAAATTCCAACAACTCAAACTTGAATTGTATGAACGTTTAGGCACTCTTCTCCTCCTCTTTGTTGTCGCACAGATCTATGGATAGGTTTTGGGTTGGTGTTTGTATGGAGGAATGGTTGGATAGTGTTTTGGAGGGTTGGGGAGTGGTGGAAATGGAAGAGGAGATTGCTAAAAATGGAGTGGGGATGCACGGCTAAGGAATTCAGGATGTGTTTTGTGTTGTGTTGTGTATGAATGGAGGTGTGGAATGAATGACAATTCAATCAATGTTTTGTGGCTGCAATGGATGCTTATTTATAGGTGGATGAATGATTAAAAGAGGGAATATGACAGCTAGGAGAGAATGTGGCTGCCATCATGAAGAGTGAAGCTGGAAATGCATGTGAAAGCTGGAAATGGGATGGGTAGCCACGGCAAAGGGTGTGGATATGCTGGAAATGCATGTGAAGATGCTGGAATTGTAAGGCTAGGGTGAATGATGATGAATGCATGTGGATTAAAGAGGGAATATGGAAGAGTGTGGCTGCAATGATGGTGTGGAATGCTGGAAATGCATGGGAAGATGCTGGAATTGTAAGGGGGGACACGACAATGAATTGTTTTGGGTGATGGGTGCATGTGTTGGCTGAATTCTTTGTTGGGAAAGCATGTGAGGGAATGATTATGGTGAATGATGATGAATGCATGTGGAAGTGTGGCTGAAATGAAGGAGTGGGAAGGCTGGAATTGCATGGGAAGGCACGGCAATGGATGAATTTGTGTGTGTATGGGAATTTCTGGTTCTAAGGCTTTGTTTGATTGGGCTAGGCCCTTTGTTTTATGTCCTAAAGTGCATACAAGGCTTCAATTTCATCCAACACTTTGGCTCCAAGCATAAGCTATCCATTCTAAGCCCAATTTTGCTCCAAAATGCTCCAAATTGCACATTTTTGCTTCCTTAGCCATATGAACCTAGAAACACACGAAAATGGCATAAAGGACTAAAATAACTAAAGAAACACAACGTAAATGCACGAGAACAGGCCAATTAAGTCGCATAAATATGCTCCTATCAACTTGGTGTTTCAAATTAGTTAGAAATCAATTTAGTTTGTGTTTTTAGAGTATCTTGAGTCAAGTTATAACTATTTTCGTCCAAATTCTTCTCTAGTGCTTAAAACTGCTCAGAAGTAGTTTTAAGGCAGTTTTGAATGTTTTCTTGCTGTTTTGAGTCTTTTGGTTTGTCTTAGTGTTTTAAAGTTTAGTTTTGCATTCTTTGAGTTTAGTTTGGTGTCTTATATTGTGTTTTTACGTTTTTGAGTCAAATCCAAGTGATTAATAATCCCTCCTAATCCCCGGTCCAGAACGATCCCTACTTACATTCTTCACTACAATTGATAAAAAGAGGGTTTAATTTGTGTGCGTATAATGCTCGCATCAAATTTTGGCGCCGTTGCCGGGGATTAGCAACTTTGCTAATCCCTTGGATTATTACTTCCTATTTAGTTTTATTTTGTTTCTGTGTATATATTTTTTTTTTGTTTTGTTGATTTTAGGTACTAGAGAAGCAAGACATGGCACTTGATAGTGCTTCTCTTTTGTCACAGCTCATGGAAAGGTCCCAAATGCAAAGAGTTGGTACATTTGATCATAATCAATCAAGGAATGACGTGTTTTCCAATACTTACAATTTAGATTGGAGTGATCATTCAAACTCTATGTGGTGGGAACCTCAACATATTCAACAAGAAGGATATTGGCAGCCATATGAGGAGTTCTATTCAACGTCTATGCATCCACCACAACCTCATATACAATATGCCCAACCAAACTCAGGTTTGTCAATAGATTATAATCAAGTTCTTAATGAATTAATTTCTTCGGTGCAGGGCTCACAAAACCAAGTCAAGGAGGCTCAACAAGGAGAATATTGGCAACCATATGAGGAGTTCTATACAACACCTATGCAGCCACCACAACCTGCCCAAAGCAATGTACGTAATTCAAGTGATAATGATAAGATTTTTCAATTACTTACTACTTTGACGCAGGAAGTCCAAACTCAAAGCAAAGAGAGGCAAATCCAAGACAAGAAGGTGGACAACTTGGAGAAACAAGTGGGACAAATTGCCGAGTTCATGGGGCAATTTCGTGAGCAAGGAAGGTTGCCTAGCTCAACAGTGGTCAATCCAAAAGGTGGCTTTGAAACCGCCAATGCAATCACCTAGGAAGTTGGAACCACCTCGGAACCACCAAAATCAAGCCAAGACAAGGAGGAAAAGCTATTGCAAGAGGAAGAGAGGAAGGGCAAAGCCACGGAAAGGGTGGAGCAACCCTTGCCGCAACCACTTCAAGCTCCGAGGCCGTCCAACAAATGTAAGGTTGTTCCAAATTTAATTATTTCTAACCCCGTTCCACCATATGTCCCTATTTTTGCAGGATCATGCAATCCAAGGAAGAAGAGGGTGAGAAAGGCATCTTCGAATCCTTTCCAAAGAATCAAGAGCAAGATGTTACTGGGGACTGTCTAGAATTCATCAAAGAGGATATATTTGAGACAACAATTCGCAAAGAAATTGGATTTTATGACACAGGACAAATCATAACTCTCAAAACACCAAATCTAGCTGAATTTTCTAGTCCTACAACTTTCGAAAGGGTGTTTATTCTTGAGTTTATGTCGGAGCACACAGGTAAGCCACTTCCCCGAATTTCAATTTCCTTTTATACTAACAGGTTGTTGATGATTCAGGCACCCAATCTTGAATTTAAACCTTTACTGGATCAATTCAAGTATCACCTTCCATTCAAAGATATATTCCATGCCGTGGGTTCCAATTGAGCCTAAGAAGAATGTTCGTCCGGCTGCAAGACGTAAAAGAAAGCGCTACTTGGGAGGCAACCCAATACACTGAATAAAACAAAGCATGTTCATTGATTTCCGAGAAATTACAAGTGAGTACAAAAAAAAAAAAAAAAAAAAAACAAAGAGAAGATGGAGCCTTCACAAAGGTTGTTTACGTGAAGCCCCACTACGTGGCAAAACTCTAGGAGCGGGAGGCATCAGAGCGGGAGGCATCGAAGAAAGATCATTGGAGGCCTCAATACTTGGTGGAACGCTAGATGACGCAGGAAAAAGGTGCCTCTGGAAGAAAGCCGCAAGCCTTTGACGGTCACTTTGAATTCGACCTTCAGATTCTTGCAGCTCATCAAGCTTCCTCTTCATGCCTGTCGAATAATTATTTGCAAGCATGTGCAAACTTCTATTCTCGTGCTTAAGCTGTTTGATCTCTTGCTTGAGATTTTCCACCTCTGCCATCAATGATTCAACTTGACGGGATCGAGCAAGTAGGCGTTGACCCATGTTGGACACAGAGCCCGCACACTGAACACTGAGAGCTAGGGACTCTTGAACGGCCAACTCATCGGACCGTCCTGAAAACAGCTGACTATCTTTAGGAGTGAGGAGGTTTCTAGCTACTATCGTAGCTGTTGTTGCATCCGTCATCACGGAGTCTTCACCTGTAAGAGGGCCATTAGAAGATAAGAAAGAAGGGCACCATACCTTACCCTGACGCGGCACACCCGGATCACTGCTGAGACTCAAATCTAAGCAAAGGTTAGATGGGTTAGCCATTTTCAAAAATGTTAAAAGAGAAGGTTTGGATGGAGTAAAATCTCAAAGGGCCGGAGACGATTTTCATGTATGGGCAATCTTCAAAGTGTGCATGTTAGAGGTGATCGATCACCTCTATAAAGGGAAAGGCGACACAACCACCGATTCAAAATTGAAGAGACACCACTCTTCAAAGCCGGATTTTCCTGCGTAAAGTTCGCAAACTCTTCAGACGCAATCCCGGCTTTTCAGATAAGCTTGCAACTTTGTCAAAAGATCTCTGACAAAGTTGAAGACGTGTGGAGGCCGAGAATGCAGCTACACACTTTTGCCGACAAGCGTGGGTGACAAAGCCGCAATCCCGGCTTTTCAGATAACGCGTGCAACTTTGTCAAAAGATCTCTAACAAAGTTGAAGACGCGTGGAGGTCATTGCCGCATCCGTACTACTACTTGCTATTACAATTCCTATATACATCAACATTCATGGCAAGGCATACACCCAAAAACGCATGACTTTTCTTCTCGGCTGAGAATGTAGCTGCAACCAAACCTCTCAACATGCTCAGTTTTCTTCTTTTCTTGAGAACACCTATTCAACCATTGATGTACCCCCATAGAAGATACCAGATGCCTAGAGTACAGATGAGGCAAGAGGAAACGGTGGATCGAAGCATGTGGAGACAAGCGCAACAAATATATATGCTGATTCATTCGCTGCTTCTTCAAAAGCAAAAGTATCTCATATCATCAAGGGCGAAAGCAAAGGTATCTCATATCATGCTCTTTCCCTGTCTTTTCCTTTGTCCTTGTTATTACTCGTATGGCAAAGTGAAGTGAGCAATCAGCCGGCACTTGGAGTCAGTCTTCCGATCTGGAACCGACTACCTGGAATCTATTCCCTGGTTGCTTACCTAGCGTTGCTCTCGAGTAGTCATCTTCAAAGGTTGATACACTTCCAGAGAAGGAACCACATCTTCTTGGAGAACAGCTAAGACGAGTGACGAGGAAACATCATTCTTGTGGATAGTCAGCAAACGCAACAACTGCATATGCTGAGTTATCCTCTAACCTTCTTCAATACGAATTGGAAAGATTGAACAAAGAAACAGGTCATCACCTCCACCTCGTGCTTGCCTGGCATGTGTCAGAATCCTCCAGCTCAGTTCCAAGATTAGCCTGTGGAAAAACTCAAGATCAAGCCTCAATGCAATCACTAAGGAGAAGATGGAATTTACACTCCATAACCAGATTTGCATCCCTAAACTCTTCTCTTTGTTAGATACATTCTGCCATATTTAGTATGTTTAGTTGCTGTTTTTGTGTTTGCTTGTGTTTAGTGTGGATTTTAAGCTTAAAACATTGAGGACAATGTTTGATTGAAGTGTGGGGGGGGGGGTAACTAAGTATGTTGAGGCAAATTCGTGGGATTTTATCACCCATAACTTCCAATGTTGTTCCTTGCTGTTTTTAAAGTGTTTTTAAGCTGATTTGGAGTGTTTTAGTGTATTTTGTTTTATAACTCCGAAAATCACATAAAAATTTGAAAAACATGTTTTGAAAAGCCTAAAAAGAGTGTTTTGAGTCGTTTTTGTGTCTTAGGGTACCTTCCAACACAATGATGAGGATTTGGTTTTTAATTGCATGACTGTTAAGAAAGAGTTATAAACATGGAGAAAAGTTTGATATACTCTTGGTATATGCTTGGTTATGGTTATAATGTATGACTTCACATGCAATCCTAAAAAGAAAAATTAGTTTTTGTAACATGCTTGAAGGAAGGAACTCAAACAAACATTACAACCCTGAGAGACTTAAGCTTTAAACATTCTTTGGAGAGTATTAATCTGTGATTCTTGTTTCCAAACTCGGTGCATGATCTCATTATTCTTGCTTGGTTGCTAATTAGAAGGCGTTTCATCATTTAGTTCCAAATGCTAGAACTTGCATCCATTCCAGTCAAAGCATGATTGCATAATATATATCAAGATGAAGTGTGTAGTGAAGCCGTCAACCAAACAGCCAACCCATGCACTATATATATTGTAGGTCATAACCCCCATTGAGCCATTGTTAGCCTTTGTTCTTTGTTTACCCATATCATCCCCACCTAGCCTAGATTAGGACCACCCATACCCTTGTTCTTGAAGCATAGTAAGCATGACTTAGAGGGAATCCTTTCGAATATGCAAAACAACAAGTGTGGGGGAATTTGTGTGTGTGTGTTGATATGCCACAAAAAGAAATAAGGCATGAAAAAAAAAGAAGAAAAAAAATATATATTCGTGGAAAAAGAAAAAGAAAAGAAAAAGTTGTGAAAAGAAAGAAAAAGAGGATGAAGTAAGTGAAAATAAGCTCACATGTTTGTGGTAGTTGAAGAAAGGGTCCAAAACGTTGAATATGGCCCTAAGAGTTGTGTGAATTTCCCCTTCTGTGTCTAAGTGAGTTTCTGCTATCATAAGTGGTTCTAAGTGTCAAATTTCATTACTTTGCTTGCTATTGCTTAAAGAACGTTTGTTATCCTTACCTTTCATTGTTAGCCAATCACCCTTACCCCGTTACAATCCTTATGCTTCAATCTTGATCATTATGTTGTCAATAATGTGGAGTTTGGAATTGATGTAAACATATAGTGTCCCTGGTTCTCGCATCTAATTGGTAGCATTCCATTAATGAGATCATATCTAAACATGCTTATTAACTCCAGAAATTGCTTTCTTTGCGATACATATATGTGAGTGTTCGTTTTCATGTTTACATCAATCTTCTCACATATGACTAGATTAGGGTGTGTAGTTAGAAAATCTGAGTGAAAATTGAGTGCATATCTTGTAAGGAATTGAGCAAATTCTCTAAGGCATGTTACTACATTCAAAACATGGTTTTAAATGCTTAATTGTGAACTAGTATGTGGTGACTATGATTAAGAATATACTTAAGTGTGAAGTTGAATAAAATCTGTGGAGATAATGAATTTTTAACATGTCATGTGCATTGGAAATCCCTAAGGCAACGTTGGAAGGTTTAGATTGTCTTTTGTTTGTTTTGTTTTGTTTCGTTTTGTTTTGTTTTTCTGTTTTGCTCGAGGACTAGCAAAAGCTAAGTGTGGGGGAATTTGATAGGAGCATATTTATGCAACTTAATTGGCTTGTTCTCATGCATTTACATTGTGTTTCTTTAGTTATTTTAGTCCTTTATGCCATTTTCGTGTGTTTCTAGGTTCATATGGCTAAGGAAGCAAAAAGGTGCATTTTGGAGCATTTTGGAGCAACATTGGGCTTGGAATGGATAGCATATGCTTGGAGCAAAAGGAATGGACAAAATTGAAGACTTAAAGATCTTGTGTTTGAGCAATATCAAGGACTCCTACCTATTCTAGGTCACAAAACAATGTCCCTTGGTGTTTCCTTTCCTTGCCGTGCAAGGAAGGGCCTTGTTTCTTGTTTTAAACCACTTAAACACCTTCCTTATTCATATCAAGCTCAGCCATAACTCACATACCCTTTTATATTCCAAAGTTCTTGCCTAATTTCAGAAATAAATGACTACTCCCCTTCAAACCCGTGCATCCCCTCACTCTTTAATCATTAAGCCACATGCAACTCTTCATCATTGCAGCCACCATCCCTTGTTCCCATCCTTTGCCGTGCATTTCATACCCTTTCCAGCATTCCATTTCATTATTGCAGCCACCATTCACTCTTTAATCCACATGCATTCATCATCATTCACCCTAGCTGTTTTTCACATGCATTCCCTTCATTAATTCAGCCAACACATGCACCCATCACCTAACACAAGCTTTGCCGTGCACCCTGAAGGAATATTTGTGAAAAACATGTTCATTTAAGCAACATCAATAGCATGCAATTAACAATTAAAGGCGGAATCATGCTTGTATGCACTTAAAACAAAACATTTACCCATGAAATTCAAAGCCTAGTAGATAGGTGAACCAAGACTCAACTCAAAACAAAGTGAGTTGAGAAATCAATACCTTTGTAGATTCCTCTTTGCATAAGCAAAGGCTAATCACCCAAAGAGAGGGCCTTCATTCCTTGCATCTTAGATCCATGGATTTGGATGGATGAAAAGGTTTCTCCAAGTTCCCAAAATTGAGAACCTCTAAGTCTCCACACCAAGGTAAGATTGTAGAAGAAATGAGTGACCTTGAGGAAGTAAGATTGCTAGATGTTATCCTCAAGGTGGCCGGCCATTTCTAGAGAGAAAGGAGAGTTTGTGTTTCTCCAATTTCCCCCAAAAACAACCCCTTAATGAATTTTGGCTATTAAGTCACACTTATACCTTAATTCATTTGAGTGGCAAACTTGTAAATAAGTCAAAACCCACTCTTTCTCTAACATGGCCGGCCTTAGGGATTTATTGGGCTATTTGGGCCTTTGTGAATCATTATTCATTAAGTTGTCATCCAACTTAAGTCAATGGACTTGACGTTCGAAGCCCATTGGGCCTTAAGATCCAAAACTATCCCGAGGTCTTTTAACGAACTTATTCGTTTGATTAATAATCATATTAATTAATCCTTGCCATAAATAATTAAACCATTTAATTATTCTTACTCATCTCCGTTGAATCTTCAATCTCTACCTTACACGGTGTACGATCCATTAGGTTCCTTTTAGCGAGGCAGTGGGCGATTCAAACTCTTTCAAATCGATTGTGAATTGAAACTTACTTTCAATTCTCCCGTTAGTGATAATACACTTTTAGGGCTTCCACAAACCATGGTTGACGCCTAGCAGCATGTCATGGTTACCCAAGCTAATCAGAAGAGGTGGAGAACCTATTCAGTTTTAGGATTACAAATGCAATACGGTCTTTCTCTAATACAATACTCTTGACCACATTGTTTGGTTTGATAGTTTATTCATGTCTACTATCCAATGTGAATCTTGTACTTATATGATTACCTTGAATGTGATCTGGAACGCATTCCAACATCTCATTCATACTCTGGCCAGAGATTTTAAATCATATCATAGAGTATTCTCCCTCAAACAGTTTGAAGGTTAGAGATCCCTTGTTGCGCATTCACTTGCCTCCATGGCTAAGTGGCTTAACCCCGACGATGCCATGGACACCCTGATAGAGTGACTTTGACATAATCAAAGATTAAGGACCTAACCACAAGACAACTGTGATGCCTCAGGTCAAAAGACTAATTTGCATTATCCCAACCATGAGTTCTCATGTGACATGAATATGAGAACTCTTCGTTGATCGTGTTCAGTGAACTCATTCTCTATTGAGCACCTACGTACTTGTCTTGATGTCACACACACCAATGACTCGAGACTAGTCACTCTTCCTGAGAGAAGACATAGCACGTACTGATCTTAACGGATTGTCAATGCCCAATTGACAATCCTATGATCAGGAACGTTTAGGATGTGTCAACGAAAGAATGGTCTCATGAATCTAACTTCTTTAGATCGCATTCTTCCAATCACATATTCCTTGGACTTATCATTTAAGCATATAACATTTATATGAGACGGCTCAAACAATAATCTTTGCCCTTTACATTTAAACTACATTAGTTTGAAATGTCCGTAAAGTATCATCATATGATTGGTTTTAGGGCACATTTCCAACAATCTCCCACTTGCACTAGAGCCAATCAGCTTAGTCATCATTGATGATACCTCTTCTGTAATTCATTTCATAAATGGCTGAGTAGTAGGCCTAAACAATGGATATCTATATGTTATCCATAGAAGCAACCTTGAGAATAACGACGTCACCATTATACATGATTCTCAACCATGTGGTTCAGTCTCTCATTTGAGTTCGGACCTTGATGAGACCTTGATTCCCTGGCTTGAGCTATCGCCCCATTAGTGTCATACACTTTCTGGTTGGAACCGAATGAAGAGTTCATGAATGAACTTTCCCATCCAAACAACAATGTTGTAAGCTTCTATATGGCAATATATTTTGCATACATGATGGAACACATTAAAGTCATTTACTTTTAACGTTTCCATCCAAATATCTCTTTAGTCATAATAAAGAGATATCTCATTATCACTTCATTCATAATGAAGAGATATTCTATGATGGATTAGATTCATAATCTAATACATTTACGCTTCCATTACGTTACTCTAATTCTTCCTCATTCTTGAGGAATCCATCCTTAGTATTTCTTAAATACCTAAGGATTCACTTGACAGTTGCCATGGTTCTGATCCTGGACTTGCACTGATATCATCTTGTACCGTTCTAGGTACAACTTATATCAATGTTTTCATACAATATGAAATACATAAATCACCTTTCTGCGTATGCATAAAGGATTCTATTTACGCATTATTTCTTTGGGAGTCAAAGGGTACATTCCCTTTTAGAAGAACAACTTCCTAGTCTCACTAGAATTGTCATTCTAATTGAAGTTTATCATCATATGAGAAACTTCCTAGCATCTCTTGTCTATTTTAGGGATTGATATAATCCAATTATATCTTGAAATCTATCATTATAGATTTCCATCCCATGTATATAGACTATGTCTCCCATATACATTCTATCATTATAGAATGTTTAAAGTCATAACTTTAACGATGAAGAATTCCTTTCATTTTCAAAATTAATATATATCATGTATATATATTCTAATTTAGGAATATGATCAACTCCCACTAATCTTTTGTAAACCTAGTAAACAAAAGATTCATTTACATCTTTATGAGAAATCAAACAATTGATCTTTTCTCATAAGACGCTTATAGCTCTCACTAGCTTGCTAAGATCCATGATGGATGGATCTCTACAACTAACATGTCTTAGAAGTATATATCATATATATATGGGTAATTGATAATGTCCAACGAACTAAATCTTATTTATGTTCATTCTTCTCCTAATGGAGAAATTCATTATCTTATGATGCTACTTTCCTTGATATTTTTCAAGGAAATTAATCTAAAGTGTTACTTTTTCCTTGGATCAAATCTAAGGAGGTAAATACTTTAGACGTCTTACTCATCTACTTACATTTCTTGAATTCTTTGAAACCTTTTGCAAAGTATTCGGACTTGTGTTTATTCAAAATAAACTATAGTCCAACCGAGAGTGATCTTCGGTGAATGTCATACAACATGAGTAGTATTATGTTGTGGACAAGTGCCACAAACATCTAAGTGAATTAACCTCAACAACTTTGTGATTCTTTCTTCTTTCCAAAAGAATAAAGATTCGAACATTTCGCCTCTATACAATTTTAACAAGAAGGTATTGGATCCGGATCTAACGATCCAAAGCATCCATCTATGACCAACTCGTAACTTATGTTTTAGAGGTATCACAACTCAGTTGGGATTAGTCACTACCCTGCAACCTTTTGGGTTTTAAGCATCATCGTATTCTAAACAGTTAAACTACCACATCATCTCTACTATAGAGACAACCAATTACAATAATCTAATTATTGATTAATAAAGAACAATGTTTTTGTCAAACAAAACATTTATCCATCTCTACTATAGTGACGGATTTAAGTTCCTTAAAATTGGAATGTAAAGACAATCTTTAGTATTTTCCAATTTCTTTGGTAGTTCATATGAGGAAGTAAGTACAATCCGCTTTCGCAGAGATCTATATTCGATTCACGTTTGGAATGTGAAGTACTTTCTCTTCTCTCATATATCTTCTACTTCTTATTAGCACACTTTTACAACAATTGTAAAACATAGTTACTAATACAGAATCATGCATTCAAGTAGAAGAACCAACTGTTATGAACTTTTCAAGAACGTTTTACAACACCTTCAAAAGGTGTGTTCTTGACACTTGCAAGACATTTCTTGCAAATACCCCTTCCAATGTCCATCCTTTCATAAAGAAAGTTTGTTCCCTTGGAGTTATTTTGCCTTCTTCATTTGACTTCCCTTTTGACTACAATAGTCATGGTCCCTAAACTCCCACTATCTCTCTTGAAACTCATTTCAAATGTGTTATACACATCAAACGATTTGGAGAGCGTGCGGTTATTGTTCACTATATAGTTTACAATAAACTTAGTGAACCATTAGGATAGGGACACAAAGGTGAAGTCCTTGCCTAGTTTCCGTCTCGTTAAGTGGTTTAACACTTCAACACTCAATGATTCAAAATCATCATAAGTCCATATAAATGGACTATTTTTGTCAACCAACCATTATGTTCTAAACATAATAACAAACTTTCAAGAGTTGTTCAAGGCAACTCTCATTTCTTCATACAACAATTTGTAAGTGAAGAATCATGGCACATAAAGTGTCCATGCCCTTGTGCTTACTTCTCAAGTTCCTTGTTCGTGTAACAAAGAGACAAGCACTAAAGTTTGTGTTGATTAAGGGTTGTTCAAAGCAACTCTTATTTCTTCATACAACAATTTGTATTTGAAGAATTATGACATTAAAAGTGTTGTCCTTCTCATGTTAGACTTATCTAACATATTCTTCCAATGATACATTATCAATAGGAAGATTGTGAGGATGAGACTACTTAGTTACATCTACAAGCCATTAAAGACAATCTATGGGATTGTAGAACTAAGTCCGGAAATTAAAGCGTTTGGTTTTTCTTTGTCAAGGTTTGGATAGCGTTTGCAAATATATTGGTAAACAAATACATAACGAATATAAATTGATTGATTTTAAGCCATTTGATTCAGGTCTTTAAATCAAATAGCACCACCCACTATTTTTGGCAAATTCCATATCCCTCATCGGAATTCGAGAGTTTTGGAGGAAACTCTTAGTAGGGTATGGGAGGCTCACCATTACCAAGCCCACCTCACGATTATACGATGTTGGTTAGCAAAAATAATGATGAGAGAATAACGCTTTACTCATTTACAACTCTTGTAATTACCCATCTAGTTTGGCCTCTAGAGAATGAATGCCTCAGAATTATATCATATTGGTCATACTCGTTGTCTACACTCACCTCATCATATGCGTATAGACTCCTCCTGAATGTAAGCATGCACTTTGTACTTGATGCGAGAATTACTTAACACTCAAATTAAACCCTCGTTTGACAATTGTAGTAGAATGGATAAGTGAGGGATCGTTCTAGACCGGGGATTAGGAGGGCTTGCTAAAACCTTCTAAATTGACTTAAGAACGTAAAAACAATATAAAACACTAAACTAGACTCAAAGAATGCAAAACTAAAATTTAAAACATTAAGACAAACCAAAAGACTCAAAACTAATTTTGGACGAATTTAAGATTATGGCTTGATTCAAAATACTTTAAAACATAAACTAAACAGATTCTAAGCACTAAAGAACAAGAAAGTAAAGGGGGGGGGAAAGTTTTGATTTGACGAAAATTGAAATAACAAAACAAGTTAATAAACTAAGCGGAATGTAAATATGAATTTGTGATGGAATGAATGGAATGAAGGCTAGCTAAGGGGTTCTTCTCCACACATGTTATACTTGCATACAAGATTGATTCTCAGTTGGTCTTTCGATAAATTATGAAACTCATCACTCCGGATTAATTAGGTCCGCTTAAATTAACCGTCAAGTTTTCCTTAAGTTAATGAATTGGATGGGTTTGCGCAACGCAATTCACAACATTCTCCAAAAGTCCTTTACGTGAACAGCACAATAAAGGTACAATCAAAGATCATTAAGCATTATGAAAACTATAAGTGTTGACGAGGCATTCGTTACTATGATGAGCATGAAACTCATGCCAAGAATTCATTTAACGCGATTGTTTATAAGCAACCTCCACTACTTGTGAATATAAGTTCATAACGATTAGGTGAAATTCACTTATATTCTAGCGTCATATTTATGCATGAAAATTAAGCGCGCATTCTTAATAAACATTCATAAATAAGTTATCAATCAAACGGTTAAACAAATTGAATCCACAACTTATGAAATTCCAACGAAAGTTAATCAATTCATATTGCAAATATAAACATAGTTTCGAATCACCCCCTAGCTAAAGGGGGTTTAGTTCCTCATAACTTTGAAATCAAAGAAACACCTAAACATTCCAACAACTCAAAACTTGAATTGTATGAACGTTTAAGCACTCTTCTCTTCCATTCCTTATACGTACAAAACAAAGAGAATTAAAATGAAACTTTGAAATCAAAGAAACACCTAAACATTCCAAAAACTCAAAACTTGAATTGTATGAACGTTTAGGCACTCTTCTCTTCCTCGTTGTTGTAGCACAAGGTTTAAGGATAGGTTGTGTGATGGTATGAAGTGTTTTTGAGGGATGGGAAGTGGTTGGATAGTGGCTGCAATGGAGGAGAAAAACTGCACATAAATGGAAGGGGAAGTGTTTGTGTATTGCAATGGAAAATGAGATGATTTGGTGAATGGAATGAATGGGTATTTATAGGAGGATTAGAGATGTGAATGGATGTTTGTTTAAGGTATTTGTGGGAAGGAATAATGGGATGAAAGGTAATGGAATGAATGGCTTAGAATATTTTATTTTGGGTGCACGGTTTAGGATTAGAACATGGCAGAAAGAATGGAGTGAATGTTAGGTCTTTAGGTTATGGAATGAATATGGTGCAGCGGCTTTTGGAATGGTGGAGGTAATGCATGAAAGGGATGAATAATGGGATGGTGGCTAATTAATAAACATGGAATAAATGGGAAATGGGGGGGGGGGGCCACGGCTGAAATGGAATGGTGGAGGTAATGCACGAAAGGGATGAATAATGGGATGGTGGCTAATTAGGGTGATAATTCAATGGAAGGCCACGGATGGAATGAATATAGGATATATGGTGGCTGAAAAAAAATGAATTAAAGTTCATCAATTTGAATTAGGGTGCGGCTTCAACTTATTGTAGAACTAGGGTTAATAGGGTTAGGGTTTAAATGCATAAAAGGGCCTAAAATGCCCCCCCTTGCATGGCAAGGGAAGGAACTTGGGCTAAAGCCCACGGCATTGGTTGGAATTTGGGCTAGGGCATTCATTTTGTGTCCTAAAGCGCCTACAAGGACTTCAAAGTGGCTAGAAAATACAGACGTTTAAGATTAGGAAAGGTTACCAAAACGGGAAACTTAGGGTTAACTTTCCTAAAATAGGAAACCTTGTTTGAGTAGGATTCCTCGTTTTGGTAAGAATTCATCGTTGGAGTAGGAATTCGTCGTTTCTTCAAGTCTTCAACTCATTCATTCCTCTTTCGCTCCAAAAAGCTCCACTTTGCATCTTCTTGCACACTTTGGCCTTATAATCTGAAAATACACAAAAGTGGCCTTAAACACTGAAATAGATAAGTAAACACAACATAAATGCACGAGAACAAGCTAATTAAGTCGCATGAATATGCTCCTATCAAATTCCCCCACACTTAACTTTTGCTAGTCCTCGAGCAAAACAAAACAACTATAGTAAACAAAACGCAACAAAACAAACAAAACATAACCTAAACCTTCCAACGTTTGCCTCAGGGATTTCCAATGAAACATGACATGTCTAAGATCATTACACACATAGCTTTTAGTCTTCTTTCCCCTCAAGCACATACTTACTCATAGTCACCATTCACTAGTTCGCATTTAATCAATTAAAACACATTTTGAATGTAGTAACATGCCTTAGAGAATTCCCTCAATTCCTCACTAGTTATGCTCTCTATTTCACTCAGATTTTCTGACTACACACCCTACACTAGTTATATGTGAGAAGATTGATGTAAACATGAAAGACTAGTACTCACATATGTTATAACAAAGAACGCAATTTCTGTAGTAATTAAACGTGTTTAGATATGATCTCATGAATGGAATGCTACTACTTAGATGCGAGAACCAGTGACACCATATGCTCATACCAAATTCAACCTCCACAATTGAAATGCACAACACTCAAGATAGAAGTCAAGGGTTGTAACGGGGCTTGGGGTATTGGCTAACAAGGAAAGGTAAGGATAAACAAAAGTTCTTTAAGCAATAGTAAGTAAAGTAATGAAATTAAGACCTAGAATTCCCTTAGAATGCAGAAATCAACTTTTTAAACAAATAGGGGAGATTCTAACAACTCTTAGGGCCTAATTCATTGTTTTGGGCCCTTACTTCAACAACCAATACTTTTCAATTTTTTCTTTCATTTTTTTTTCTTTTCTTTTTTTTCTTTCTTCTTTTCTCTTTTTTTTTTTTTTTTTTTTTTTTTTTTTTTTTTTTTTAACCGTGCCTATGGCACATAAACTCACATCAATAATCTTTCCCCCACACTTATTTCCTGCAACACATTAATCAAAAGGAATTCCTTGCTTACTATGCTTCAAGAACAAGGGTAAGGATGGTCCTAATCTAGGCTAGGTGAGGATAATGCGGGTTAACAAAGAATATGGGCTAACACGGCTCAATGGGGTTAAACTTAAACACAAAATGAGTGAAGGGCACATGGCTGTTTGGCTTTGATGGTAGTCACTACACAACTTCATCTTGAATATGTGGTATGCAAATCAATGACATGCTTTGAATGAAATGGGCATGAGTTCTAGCATTTGGAACTAAGTGATGAAACGCCTTCTAAGTAGTAACCAAGCAAAGAATAATGAGATCATGCAACGACTTTAGAAAACAATGACGCACAGATTATTACTCTCCAAATAACATTTAGGCTCAAGTCTCACAGGGATGTATCGTTTGTTTAAGTTCCTTCCTTCAAGCATGTTACAAAAACTAATTTTTATCATTTGTGATTACATGTGAAGTCGTAAACTATAACGACAACCAAGCATAAACCAAAGAGTATATCAAACGTCCATCCATGTTTGTAACTTTCTTTAACCATCATGCAATTAAAAACCAAATCCTCATCATTGTGTTGGAAGGTGACCTACGACACAAACACACAAAAACAACTCTTTTTGGGTTTTTTAAAACAATTTTTCAAATTTTTATGGGATTTTCGAATTTTTAAGTCAAAACACACTAAAACAGTTTAAAAACATTTTAAAACAGCAAGGAACAACACTTGAAGTTATGGGTGATAAAATCCAACAAATTTGCATCAACATACTTAGTTACCCCCCCACACTTAAATCAAACATTGTCCTCAATGTTTTAAGCTTAAAACACACCAAACAAAAGAAAACATATAAAACAGCAACTAAACATACTAAACATGGCAGAATGTATCTAACAAAGAGAAGAGTTTTTAGAGATGCAAATCTGGTTATGGAGTGTAAATTCCATCTTCTCCTTGGTGATTGCAGTGAGGCTTCATCTTGAGTGATTCCACAGGCTTACTCTTGAAATGCGCTGCTCCCATCGTTGATTTTCCTTTGTGCTACTCTTGAACTGGGCCGCAGGCTTCCTTTGGTCTCCCCCGAAGGTCTGAGCTTCCTCCTCTTATCTGTTTCTTTGTTCAATCTCTCCAATTCGTATTGAAGAGGGTTAGAGGATAGCTCAGCAAAGCTAGGTAAGCAACCAGGGAATAGAGTCCAGATAGACTCCAAGTGCCGGCTGATTGCTTCTTTCACTTTGCCATGCAAGTAATATCAAGGACAAAGGAAAAGGTAGGGAAAGAGCATGATATGAGATACCTTTGCTTTCGCCCTTGATGATATGAGATACCTTTGCTTTTGAAGAAGCGGTGAATGAATCAGCACATGTATTTGTGGTGCTGTTTCCTCCTGGGTCATCTGTACTCCAGGCATCTGGTATCATCTTTGGGGAAGAAGAAAGAATGGAGTATTTCGAAAGGCTTTGCTTGGAGTGCGCCCTCAGAGGTGAGAAAGAGTTGGGCATTTTCTTCAGTTCTGTCTTGCCAAAAAAATTGAAGGTCGACATATGTAGGGAATTCAATAGCAAGTGGTGATACTGTTCTTTTACCGTTGTCGACAAACATTTTGATCTCGCAAATCCGGCTTTTTGGAATAGTGACGACTCTTCGATCTTTGAAGACGCCTCTTCGATAAAGCTGCACGCGTTTTCTGAAAAGTAGATAAAGCGTCGCCGAACTTTGCGCTTGTCGGCTAAAGACGTGTAGTTGCGATGATGGCCTCCACGTGTTGAACGCGATTTCTGAAAAGCCGAGGCTTTTTGAATTGGTGGACGCGTTGCCTTGGCTTTTTATAGAGCTATCGATCACCGCCAACTTACATACTCTGAAGATTTTCCATTCTTGAAACTCGTCTCCGGCCCTTTTGAAAATCTACTCCGTCCACCCCTTCTCTTTTAACTTCGTGAACAATGGCTAGCTCATCCAACCCATCGAACCTTTGCTTAGATTTGAGTCTAAGCAGTGATCCAGTCGCGCCTCGTCAGGGTAAGGTATGGTGCCCGTCTTTCTTATCTTCCCATGGCCCTCTTACAGATGAGGACTCTGTGATGACGGATCCCACAACGGCTACGATAGTGGCTCGGAACCTCTTCACTCCCAAAGACAGTCAGCTGCTTTCAGGACGGTCCGATGAGTTGGCCGTTCAAGAATCCCTGGCTCTGAGTGTTCAGTGCGCTGGCTCTGTGTCCAACATGGGCCAACGCCTTCTTGCTCGCTCCCGTCAGGTTAAATCCTTGATGGCGGAGGTGGAGAGTCTTAAGCAGGAGATCAAACAGCTTAAGTACGAGAACCGAAGTTTGCACGTACTTGCCAACAATTATTCAACAGGCATGAAGAGGAAGCTTGATGAGCTTGATGACCGTCAACGGTTTGCAGCTTTCTTCCAGAGGCACCTCTTTCCTGGGTCATCCAGCGTTCCACCAAGGTTTGGGGCCTTGAATGATCTATCTTCGGTGCCTCCCGCTCCGATGCCTTCCGCTCCGATGCCTCTTGTTCCGAGAGTGTTGCCACGTAGTGGGGCCTCAAGTACACAACCTTTGTGAAGACTCCATCTTTCTACCATGTTTTTTTTTTTTTTTTTTTTTTTTTTTTGTAATCACCCGGAAATCAATAAACAAGCTTTATTCACTGTATTGGGTTGCCTCCCAAGTAGCGCTTTCTTTTACGTCTTGCAGCCGGACGAAGAATCCATTTACTTCAAATTGGAGCCCACGGTACCCAAGGGGGTGTCATCCACGGTGTGCTCCACAAAGTTCTCATAATAGGCCTTCAAACGATGCCCGTTCACCTTAAATTCTTGTCCCGTTTTCAAGCTCTGGATTTGGACTGCACCATGAACAAAAACATTAGTAATAACAAACGGTCCAATCCACTTAGAACGTAACTTACCGGGAAACAAACGTAAACGGGAATTGAACAATAGCACTTTCTGCCCAATGGAGAAGGATTTCCCACGGATCATGTTATCATGGAAAGCTTTGGTCTTTTGCTTGTAAATGCTTGCATTCTCGTACGCATCATGCCGTATTTCATCAAGCTCATTCAATTGGAATTTCCTATGGCTTCCTGCTTCATCTAAGTGCATGTTGAACTTCTTGACGGCCCAAAGAGCTTTATGCTCCAACTCCACGGGAAGATGGCACGCCTTGCCATAGACAAGTCGAAAAGGGGACATCCCAATGGGGGTTTTGTATGCCGTACGATACGCCCAAAGTGCATCATCTAACCGTAAACTCCAATCCTTTCTTGTTGGCCCAACGGTCTTTTCTAGGATTTGCTTGATCTCTCGGTTGGAAACCTCGGCTTGGCCATTTGTTTGAGGATGGTAAGGTGTAGAAACCCTATGGTTGACACTGTATTTCCTCAATAATGCCTCAATGGTCCGGTTGCAAAAATGAGACCCTCCATCACTTATGATTACTCTCGGCATTCCAAACCTAGCAAAAATGTTAGTTTTCACGAAATCTGCAACCACCTTAGAATCGTTAGTACGGGTGGCTTTTGCTTCCACCCATTTAGAAACATAATCAACGGCTAGCAAGATATAAGTGAAACCATAAGATGATGGAAAGGGACCCATAAAGTCAATACCCCAAACATAAAAAATTTCAACATTTAGGATAGAAACCTGCGGCATTTGGTCTCTTGCACTAATACCACCCATTCTTTGGCATTTATCACATGTTAGGCAAAACGTTCTAGCATCCTTAAAAATACTAGGCCAATAAAATCCACATTGTAACACTTTAAGGGCCGTGCGTTGTGTGCCAAAGTGCCCTCCACATGCATATGTATGACAAAAACTCAAAATTGAATGACATTCAGAATCATGCACACAACGACGTATAATCTGATCGGGACAAAATTTCCATAAGTACGGATCATCCCATACATAAAACCGTGCATCATGCCTAAGTTTTTCACGTTGGTGCCTATTGAGCTCATTTGGAAATTGTTTAGCCACCAAGTAATTCACTAAATCTGCATACCATGGTTCACTTACCTCAATGGATAGCAGCTGCTCATCGGGAAAAGTTTCAGGGATAGGTACGGCATGTTCATGATCCTCGTGGATCATTCGGCTTAAATGGTCAGCCACTACATTCTCGCTTCCTTTCTTATCCCTGATTTCAATATCAAATTCTTGAAGAAGAAGAATCCAACGGATAAGCCTCGGCTTTGCTTCCTTTTTCGTGAGCAAGTACCTCAAAGCTGCATGATCAGAATAAACGATTACTTTAGTACCAATTAAATATGAACGGAATTTATCTAAAGCAAAAACCACAGCTAGAAGTTCTTTTTCAGTCGTGGAGTAGTTCAATTGGGCACCATTGAGAGTCCGAGAGGCATAGTATATGACATGCGGTCGCTTGTCTCTTCTTTGTCCTAGAACAGCTCCTAATGCATAGTCGGATGCATCGTACATGAGCTCGAACGGAAGGCTCCAATCTGGAGGTACAATAATGGGGGCCGAGACTAACTTCTCCTTGAGTTGGTTAAATGCTGAATTACACTCTTCATCAAACTTGAATGGCACATCTTTTTGAAGCAATCGGCAAAGAGGGTTGGACATCTTGGAGAAGTCCTTGATAAAACGCCTATAGAACCCTGCATGGCCAAGAAACGAACGTACCTCTCTAACCGAAGTTGGAGAGGGTAAGTGGCGAACAAGGTCTACCTTAGATTTATCTACTTCAATGCCTTTTTCGGAAATGATATGGCCTAGAACAATACCTTGCTTAACCATGAAGTGGCATTTTTCCCAATTAAGTACAAGATTCGTTTCAACACAACGTTTCAAGATTAAAGTCAGATTATTCAAGCAATGATCAAATGAATTGCCAAACACGCTAAAATCATCCATGAATATCTCAATAATCTTCTCCACATAATCAGAGAATATACTCACCATGCATCGTTGAAACGTCGCCGGAGCATTGCACAAGCCAAATGGCATGCGTCTATATGCAAAAGTGCCAAAGGGGCACGTAAATGTTGTCTTCTCTTGGTCCTCCGGAGCGATCACAATCTGGTTATATCCGGAATATCCATCAAGAAAGCAATAAAATTCATAACCGGCTAACCTTTCCAACATTTGGTCGAGGAATGGTAATGGAAAGTGATCTTTCCTTGTCATGGCATTTAACTTCCTGTAATCAATGCAAACACGCCAACCAGTCACAACACGAGTGGGGACAAGCTCTTGTTCTTCATTCTTCACCATTGTGACGCCAGACTTCTTTGGAACAACCTGCACAGGTGACACCCAACGACTATCAGAAATAGGATATATAACACCACAATCAAGTAATTTTATAACCTCATTTTTCACTACTTCCAACATAGGTGGATTAAGGCGACGTTGAGCTTCACGAGATGGCTTGGCTTCCTCCTCCAAAAGGATGCGATGCATGCACGTGGTGGGACTAATGCCTTTGATATCCGCCAAAGTCCATCCAATGGCAGATTTGTGCTCTTTTAACACCCTTATCAACTTGTCTTCTTCTTGAGCCATGAGTAAGTTTGAAATGATGACGGGTAGCGTTTGATCTTGGCCCAAGAACACATACTTCAAGTGACTAGGTAATGGCTTTAACTCAAGTGTAGGTGGCTGCTCAGTTGATGGAAGTAACTTGTTAGTCAAAACCGAATCTAAAAGTGAGATTGGAGACTTACCAGAGTGGAAGGGCAATGACTCGAGGGCAGCGACCATTTCAAGTACTTCATCACAAGGGGGTACGGCAATATGGTCAGATTGCATACCGTGGACTAAGGCTACCTCAAGTGCATCTTCGTTCATTTGATCCAAATGCACCTGTGCCAAAGAATCAACAATATCAATAGCAAAACAAGAATGGTCCTCAATTGGATGTTTAATGGTTTAAGAAAGATTAAAATGAATAATGTCCCCATCAAACTCCATGGTCAATGTTCCCGTATACACATCAATCTTTGTTCTTGCTGTTTTCATGAAGGGACGGCCTAGCAAGATTGGCAATGATGGAGCATGGCTTGAATCCTCCATGTCTAAAACATAGAAATCTGCGGGGAAAATAAGGTGATTGACCTGCACTAAAACATCCTTAAGGACTCCCTTGGGATAAGCGTTAGAACGATCGGCCAATTGAATTATAACGCCATCTTGTTTTAACTCACCAAGGTTCATTGATGCATAAATGGAATAAGGCATGACATTTATGGATGCACCTAAATCAAGCATGGCATGTTCAAAACGATTATGTCCAATCACACAAGGAATCGTGAAACTACCGGGGTCTTTGCACTTGGTAGGTAGTTTACGTTGCAAAACAGCGGACACATTCTCGCTTACCTTTACTACCTCTTTGTTTTCCCTTCTTCTCTTTGTATTGCATAGGTCCTTGAGGAATTTAGCATATTTTGGAACTTGTTTGATTGCATCGAGAAGCGGTATGTTCACTTGCACCTTCCGGAACGTTTCAAAAATGTCCTTCTCGCTTTCTTCCTTTTTTTCTTGCATGAACCTGCGAGGAAAAGGTACATTGGGCAGATTAGGACGTGAAGTACATGAATTTGAACTTAAATTACCTGATTTGGCCGAGTTAGGGTGATTGGGGGCCTGCGGCATTGGGTTTTTCACTCTTTCCGTGGGTGAGCTAGACACTTCCTCAGGTTGTGTCGTCTCTTCATCTACTTCCTGGGCAGATTTGGGATTGTTTGGCTCGGTCCCAACTTCTTTTCCACCCCTTAGGGTGATGGCCTTGGCGGATTCGAATCCTCCCTTTGGATTGACTGTGGTTGAGCTAGGAAGCTTTCCTTGCTCTCTAATCTGTCCAAGGAACTCAGAAATCTGCCCTATTTGTTTCTTCATATCCATCATCTCCTTCTCGTTATTTTCTATCCGGTTGTTTTGATTTTGCAACCCCTGCGAAATAGAGGTTAGTAATTGCATAGCTTGATTACTTTCCAAGGACGTACCTGAATGAGATGATGCCGAAGGTTGTTGGGATTGTTGGGGTGCATACGGCTTGCAATAAAAACCAGGGGGGTTTGGCCTAAATCCTCCTTATTGGGCAGCTTGTTGTGGCTCCCTCCATTTGAAGTTTGGATGGTCCCTCCATCCGGCATTGTAAGTGTTCGAGTATGGGTTGTTTTGATTTTGTCCTTGGAAACCAATTGCATTGGCAGATTCCCACCCACCATTCTCGATTAGTTGAGGGCACTTGTCGGATGGATGCCCTTGAATTGAGCACACGCCACAAACTTGGTGTTCTTGTGCTTTTGGACCAATCACAACCTGAGAAACAAGAGAAGTAAGATTAGCAAGTTGTGATTGAATTTCAGAAATAGCACTCACCTCATTTACACTTTGTTGCCGTGGGGCTTCCCTTTGGCCCACTCCTTCATATTGTTGAGCGTTGAGCGCTCGGTTGGCTATGAGAATCTTGGCATCCCTTGGTGTTTTGTCCACCAATGCTCCTCCCGCTGAGGCATCAAGCATTTGACGTTCGATAGGAATGAGGCCCTCATAGAAATATTGAAGGAGAAGTTCCTCCTTCATTTGATGTTGAGGACATGAAGCTACAAGGCCCTTGAAGCGCTCATGATAAGCCAGGAATGTCTCACCATGATTCTGTTGAATACCACTAATTTTCTTCCGTAGGAGAATCACTCTCGAAGTAGGGAAGAATTTCTCCAAGAAAGCATGCTTCATACTCTCCCACGAAGTCACAGTTCCCGGGGCTAGTTCATAGAGCCAATCTTTGGCCTTGTCCATAAGTGAAAAGGGAAAGGCCTTCATCTTCAATATACTCCCATCCACAGTGACGGGGGTCATGCTCGAACAAACCACCTCGAACTCCTTCAAGTGTTTGTTGGGGTCTTCCATAGACAAGCCATGGAACTTCGGAATATGGTGTAACAAACTGGATTTGAGTTCAAACACCTCAGTCGTCCCCTCTGCAGCCGTGGGGTATTGGATACAAAGAGGCAATGCATTATCCAAACCCGAGGCCGAAAGCTCCTTGATGGTTCTATTATCTGCTGCCATGGCTTGTTCTTCTTCAAAAATCTGATCAGTGGGCTTTTCTTCTACACCTACTTCGTCCTCTTCAAGCCCAGGTTGTGGTGGAGGTTGTGGTGGCTCTTGTTGACTCCTCGTTCTCCTCAAAGTGCGTTCAAAATCACCGTCAAAGTCGGAGATGTTCTCTATAATAGGCCGAGAGCTACGAGTCATACACAGTACCTGAAAAACAAGAAAATAAACAAACTAAGAATCTGAAATAAGAATGCACGAAAAACAAAAAAAATAGAAAAAATAAAAATAAAGACAAAGGATTAGCAAAGTTGCTAATCCCCGGCAACGGCGCCAAAATTTGATGCGAGAATTACTTAACACTCAAATTAAACCCTCGTTTGACAATTGTAGTAGAATGGATAAGTGAGGGATCGTTCTAGACCGGGGATTAGGAGGGCTTGCTAAAACCTTCTAAATTGACTTAAGAACGTAAAAACAATATAAAACACTAAACTAGACTCAAAGAATGCAAAACTAAAATTTAAAACATTAAGACAAACCAAAAGACTCAAAACTAATTTTGGACGAATTTAAGATTATGGCTTGATTCAAAATACTTTAAAACATAAACTAAACAGATTCTAAGCACTAAAGAACAAGAAAGTAAAGGGGGGGGGGGAAAGTTTTGATTTGACGAAAATTGAAATAACAAAACAAGTTAATAAACTAAGCGGAATGTAAATATGAATTTGTGATGGAATGAATGGAATGAAGGCTAGCTAAGGGGTTCTTCTCCACACATGTTATACTTGCATACAAGATTGATTCTCAGTTGGTCTTTCGATAAATTATGAAACTCATCACTCCGGATTAATTAGGTCCGCTTAAATTAACCGTCAAGTTTTCCTTAAGTTAATGAATTGGATGGGTTTGCGCAACGCAATTCACAACATTCTCCAAAAGTCCTTTACGTGAACAGCACAATAAAGGTACAATCAAAGATCATTAAGCATTATGAAAACTATAAGTGTTGACGAGGCATTCGTTACTATGATGAGCATGAAACTCATGCCAAGAATTCATTTAACGCGATTGTTTATAAGCAACCTCCACTACTTGTGAATATAAGTTCATAACGATTAGGTGAAATTCACTTATATTCTAGCGTCATATTTATGCATGAAAATTAAGCGCGCATTCTTAATAAACATTCATAAATAAGTCATCAATCAAACGGTTAAACAAATTGAATCCACAACTTATGAAATTCCAACGAAAGTTAATCAATTCATATTGCAAATATAAACATAGTTTCGAATCACCCCCTAGCTAAAGGGGGTTTAGTTCCTCATAACTTTGAAATCAAAGAAACACCTAAACATTCCAACAACTCAAAACTTGAATTGTATGAACGTTTAAGCACTCTTCTCTTCCATTCCTTATACGTACAAAACAAAGAGAATTAAAATGAAACTTTGAAATCAAAGAAACACCTAAACATTCCAACAACTCAAAACTTGAATTGTATGAACGTTTAGGCACTCTTCTCTTCCTCGTTGTTGTAGCACAAGGTTTAAGGATAGGTTGTGTGATGGTATGAAGTGTTTTTGAGGGATGGGAAGTGGTTGGATAGTGGCTGCAATGGAGGAGAAAAACTGCACATAAATGGAAGGGGAAGTGTTTGTGTATTGCAATGGAAAATGAGATGATTTGGTGAATGGAATGAATGGGTATTTATAGGAGGATTAAAGATGTGAATGGATGTTTGTTTAAGGTATTTGTGGGAAGGAATAATGGGATGAAAGGTAATGGAATGAATGGCTTAGAATATTTTATTTTGGGTGCACGGTTTAGGATTAGAACATGGCAGAAAGAATGGAGTGAATGTTAGGTCTTTAGGTCATGGAATGAATATGGTGCAGCGGCTTTTGGAATGGTGGAGGTAATGCACGAAAGGGATGAATAATGGGATGGTGGCTAATTAATAAACATGGAATAAATGGGAAATGGGGGGGGGGGGCCACGGCTGAAATGGAATGGTGGAGGTAATGCACGAAAGGGATGAATAATGGGATGGTGGCTAATTAGGGTGATAATTCAATGGAAGGCCACGGATGGAATGAATATAGGATATATGGTGGCTGAAAAAAAATGAATTAAAGTTCATCAATTTGAATTAGGGTGCGGCTTCAACTTATTGTAGAACTAGGGTTAATAGGGTTAGGGTTTAAATGCATAAAAGGGCCTAAAATGCCCCCCCTTGCATGGCAAGGGAAGGAACTTGGGCTAAAGCCCACGGCATTGGTTGGAATTTGGGCTAGGGCATTCGTTTTGTGTCCTAAAGCGCCTACAAGGACTTCAAAGTGGCTAGAAAATACGGACGTTTAAGATTAGGAAAGGTTACCAAAACGGGAAACTTAGGGTTAACTTTCCTAAAATAGGAAACCTTGTTTGAGTAGGATTCCTCGTTTTGGTAAGAATTCATCGTTGGAGTAGGAATTCGTCGTTTCTTCAAGTCTTCAACTCATTCATTCCTCTTTCGCTCCAAAAAGCTCCACTTTGCATCTTCTTGCACACTTTGGCCTTATAATCTGAAAATACACAAAAGTGGCCTTAAACACTGAAATAGATAAGTAAACACAACATAAATGCACGAGAACAAGCTAATTAAGTCGCATGAATATGCTCCTATCAGTACTCCCCCATTATAGGGTGTAGCCGGTGTACAAGTCACAAACGATTGGAGCCTACCACGGTGGAAGGCCACGAAGAGATATTCAAAGCATCTCTCGCTTATCAACTTAATATTGATTTGGTTGAGGGTTTTTAGGTCTCATCACATATAAACATACATTTTAATCCAATTAAAACATTTTGATCCTATTACAACTATTGGTCCATTTGATTGATTTAGTTGTATATAATACTCCCACTAAGCTTTTAAAACAGTTTTTAAAGCAAGAGTATATGATACTACTAACATAAGGTTTGCATTCATTGATGGACTATATAGTTGCCTTAGGGCCTTAGGATGACTATGAACCTTTGATTCGATTCAAACACGAGCCTAGTGTTGAATCTCGGTCTAGGGATGGAGATTGATTTTAGTTATGCGTTTAATCACATTAAGGCGTGTTGTCTTATTGGGCGTTGGACCCAACTACTCCAATTTCATGCATATCGAATAAAACAAGAAAGGAGTACTTCAAAGTAAATAAGAGCTTATGCTCTTTTACAACAATTGATCAAATCAAATTACTTTAAAGTAAAGAAGAGCTTATGCTCTTTTACAACAATTGATCATATCAAATTACAACCAAAATTTAATCTACACATTCCCATGGTTCAAACAAATTTGAAACGGCCTTTCACATAGCTCAATTATCGTAGGCTAAGGTTCATAATCACCCTTTCTTTAATTAATTAACGCTTTAACTAATTAAACTTGAATGCAACATTTTCATTTGGTTTTTGTATCCATAGAATTGATTTAAATGGAGCTAAATGAAATGAAAATCCAATTCTCATTTAAAGAGACAAAACAATTTTGTTCTCTACCTAATTTGGGCCAAAATGCTATGACCTCAACTTGTTTGGGCCATAATGCAATTAACCTCAACTTTTGGGCTATTTTGCAAAAACTTAAACTTTTGGGGTCACTTTGTAAAAACACAAAAGTCCACTACTTCATGTAATTACAACTAGAACCCAAAATTTCCACAAAAAAATAAAACTTCATTAAAGGAGCAAAACAATTTGTCCTTTTAGTGATTTTGGACCTTTACGTAAAAACGTAAACTTTTGGGTCAAAATGCAAATACACAAAAGTATCAAAACTTTATATAATTGCATAAAAGCCCCACAATGACCCTAATTGAGTAGGGTGGCCGGCCATTGAAGCAAAGTTTATAAAAAAATTTCAAAGTTTTGTAAGTGGGGTGTGTGTAATGGAATAAATCATTACACACCAAACCCACTATAATTTCTTTAATTTTTCAAAATAAATATCTAATATATTTAAACATAAGAAATATTTCAAAACAAAAACTTTATGAAATAAATCAAAACTTTGAATCAAAACACCAAACCTTTTGTTCTTGGCAAGAACATATCAAGAACAATGAAGATCATTCATGAAAACCCATAAGAGCTCCATGAACATTCTTCACCCAAAAACATCCCAAAACCACTCAAACTTAAGGGAAATAACATACAACCATACTAGGGTACATAGGGGTTCCAAAAGTCACTTTAAAACACTTTTAACAAGTCAAACAAGAACCCAAAATTCCACCCTTTGGATTTGGCCGAATTTCCCCAAAAACATGGCACCAAATTTTAGCTCCAAAATTCATGCTCATATGAACTACATCTACAACATTTGAGATGGCAAATTTTCTAACAAAATTTACATTCAAAGAAGCAAGAATAAAGCTTGTAACAATTACAACATTCAAATCACAAACTATGAACTACAAAACCCAAAAGGATTCACCAACTACTAGACTTAGGCTCTGATACCACTTGAAGGAATATTTGTGAAAAACATGTTCATTTAAGCAACATCAATAGCATGCAATTAACAATTAAAGGCGGAATCATGCTTGTATGCACTTAAAACAAAACATTTACCCATGAAATTCAAAGCCTAGTAGATAGGTGAACCAAGACTCAACTCAAAACAAAGTGAGTTGAGAAATCAATACCTTTGTAGATTCCTCTTTGCATAAGCAAAGGCTAATCACCCAAAGAGAGGGCCTTCATTCCTTGCATCTTAGATCCATGGATTTGGATGGATGAAAAGGTTTCTCCAAGTTCCCAAAATTGAGAACCTCTAAGTCTCCACACCAAGGTAAGATTGTAGAAGAAATGAGTGACCTTGAGGAAGTAAGATTGCTAGATGTTATCCTCAAGGTGGCCGGCCATTTCTAGAGAGAAAGGAGAGTTTGTGTTTCTCCAATTTCCCCCAAAAACAACCCCTTAATGAATTTTGGCTATTAAGTCACACTTATACCTTAATTCATTTGAGTGGCAAACTTGTAAATAAGTCAAAACCCACTCTTTCTCTAACATGGCCGGCCTTAGGGATTTATTGGGCTATTTGGGCCTTTGTGAATCATTATTCATTAAGTTGTCATCCAACTTAAGTTAATGGACTTGACGTTCGAAGCCCATTGGGCCTTAAGATCCAAAACTATCCCGAGGTCTTTTAACGAACTTATTCGTTTGATTAATAATCATATTAATTAATCCTTGCCATAAATAATTAAACCATTTAATTATTCTTACTCATCTCCGTTGAATCTTCAATCTCTACCTTACACGGTGTACGATCCATTAGGTTCCTTTTAGCGAGGCAGTGGGCGATTCAAACTCTTTCAAATCGATTGTGAATTGAAACTTACTTTCAATTCTCCCGTTAGTGATAATACACTTTTAGGGCTTCCACAAACCATGGTTGACGCCTAGCAGCATGTCATGGTTACCCAAGCTAATCAGAAGAGGTGGAGAACCTATTCAGTTTTAGGATTACAAATGCAATACGGTCTTTCTCTAATACAATACTCTTGACCACATTGTTTGGTTTGATAGTTTATTCATGTCTACTATCCAATGTGAATCTTGTACTTATATGATTACCTTGAATGTGATCTGGAACGCATTCCAACATCTCATTCATACTCTGGCCAGAGATTCTAAATCATATCATAGAGTATTCTCCCTCAAACAGTTTGAAGGTTAGAGATCCCTTGTTGCGCATTCACTTGCCTCCATGGCTAAGTGGCTTAACCCCGACGATGCCGTGGACACCCTGATAGAGTGACTTTGACATAATCAAAGATTAAGGACCTAACCACAAGACAACTGTGATGCCTCAGGTCAAAAGACTAATTTGCATTATCCTAACCATGAGTTCTCATGTGACATGAATATGAGAACTCTTCGTTGATCGTGTTCAGTGAACTCATTCTCTATTGAGCACCTACGTACTTGTCTTGATGTCACACACACCAATGACTCGAGACTAGTCACTCTCCCTGAGAGAAGACATAGCACGTACTGATCTTAACGGATTGTCAATGCCCAATTGACAATCCTATGATCAGGAACGTTTAGGATGTGTCAACGAAAGAATGGTCTCATGAATCTAACTTCTTTAGATCGCATTCTTCCAATCACATATTCCTTGGACTTATCGTTTAAGCATATAACATTTATATGAGACGGCTCAAACAATAATCTTTGCCCTTTACATTTAAACTACATTAGTTTGAAATGTCCGTAAAGTATCATCATATGATTGGTTTTAGGGCACATTTCCAACACACCCCCCTTTGCAATTCCAGCTTTCCACCAACCAACCTAGCTGTCATTCTACATGCATTCCCTCTTTAATCATTCAGCCACATTCTCTCACATTCTCTCCCATTCTCTCCCTATAAAACCATGCAATCCCATCACACAACAACAAGATTCCACACCTCCATTCACCACAGAAATTCTTCCATAATCTACACCATCACAACCCCAAAGCCGTGCATACACATTCCAGCAACAACAAGCTTTGCCGTGGCACTCCCACTCCATTTCCAGCACCTCCCCTTCCATTTCAACCATTCCCCACTCCATTCCACATACAAACACCACCCCAAAACCTATCCTTAGACCTTGTGCCACAACAAAGAGGAGGAGAAGGGCCTAAACGTTCATACAATTCAAGTTTGAGTTGTTGGAATTTTTAGGTGTTTTCTTTTCCTTGATTTCAATGATTAAATTTACTTATCTTTCTTTTGTACATATGAGGAACTAAACCCCCCTTGGCTAGGGGGGGATTCGAAATACATGTTTATGCTTGCGATATGATTTGATTACTTCTAATTGCGTTTCATAAGTCGTGAATTCAATTTACTCAAGAAATCACTCTTCGTTCATCGTTCATCATCCATCAACCTTCAAGATCAAGCCCCAACGGCCCTTGAAGAACTTCCACCAACTCAAGATCAAGCCCCGACGGCCCTTGAAGAAAGTGTTCATCGTTCATCATCCGTTCATCCTAAGATCAAGCCCCAACGGCCCTTTGGATCAACAACCTCAACAAATCCACACATCCAATCGTCCTTCAAGATCAAGCCCCGACGGCCCCTTGAAGAAAGTGTGCCCAAAAGCCCTTGAAGATCCGCTCATCCACCAACCTTCAAGATCAAGCCCCAACGGCCCTTGAAGAACTTCCACCAACTCAAGATCAAGCCCCGACGGCCCCTTGAAGAAAGTGTTCATCGTTCATCATCCATCCTCCTTCAAGATCAAGCCCCAACGGCCCTTGAAGAACTCCCACCAACTCAAGATCAAGCCCCAACGGCCCCTTGAAGAAAGTGTTCATCATTCATCAACTGTTCATCCTTAGATCAAGCCCCGACGGCCCTTTGGATCAACAATTCATCCACAAACCTACACCCTACGAAGATAGAATCAGAGGACCAAATTACAAAGAGATTGTAACCCTAAAAATCATTAATACAAAAAAATATATTTTGTACACGTATTCTTGTCGCTTGTTTCAGGAATTTCTCGTGTTTACAAATTTGGCACGCCCGGTGGGATAATCTCTACCTCTCATCTCTATCCTCAAATCATCAAAAAACGCAAATGGCATCAAGAAAGGATCAAGCTGTTCCTGCAATCAAAGCAAAGAACAAGAACATCATCGCCGCAAGTGGTGATATTTCGGGCATCATAACCTGAAGTAAGGCAAGAGATCTTTTTGCCGCAGCTTCCGCCCCTGCATTAACTTTGTCAAAGGAACAAGAGCACCTGAGGTACGAGCCTGTGATCACCCTAGCCTCGCTAAGGGCATCAAAAGGGGAGAGCCCAAAGAAATACTCAGAGTCCCTACTCTTCGACGCTGATTCGAGCGGCAGTACAACCATGCAAGTCATGACCACTAGAGCAACTTCAATCGAGGAGCAGCTAGCTCAGATGAATGAAGCAATAGCAAAGCTCACACGAACTGTGGAAGAGAAGGACTTGCAGATTGCCGCACTTGTCAACCAACTAGATGCGCTGCCCGACGTGAAAGTTGACCCAATTGTTGGCCTATTAAAGAAAGAAGGCGACGAAGAAGAGGAGCCTCCAGCAGAGAAAGTCGAAGAGAAGCTGAAACTAGACCAAGCAACGGCGTCCATGGGATCTCTCTCTATCCAGCAACTACAGGAGATGATTGCAAGCACTATCAAGACACAGTACGAAGGAAGCTCGCATGACTCCGTACTGTACTCAAAGCCTTACTCCAAGAAGATTGATGCTTTGAAGATGCCAAGGGGTTATCAGCCCCCAAAATTCATGCAGTTCGATGGAAAAGGCAACCCGAAGCAACATGTCGCCCATTTCATTGAAACTTGCAACAATGCTGGGACAGAGGGAGACTACCTCGTCAAACAGTTCGTGCGTTCGCTGAAAAGTAACGCTTTTGACTGGTACACTGACCTCGAACCTGAGTCTATCAACAGTTGGGACTAGCTAGAAAGGGAATTCCTCAACCGTTTCTACAGCACTCGTCGTACTGTAAGCATGCTAGAGCTGACCAGTACGAAACAGTGGAGAGATGAACCTGTCGTCAACTACATAAATAGATGGCGCTCCTTAAGTCTGGATTGCAAAGATCGGCTTTCTGAAACCTCTGCCATTGAGATGTGCGTTCAAGGCATGCACTGGGGGTTACATTATATCCTCCAAGGCATAAAACCCAGAACATTCGAAGAGCTAGCAACTCGTTCCCACAACATGGAGCTAAGTATCGCTAATCACGGGAAAAAGGAGCCAATTACTAACTTCAATAAGGATAAAGTATTCGCCCCAAATGTAGACAAGACCGGGAAGAAGCCCGCTAAGGAAGCTTTCACTGTCAACACTACCCCCATCAAGACCTCCTCAGCGCCCATCAAGACCTCCTCAGCGCCCATCAAGATCTCCTCCAAGAAGAAAGCGAAGGAGATAAAGACAAGTGAGCCTCCTCGCACCCAAGACAGATACAAGAGCACCTTGAGAGAGTTAGAACAGAAAACGTACCCGTTTCCTGACTCTGACATGGCTGCCATGTTAGATGACTTGCTGGAAAAAAAGGTGATTGAGCTACCCGAATGCAAGCGTCCTGAAGAAATGAATCGCACAAACGATCCTAGGTACTGCAAGTACCATCATATTGTGAGTCATCCTATTGGCAAGTGCTTCGTTCTTAAAGAACTCATCATGAAGCTAGCACAACAAGGGCAAATTGAGCTCGATCTTGAGGAAACGGCCGCAACGCATACCACTACAATTGCGTTTGGATCGTTTAATCCTGTGCCTCTCCAAACGACACCTGACTGTTCCTGTGAATGCTCAAGTTGCACGGCACCCCCTACACAACCATCACTGGAGAGAAGCGACCAAGATGCACATGCTGATAATGAAGAAGGATGGATATTGGTAACCTACAAAAAGACAAGGAAACCAAGACCACGAATCATACAGCCAAATGTGGAACAAAGAAGAAATCACCACGGCCGCAAGCATAATAAAACAACATATGCTAGGGAACCTATGGAGCAGAAGCCACGCATTCCCGTTTCCTTGCGTGAGTACTTCCCGAATGACTTTTTCCAACAGTGCACTACCGTGGCCTGTCACATGGTTGAAGTAGAAATAGAAGAGCCCTCAAAAGGCAAAGCTATCGCCACTGAGGTAGAAAAGACCCTCACACCTGAAGAAGGTCTGCCAACACACTTTAGCATCGAGGAAGCGCTACCATTGCCAAAAAGGATACGAAGAGCACTAGCAGCAGTCCTGGCAAGTCCCGACGACCACGAAGTGCGAGAAAGTAACGACGAAGGCTTGAAGCTTCAGCCACATGAATGTGCCACATGTTGTGCCACCCATGACACAATTAACTTCACTGACGAAGACCTACTGCTGGGATCAAAGCCTCACAACCGTCCTCTCTTCGTCTCAGGGTACGTAAGGGAATACAAAGTCAACCGCATGCTTGTGGATGGTGGGTCGGCCATAAACATCATGCCAAAATCAACAATGACCATAATCGGCATCAAGGTGAATGAACTATCCCTGAGCCGTCTGCTGATCCAGGGTTTTAACCAAGGAGGACAAAAGGCGATAGGCATGATCCGAGTAGAGATGACCATTGGTGAGCTCAAATCAAGCACGATATTCCACGTGATTGATGCAAGAACTTCCTACAGCTTGCTCTTAGGAAGACCTTGGATCCACGCAAATGGGGTAGTGCCGTCCACCCTTCACCAATGCCTAAAATTTTACCGAGAAGGAGTGAAGGTGATCCAAGGTGATACCAAGCCATTCACCGAAGCCGAATCACACTTTGCAGACGCCAAGTTCTACATGGATGAAGACGTGGTACCCGAAGCCCTTCCGGAAGATATCAAATCCACGGGCAAAGCAGCACCTAAAAAGCAGGAGTGGCAAGTCATGCCTAAAAAGCAAAAAGAGCAGACTGTGCCATCTTCAAGCAAAGACAATGACGAGTTCGCTAAACCTGTAACAACTAAAGGGAGTAGGATACCGTCAGAGGGACCGAACGCACCCATATTCCGATATATCCCGATGTCAAGAAGAAAGAATGGTGAATCTCCATTCGAAACTGGAACAAGAAAAACCGACACACAGTGGCACGCGGATAATGTGAAGTTGCTCAAGACAAATGCAGTTTTGCCTTTGACACAGCTAGGGGGTGCTAAGGTCGCAAGACTACCACAAGGCTTCATAAAAGCTCTACCAAAGAAGGTGGAATCGAGCTTTCTTCCAACCAAAAGGACCGAAGAAGGTTTCGACCCTAACGCCTACAAACTCATGTCAAAGGCCGGGTACGACTTCGCTTCTTCTGCGGTGGCTGGAAAGAAGGTTTCAAACACCGTCAATGACGAAGAACGTAACCTTACCAAAACTCAAAAGAAGTTGAAGGAGCATGGTTACGGAGTTGACAACAACAAAGCCAGACTTGGTTTCACACCAAATGCACCTGTGATGATTTCAAACAAAGCGAAAAACACTAGCGCTCAACACATCAGCGTGAGCATTGAACAAGACCAAGAAGAGCCTAAACCCTCCCCTCGGACATCGGTCTTCGATAGGATAAGCCATTCAAGCTCCAGAACTTCAGTGTTTAATCGCATTGGTGGTCAAGGCCAAACCTCTGTCTTCAAGAGACTTAACGCGCCAACATCCCAAAACTCTGTTTTTGAACGGTTGTTAAAGCTTAAGAAACAAAGCAGCACAGTTATCTCTCCTCTGCGACGATCACCTTCAGAAAAATTTGAAGATAATGAGAAACCTTTTGGAAAGAGGAAGACAACACCAAAGGAAGAAAAGCTCGATGGGTTAGGAGAAAAAGATGACGTTCGAAGCTTGATTCCTTCAAGGATGAAGCGCCAAGCAATCTTGGAGGTCGACACAAAGGGACCACTGAAAGTGAGAAGGCGTACTATCATCCACACCAGACAATCCTTATGCCAACAAGCTCGAGAAGACAACACTGAAGAGGAGATCCAAGATGTTTTCCACATCACGGTTCAAGAAGGTAAAGAAGACGAAATCCCCGAGGAAGATGTCACTGCTGCACCACCACAGCTCGAAGACGGGGGGCAAGCCACGGTCGATGATCTCAAGGAACTCAACTTAGGTACAAGCAAGGAACCAAAGCCTATCTTCGTAAGTGCATTATTAAGTACAGATGAGATAGAGGAGTATTATCAGCTGTTGTTAGAGTACAAAGACGTCTTTGCCTGGACCTACAAAGAAATGCCCGGCCTGGACCCTATCATCGCTGTTCATCATCTTGCGGTCGGCCTGGAACACGACCGATAAAGCAAACTCAAAGACGCTATCGATCTGAGCTTATCCCACAAATCGAGGTCGAGATCGACAAGCTAATCGAAGCAGGCTTTATTCGAGAAGTGCAATACCCCAAGTGGATCTCCAACATTGTCATTGTCCTTAAGAAATCAGGACAAATACGTGTTTGCGTAGACTTCCGGGACCTCAACGATGCTTGCCCAAAGGACGACTTCCCCTTGCCAATCATTGAAATCATGGTGGATGAAACCACTGGCCATGAAGCATTATCATTCATGGATGGTTCTTCTGGGTACAATCAAATTCGCATGGCCCTCGAAGACGAGGAGCTAACAGCCTTTCGTACTCCAAAAGGTATCTATTGCTACAAGGTGATGCCCTTTGGCCTAAAGAACGCTGGAGCTACGTATCAACGCGCAATGCAGAAAATCTTCAATGACATGCTACACAAAAACGTAGAATGTTACGTAGATGATGTGGTGGTTAAGACGAAGAAAAGATCAGACCACTTGAAGGATCTGTGAATAGTGTTCGAAAAGCTGCGAAAATACAACCTCAAGATGAACCCATTAAAGTGTGCGTTTGGCGTCACCTCTGGAAAATTCCTCGGCTTCATCGTCAAGCACCGTGGCATTGAAGTAGACCAATCAAAGATCAAGGCCATTCAAAGCATGCCCGAGCCAAGAAACCTGCACGAGCTGAAAAGTCTACAAGGACGGCTAGCCTTCATTAGACGCTTCATCTCCAACCTCGCAGGGCGTTGTCAACCGTTCAATCGCCTTATGAAGAAAGATGTCCCATTCGTATGGGACAAAGCGTGCCATAATGCTTTTGAAAGCATAAAGAAATATTTGTCAAGTCCACCTGTCCTGGGGGCACCTGTGCCCGGGAAACCACTCATATTGTATATTGCTGCTCAGGAAAATTCAATCGGAGCACTCTTGGCGCAAGAGAATGAATCCCAAAAAGAAGGAGCACTGTACTACCTCAGTCGGACTCTCACCGGCGCTGAGTTAAACTATTCCCCAATAGAAAAGATGTGCCTCGCTTTGGTGTTTGCCATTCAGAAACTCAGACATTACATGCATGCTTACACCATCCACTTGGTTGCTAAAGCCGACCCTGTCAAATACGTTATGTCTAAGCCAGTCTTGACGGGGCGACTCGCTAAATGGGCTTTGCTTCTTAATCAATATGAGATCATCTACGTCTCAGCTAAATCCGTTAAGGGACAAGCGCTAGCAGACTTCCTTGCCGATCATCCAATCCCGGCTGATTGGAAAATCTCAGACGACTTGCCTGACGAAGAGGTGTTCTACATCAATATTTTTCCGACATGGACGATGTTCTTCGATGGATCCGCACGAGCAGACGGAGCGGGGGCAGGAGTAGTATTCATGACGCCACAAAGACAAATACTACCTTACTCCTTCCAACTGAATGAGCTATGCTCCAACAATGTTGCTGAGTACCAAGCATTGATAATCGGGCTCCAAATGGCGATCAACATGGAAATCACAGCTCTTGAGGTGTATGGCGATTCCAAGCTCATAATCAATCAACTCTTAACTGAATATGAGGTGAGGAAAGATGATCTCGTCCCATACTTCCAGCTAGCGACCCAACTGCTACGAAAGTTCGAAGCTGTGACATTGGAACATGTGCCAAGAAAGGAAAATCAAATGGCAGACGCTCTCGCCAATCTAGCCTCGAGTATGACACTAGGAAAAGATGAAGTTGCAGACGTGCCAGTTTGCCAAAGGTGGGTGATTCCGCTCGTTAATGAAATGTCACTAGATGATACAAATGTCATCTCAGTACTTCCAGTCGATGCTGAAGAGTGGAGACAGCCGCTGATCGACTACTTAGAGCACGGAAAGCTTCCAGATGATCTTAGACATCGTTCCGAAATACGTCGACGAGCACCTCGCTTCCTTTACTACAAAGGAACACTCTACCGACGCTCTTTTGAAGGAGTACTCCTGAGATGCCTAGGTGAGGAAGAAGTTAATCAAGCCATGGAAGAAGCACATTCAGGTGTGTGTGGGGCACATCAGTCTGGACCAAAGCTACATTTCCGGCTTAAAAGAATGGGTTACTACTGGCCAAGTATGGTGAAGGACTGCCTGGAACACGCCAAAAGGTGCCAAGCCTGCCAGTTCCACGCCAACTTCATACATCAACCGCCTGAACCATTACACCCTACAGTTGCTTCATGGCCGTTCGACGCATGGGGATTGGACGTTGTAGGACCAATTACGCCAAAGTCATCTGCAGGGGAAGCTTACATCCTAGCTGCAACAGATTACTTCTCCAAGTGGGCTGAAGCCATACCTTTAAGGGAAGTAAAAAAGGAAACTGTTGTTCGTTTCATCAAGGAGCATATCATCCACCGATATGGGGTGCCTCGCTACATCATCACTGACAACGGAAAGCAGTTCTCCAACCGACTCGTGGACGAGCTTTGCGACAAATACAAGTTCAAGCAGCACAAGTCTTCCATGTATCATGCTCCGGCCAACGGCCTGGCAGAGGCATTCAACAAGACGTTGTGCAACCTCCTGAAAAAGGTAATCGGCCGAACAAAGAGAGACTGGCATGAAAGAATAAGTGAAGCACTTTGGGCATATAGGACTACATATAGGACTCCTACCCGAGCTACACCTTATTCTCTTGTATATGGCGTAGAAGCTGTTCTACCGCTCGAAAGTCAAATCCCCTCACTAAGGATGGCTATACAAGAAGGCTTGACTGATGAAGAAAATGCAAAGTTGCGCCTTCAGGAGTTGGAAGCGCTGGATGAGAGAAGGCTCGAGGCTCAACAACACTTGGAATGCTACCAAGCACGGTTATCCAAGGCATTCAACAAGAAAATCCGCCCAAGGTCTTTCCAAGCCGGAGATCTCGTGCTGGCATTGCGTAGGCCCATCATTACAACTCATAAGACAAAAAGCAAGTTCACATCAAAGTGGGATGGACCCTACGTGATACAAGAGATCTACACCAATGGCGCCTACTTAATCATGGCAGAAGACGGGTTGAAGATCGGCCCCATCAACGGCAGATTTTTGAAGCGCTACTACCCCTAAAGCAAACGCACCACGCTCCTGGCCCGCAAGAGCATAAACTGTGTACGGCAAAATCATCATTAAAACCATCACTCATTTGAACTACGTCATGACTTGATCCCTCCTCAACCAAGGGTACGTAGGCAACTTGAAACTTCAAAACTTCAAGTACAGTCACATCAAAAAAAAAAAAAAAAAAGAAAAAACACTTTGAAGAATAAAGAGCAAACTCAAGAAAGCAAACATTTTATTTCTTTAAAGGAAAAAAAAGCCTGATTACAAAAGAAAAAGGGCAGAAGACACTACTTGAAAACTATGTCCCTAAAACTAAGAAGGCGGTCTTCAAGCAAGCCTTCCAAAGCCTTCAAAGTCTCTACCTCGGTGAGAGACAGGATGGGCAACTCTATAGCCATGTCTTTCTCTTGTTCTAGGCGTGAAATCTCCTCTTGGCATTGAGAAAGTGTAGCTCCCTGCTCCCCGAGAACACTTTCAAGTTTTGATGCCTCGATGCCCAGCTGTTCTTGTTCTCGCATCAACATATCTAGACGTACCCGGACTGAAGCTAAAGAAGTCTCTGTAGATTGATAATCTCCCGAAGCAGCTTGCTGAGAAGACCGGGCTTGGGTTAGTGACAAGTCTATTGCAGCAAGTTGGTGAGCTCTAACATCTGGACTCAACTTCTTCAAGGAAATAACACGCAAGGAAGAATACTCAGTTGAGGCGGCCATAATTTCAGCAATCTTGATCTTTAAGGATGAAGAATCAATGTTAAGATTGTCAATTGCAGAAATAAGTTTCGACAAGTCTTCCTTAAGCAACGCAAGGTCCTCCAACGGGCATTTCGAAATCCTCCCCTCAATATGGCTCTTGATATCCATTGCCGCACGAAGATTGATGCGATGAATAAGCTGCTCAGTACCACTGAGGTTTGGCCCTCTCAGAGAGATCTCAGAGCTAGCTGGCAAAGGTATAGAATGCATGACGGGATCTTGCATGCCTCCACCTACACACGGCAAACTTGGGAAACTGGACAAACTTGGAATAAGCTCTGTACCTGGTGGATCCCCAATTTCCTCGCCTGTAGGTAGGTCACCCCCAAATAGCATCTCCGCATAAGAATAAATACCTGTGGTTACCAAGTCAAAAGAACAAGAAGGCCCAACCTAAAGAAAACAAAGAAAGTTGTTAGAAACAAAAGCTAGAACAATGAAAGCTGAAGAAGTCATAAGAGAGAAGAAGATGCATACGTCTTTTTCAAATGACACACTGCCATCGAGTTGAGGGAGCCTAAACACTTCTTTCTTCTTATGACGAAAATTGACATCGCTATCGGCCTGAGTGCCTTCAAGACGTCGCTTGTTTAAAACTTGTTGACCCTGCCGCAAAACAAGTCCATCTTCGTGCGAATCGGCTTCATCACCAGCCTCTTCAGATACATCCAGATGTTGAGAAGACAAGCGTGGGCGTTGAGGGGCTAAAACCACTGGTCTATCTTGCAAAGTAGCAGCACTCGCGCAATCAAAAGATATCAGTTGTGCAGGAACCACAGAGCACCCCTCCTTCAATACATTAAGGTGTGAATGAGAAGAATTGGTACCACTTGCCATCCCCAAATTCTCATAATATACCTTTGACCACCAACTTACGTAAGCATGGGTTACTGGACTACTCTTGAACTCGTCTTTGGCCGGCAGGGTGATAGAAGCATTTGTACATGCACGGGTACAAGACTCCCAATGCATATACACGGCTTGCAAGGAGTCTAATTGGTTTTTTTCCTTCAGCTTGCCTGGTACATGTTGGACAAAACCAAATTGCCTGCTGAAACGGTGGGGACTATACGATTAAACAATGCATCGATCTTCTTGCCGCAAAGAAATATACCCTGAGCGAAGACTTATAAGGTAAGATAAGTCTGAGAAGCGAAGATGCGAATCGTCCATGATGTCTCGCCGCACTGAGCCAACTCTCGCCAGATAGTCCATCTTCAAGCCTTTGCAGCTTCTAAACAGTGCTTGCGCCTGGGAATCATCGAGGCTCTTCGAAGAAAGCATGCCAGAATACTTCGTCATCAAAGGCCCTGACTTGTTTAGAGTTGAAGAAAAAAAATGAGTGCCGAAGTACTCACCCAACCAACCATACACATAGTGGTAGGGAAGAACCGCAGCACGATCTGCAGTGTTTGCCGAGTTCGAAACAACACTCAAGCCGTTATAAATATTGGCCAAAACCGGGATAGCAAGACTGAAAGATTCACCTGCAGCCATCTTGCTAGCAACTTTGAAAACCCCAGGACGAACAAAGTTGACGTCGCCGATTGGAAAAACAAACTTACAAAGCCAACAAGCTAAGAAAGCAGCTAGGTAAGATTCTTCCACATGCTCTGGTGCTATGCCAAGGTCCTCAAACGCTCTCAACTCAGCAGGGGAACGGCGCCTAGTTGAACCAATGGCACCAGACGGATATGGGTCTCCCTTTGGCTTAGTGGTTTTGTTGCAACTTCTTCTCTTCGAGGACTTCTTGTACCTTGCGTCCTCCCAATACCAGAAGCGGATCCATGAAGAAATCTTCACGCCTGATTCACCTCGAGCATCTTGGGAAAGCTTGTGATATGCCCAAAATAAACAGCGACAACTTGCAGGCAATCCTCGGTTGTTGCAGAGAGAAAGTTCCTCCGCACTAGGAACGACCTCGTCATAAAACTTGCCTTGGATTGGCAATCCCCCTATCTTGTGGAGATCCCAAAGTGAAATTGACATCTCTCCTTGAGCTGTATGAAGCGTGTTAGTCGCTGAACACCAATGCTCGAAGAACGCATGAAGGACAGAATGATGGAGATCATAACTAAACAAAGATGCGTACACGGCATGGTAAAGGCCCACGCTAGTAAGCACATGTTTAGATCGGCCCAAGACATCTTCAAGCCACTCCCAATAAGACTCAGCAAAAACAACTTCTCCGGTAGTCGACAAGACATCATTCCAAGCCATAGCTCCGCTGCGAATGTGATCTCCGAGAAGCTTAAACGGAGCCGGATGATTGTCACGAGTATGGTGCGAAGGGTTCAAGATAAGAATCCCCAGTGTGCACGCCTCCTTCTCCGTATTTGATCGAACAAAGTCTGCCACCTTCCAAGATACTTCAGAAGACCACGACTTAATATGCATGGAGTTATCTTTTGTAGGAAGAGCAAGCGCCTTAAGGCCAGTCAGTGGGGTGTAAATCTTCAGCGTTGTTCCCCTATCTTGCGAATCACCTTCCTTCGCGAGAATGGTGATGGTGTTGCTCTTAAAACATTTGAAAAATACCATGACCGCAACAAAGCAAAAAATAGCCACAAAACTTGAACAGCAGGACAACAGACAGTGCAATAGGTGTGCAGCGAACAGTGCAGCGATGACGGTGTAGCAAGCAGCAGCAAGAGGCACAACAACGTCACCACCGAGGAAAATTATGATCAAAAGACACTACACAGCATAAACTCGCTGCAGTCTTTTGCATAACCCCACACGGTAAAAGTGACACACTGCAACAAGCTCCAAGCAGCGGCAAGAGACACGGCAACGTCACCACCGAGGAAAATTATGATCAAAAGACACTACACAGCATAAACTCGTTGCAGTCTTTTGCATAACCCCACACGGTAAAAGTGACACACTGCAACAAGCTCCAAGCAGCGGCAAGAGGCACGGCAACGTCACTACCAAGGGAAGACTGACCAAAATGCATTACACAGCAAAATCCCTTTGCAATCTTTGCACAGCACCACTCTTTCTACACCACCAATTTATGCGTTCCTGGGTTCTTCGTCGGTTTGGCAGCCTCAGCCTTGCAGATCACCACCTAAAAAAAAAATGATGATGTTAGGTTGCAGATCACGATATATATAAAAAAATACAACAAAAAAAAAAAAAAAAAAAAAAAATGATGATGTTGGGTTGCAGATCACGATATATATAAAAAAAATTATTATTATGATGTTGGGAAACACCTTAATAAAAAAGAGGTAGCAATGATGATGTTGGGAAGCATCTTTCAAAGACAGCACCAGCTGCCAAACCGCCTTCCGCATGTGCCATCAATGGAAGTTTTGTAGCAATTTGAGGCCCGTGGAGACTGAGTCAAGCAAAGCAGACAATTTATGTGCTCCTGGTTTTTTTTCTCTTCCTTCTTCATCACCAGCTTCTTGCAGGTCCTTTTTATAGAAAAAAAAACGACAATGTAGAATAAGAAATAATAAAATAAAGTAAAATGAAATGATGATGTTGGGAAGTAATGATGAAAGTAAAGAATAAAAAATAAAAAATAAAAAAATAAAAAAACAACTCTGGTGGATCAATCCACCGAAAGAAGAAAAAAAGAATAATAAAAATATATATATAAAATAAAATAATAAAAAATAATAAAATAAAGTAAAATGAAATGATGATGTTGGGAAGTAATGATGAAAGTTAAAAAAAAAAAAAAAAAAAAAAAAACTTTGGTGGATCTGTGCCATCGGAAAAAAAAAAAAAAAAAAAAAAAAAAATCTTGGTGATGTACATGTTTTCTCTGTATTTAGCACAATACACTAAATAAAACGAAGTATGTTCATTGATTTTCGAAAAATTACAAGTGCGAAAAAAAAAAAAAAAAAAAAAAAAAAAAGTGTCTAACAAAGAAAAAGAAAAATGGAGCCTTCACAAAGGTTGTTCACGTGAAGCCCCACTACTCGGCCAAACTCCAGGAGCGGGAAGCACCGAAGATAGATCATTCGAGGCCCCAATACTTGGTGGAACGCTTGATGACGCAGGAAAAAAGTGTCTCTGGAAGAAAGACGCAAGCCTTTGACGGTCACTTTGAATGCGACCTTGAGATTCTTGCATCTCATCAAGCTTCCTCTTCATGCCCGACGAATAGTTATTTGCAAGCACATGCAAACTTCTATTCTCGTACTTAAGCTGTTTAATCTCCTGCTTAAGATCTTCCACCTCTGCCATCAATGATTCCACCTGACGGGACCGAGCAAGCAGGCGTTGGCCCATGTTGGACACAGAGCCCGCACACTGAACACTAAGAGCGAGGGACTCTTGAACGGCCAACTCATCGGACCGTCCCGACAGCAGCCTACTATCTTTTGGAGTGAGGAGGTTCCTAGCTACTATTGTAGCTGTTGTGGCGTCCTGCATCACGGAGTCTTCACCTGTAAGAGGACCGTTAGAAGATAAGAAAGAAGGGCGCCATACGTTACCTTGATGCGGCGCGCCCGTATCACTGCTGAGACTCAATTCTAAGCTAAGGTTCGATGCGTTAGCCATTTTTCAAAGGTGTTAAAAGAGATGGGTGGATGGAGTTAAAACTCAAAAGGCCGGAGATGATTTTCAGGAATGAGCAACCTTCAAAGTGTGCATGTTAGAGGTGATCAATACCTCTATAAAAAGGAAGAGGCGCTTGCTCAGAAATCAAAGAGGCGTTGGTTCAGAAATCGAAGGGCCGCTTATTCAAAAGTGAAGAGACATCGTTCTGCAAATCTCAAAAGCTGGATTTTCTGGCGTAAGTTAGGCAACGCTTTCTCGGCTTTCCAGAAAACACGTTCAACTTTGTCAAAAGATCTCCGACAAAGTTGAAAACACGTGGAGGCTGGCGACGCTTTCGCTGCTTTTCAGAGCACGGGTGCCACTTTGTCAAAAAGATCACGTGGAGGTCATCATCGCAGCTACACATCTTTAGCTGACAAGCGCAAAGTTCGGCGACGCTTTCTCTGCTTTTCAGAAAACGCGTGCAGCTTTGTCAAAAGAGGCACTCGTTCAGAAATCGAAGAGGCGTCGTTCAGAAATCAAAGAGGCGTATTCAAAGATCGAAGAGTCGTCACTATTCCAAAAAGCCGGATTTGCGGGATCAAAACGTTTGTCGACAAGGTTAAAAGAACAGTACCACCACTTGCTATTGGGAAATCCCTATATATGTCGACCTTCATCTTTTATGGCAAGGCAAACCTGCAAACAAAAAAAAAAAATGCCCAACTCTTCCTCACCTCCGAGAGTACACTCCCAGCAAAGCATCTCAAAATGCTCATTTTTCTTCCTCTCCGGGAATACCCTTGCAAACAAATGACACCAAGGCAAAAGTATCTCATATCATCAAGGGCGAAAGCAAAGGTATCTCATATCATGCTTTTTCCCTGTCTTTTCCTTTACCCTTGCTCTTACCTGCAGGACAAGGGGAAATAGAGTTATCAGTCGGAACCTGAAATCAAACTTCCGACCTGGAATTGATTGTCTGGAACCTTTGCCTGGTTGCTTACCTTGCATTGCTCTCGAGTACTCATCGTCGCTGAAAAGTAATGTTTTGAAGCACCATTTAAATGCAAAGGTTGCATTCAACTCCTGCATCAGAGGACAAATACTACACGAGAATATGCCAAACCTGCATAAGGAAATACCACTTCTGCAAAGGGAGCAAGTAAGGCAAGTGAAAATGATACATCAAAGCATGTGGAGACAAACACAACAAATATATATGCTGATTCATTCGCTGCTTCTTCAAAAGCAAAGGTATCTCATATCATGCTTTCTCCATGTCCTTTCCTTTGTCCTTGTTCTTACTCGCATAGCAAAGTGAAAAGAGCAATCAGCCGGCACTTGGAGTCAGTCTTCCGATCTACCCTCTTCAATACGAATTGGAAAGATTGAACAAAGCAACAGGTCATCACTTCCACCTCGTGCTTGCCTGCCATGTGTCTGAATCCTGCTACCTAGTTCAAGAGTAGCACAAAGGAAAATCAACGATAGGGGGAGACCAAAAGAATCCTACAGCCCAGTTCAAGATCAAGCCTCGATGGCCCTTGAAGAAATCCCAAGTCCGATTCAAAATCAAGTGTTCACCACCCTTGAATCAAATTCAACTCCAGATCAAAGGAGTAAGTTCAGACCTTCGGAGGAGACCAAAAGAATCCTCCAGCTCAGTTCAAGAGTAAGCCTGCGGAAAATCAACGATTGGAGGAAACCAGAAAATCTTCCAGTCGAACTCAAGATCAAGCCTCGATGGCCCTTGAAGAAATTTCCAGCCCAATTCAAGATCAAGCCTCGACAGCCCTTGGGTTGACATCTACATTAAGGGACTTCAAAACGCATCTTCTACACGTGACAAGCACATGTCTACGACGCGCCTTGAAGTGGGGGCATTTGTAGACATCAAAATTTCAGTGAAATGAATGTTGACCAATAATTAAAATTTCAACGTTCACGTGTCACATAAATTTTACATGTAGCGTGTGATTCAACGAAAAATCGAAATAAATTGGAAAAGTCATCAAATATGACACGTGTCAATACCTGGCCGAAATGATTTATTTCATCTGATTATTTAAATCCAAAAATCAAGTTTTGAAATTCTATAAATAGGAGGCCAATGCATTCATTTTGGAAAAAAAAAGGAAAAAAAGAAAGAAGCCTTGAAACTCTAAAGCTCTGAAGCAAATCCCGAAGAATCAAGAAATCACTCTTCGTTCATCGTTCATCATCCATCAACCTTCAAGATCAAGCCCCAACGGCCCTTGAAGAACTTCCACCAACTCAAGATCAAGCCCCGACGGCCCTTGAAGAAAGTGTTCATCGTTCATCATCCGTTCATCCTAAAATCAAGCCCCAACGGCCCTTTGGATCAACAACCTCAACAAATCCACACATCCAATCGTCCTTCAAGATCAAGCCCCGACGGCCCCTTGAAGAAAGTGTGCCCAAAAGCCCTTGAAGATCCGCTCATCCACCAACCTTCAAGATCAAGCCCCAACGGCCCTTGAAGAACTTCCACCAACTCAAGATCAAGCCCCGACGGCCCCTTGAAGAAAGTGTTCATCGTTCATCATCCATCCTCCTTCAAGATCAAGCCCCAACGGCCCTTGAAGAACTCCCACCAACTCAAGATCAAGCCCCGACGGCCCCTTGAAGAAAGTGTTCATCATTCATCAATTGTTCATCCTTAGATCAAGCCCCGACGGCCCTTTGGATCAACAATTCATCCACAAACCTACACCCTACGAAGATAGAATCAGAGGACCAAATTACAAAGAGATTGTAACCCTAAAAATCATTAATACAAAAAAATATATTTTGTACATGTATTCTTGTCGCTTGTTTCAGGAATTTCTCGTGTTTACAAAAATGTTGACGTGGCTTAATCGTGACCGGTCAAACAGGAGGAAAGAGAGAGGAAAAAAAAAAGGGGAGAGAATCCTACTCTCTAAAAGAGTGTTGGCGATCCCAAAAGCAAAATATCCATGAAGCCTTTCACAATAAGTTAAGTGCGAATTTAATATATAAGAATCACGCAGTCTTTACGGTCTAGTGGTATTCTTCTTCATTTGTAAGTAAGAGGTATTAGGTTCGAATATCGTGGATAGCGAATTTGGTACCAAGTTAGGTTGCTCATTATGTGACTTAGCCGAATTCCCTCTCCCCTAAAATATATCATTGTAAATCACACAGTCTAAATGATATTAATAATACAACTCTTACACTAGTATAAGTTCAATGATTGTAAGAGTTATACTATAAAAGTGAACTATGTGTGAAATATTTTGAACCCATAAATTTGATATATTAATATCCGTATTTAATTTAGGGAAGTGTTATTGGCACTCCAAAAATCCTATTATACACTCATCACAAGTGTATTTTTCTTTCCAAATATAGAAAGTTAGAAGTGTAGAATGAGAACTTTGGAGTTCTAATAACAATTCTCTTAATTTAACATATTAGTATTGCACTCTTTTTTTAGCCTTACTATGGGGAATTGTTATAGCACTCCAAAAATCTCATTCTACACTCCAAACTTTCTATATTAGAAAAGAAAAATACACTTGCGAGGAGTGGATAATGAGATTTTTGAAGTGCCAATAACAATTCCCTTACTATGAAGGCCTCAAAGTTTAAACTTGAGTTGGAGACTCCTGATTTGTAATTGCAGTTATAAATTAGGAATTTTACTCTGGTGGCAATTAAAAAATGAAATTTCTAATCTCAAATTGTGAGTTCATACGATTATTTTTTTTCTTTTTCTTAATTAAGGTGGGCCGGTCGACAGGAAGTCGATTGTTGGAATGATTACCTGGAGCAATCAGACCTCTTCTACACATATGCATTGTAGGAGTTGGTCTGAAAATAGGAAAGGTTAACTGGTCAAGGTGACCTTTTCCTCTTTTTAGGAAAAAGACTTCCAGTCATAAATGAAGTAATTTTACCTTAGTAATTTTAACAGAGACACAATATTACTAGTCAAGTTGTTACACATAAGTAATTATTAATGCTATATGTGAGGCAAAAAATAATCTCAAAAATTCTAGAGATGATATGTGGATTTTTGTTCAATAAAGACAAGATTGCCCTTATTAAATAGGTAGGCTCCTCATATACTCCTATGCGCAACTCACACCCTTGAAGGTTCCAGCAGTTGAATACAGTCGCCTACAGCTCACCTGCCCTTGGCAAGAAAAAGTCAAAACATTAAAGATAAGGATTAATTACCCAAATCCTATATTTAATACATTCTCAATTGATGATTGACTCCAATCAAGTAGGTAATCCCAATTTAAACCAATTAGGGATAATTACTCCATTATCTCAAGATATTATTTCCTATTTATTATCTTGAGAATATTTCTTCATAAACCTTGTCCAATAGGATGTTGCCATGTGTAGGGTAAAACCCTAACACTATGGCCAGCCCTTTCCCCTATATATACCTCATATTCTACCAAATTTTAGAAGCTTTTGCTACCCCTAAAAAGCCCTAAACACTTTACTCTCTCAGAGAAACTGACTTAGGCATCGGAGGCCCAGGTCTATTCGTTAACCCACAGGTCCATTTGCTAACCCACAGGCGGGAGGCCCAGGTCCATTCGCTAACCCACAGGTAGGAGACCCAGGTCCACCGAGCTATGAGCCAAGCCTAGGAGGTGATGTGATAAATAATAGCACTCAAATTAAACCCTCTTTTTGACAATTGTAGTAGAGATATAAGTAGGGATCGTTCTGTTGGAAATGTGCCCTAAAACCAATCATATGATGATACTTTACGGACATTTCAAACTAATGTAGTTTAAATGTAAAGGGCAAACATTATTGTTTGAGCCGTCTCATATAAATGTTATATGCTTAAACGATAAGTCCAAGGAATATGTGATTGGAAGAATGCAATCTAAAGAAGTTAGATTCATGAGACCATTCTTTCGTAGACACATCCTAAACGTTCCTGATCATAGGATTGCCAATTGGGCATTGACAGTCCGTTAAGATCAGTACGTGCTATGTCTTCTCTCAGGGAGAGTGACTAGTCTCGAGTCATTGGTGTGTGTGACATCAAGACAAGTACGTAGGTGCTCAATAGAGAATGAGTTCACTGAACACGATCAACGAAGAGTTCTCATATTCATGTCACATGAGAACTCATGGTTGGGATAATGCAAATTAGTCTTTTGACCTGAGGCATCACAGTTGTCTTGTGGTTAGGTCCTTAATCTTTGATTATGTCAAAGTCACTCCATCAGGAGGGTGTCCATGGCATCGTTGGGGTTAAGCCACTTAGCCATGGAGGCAAGTGAATGCGCAACAAGGGATCTCTAACCTTCAAACTGTTTGAGGGAGAATACTCTATGATATGATTAAAGAATCTTTGGCCAAAGTATGAATGAGATTTAGGAATGTGTTCCAAATCACATTCAAGGTAATCATATAAGCACAAGACTCACATTGGATAGTAGACATGAATAAACTATCAAACCAAACAATGTGGTCAAGAGTATTGTATTAGAGAAAGATCGTATTGCATTTGTAATCCTAAAACTGAATAGGTTCTCCACCTCTTCTGATTAGCTTGGGTAACCATGACATGCTGCTAGGCGTCAACCATGGTTTGTGGAAGCCCTAAAAGTGTATTATCACTAACGGGAGAATTGAAAGTAAGTTTCAATTCACAATCGATTAGAACGAGTTTTAATCGCCCACTGCCTCGCTAAAAGGAACCTAATGGATCGTTCACCGAGTAAGGTAGAGTTTGAAGAAACAACGGAGATGAGTAAGAATAATTAAATGGTTTAATTATTTATCTAAGGCTAGGATTAATTAATATGTTAATTAATTAAACGAATAAGTTCGTTAAAAACCTCGGGTTAGTTTTGGGCCGCAAGGCCCAATGGGATTTGAATGTCAAGCCCATTAACTCAAGTTGTATGACAACTTGAATAAACAAAGGGCTTGAAAGCCCAATAAACCTATAGGCCGGCCATGTTAGAAGAATAGGGCTTTTGGTCCATTAGGTCACTTATTTGAAGGGACTATATAAAGGACTTTATAGCCTAAAATTCATTAAGGGTTATTTTTGGGGAAATGATGAGAACACAAGCTCTCCTTTCTCTCTAAAATTTCGGCCACCTTGGAGGGATCATCTAGCAATCAAACTCCTCCAAGGTCACTCATTTCTTCTTCATTATGCCTTGGTGATGAATCATTAGAGGTTCTCAATTTTGGGAACTTGGAGAAACCTTTTCATCCATCCAAATCCATGGATCTAAGATGCAAGGAATGAAGGCCCTCTCTTTGGGTGATTAGCCTTTGCTTATGCAAAGAGGAATCTACAAAGGTATTGATTTCTCAACTCACTTTGTTTTGAGTTGAGTCTTGGTTCACCTATCTACTAGGCTTTGAAGTTTATGGGTTAAGTTTTGTTTTTGAGTGCATATAAACATGATTCCGCCTTTTAATTGTTAATTGCATGTTGTTGATGTTGCTCAAATGAACTTGTTTTTCACAAATCTTCCTTCACGTTCTAGGCCGGGGATTAGGAGGGATTGCTAATCTAATGAAAATTGACTCAAAGATACAAAAATATGCTTAAAAACACTTAAACAAACTCAAAGACTCTTAACTAAACTTATATGACTCAAAAGAAACTTAAAAGACTCAAAACAACACAAAACAATCTAAAAGACTCAATTTAGACTCTAGGACTTAATTTGGACGAAAATAGAATTGGTTTTGACTCAAAAAACTCAAAAACACACTTTAGGACAGATTTGAAACAAGTAAGTAAAGGGGATTGGGTTTTGGACAAAATTAATGTAAACGAATTTGGGAAAAACTATGGATGATTAGATAGCTAGAGGATACTTTTCCACACATGATACATTCAAACACAAATTGATTTCCAGTTGCTTTTTCGATAAACCATGAACCTCAACACCCCAGATTAACCGTGACATCACTAATTAACCCTCAGATTTTCCTTTAGTTATTGGATTGGATGACATCATTCGACAACCCAAAGCATTCTTCAAAAGTCCCCTACATGACATCATAATAGAGATACAATCAAAGATCATTACGTTCTATGAAAATCATAAGTATTGACAAAGCACTTGTAACTATGACATCATGATACTCATGCTAGGAATTTACTTAACATGATTGTGAAAACAACCTTAACTACTTGTGAATATAAGTTTGTAACGATTATGTGAAACTCCCTTATATTCTAACACCAAATCATGCATGCAAACTAAGTGTGCACCCTTAATCAACAAACAAGAATAAGTTATCCATCAAACGGTTAAGTAAATTGCTTCACAATTTATGAAGTCACAACTGGAATTAATCAATTCATATTGCAAATATAGTCATGGTTTTAAAGTCTCCCCTAGCTAAAACAAGTTTAGCTCCTCATGTTTACAACAAAACAAAGAGAATATGAAATAAACATTGAAAACAAAGATTGAATACACCTAGAAACGCTCCAACAATCCAAGCTTGAATGGCCAAAACGAAATTCAAATTTTTTCTTGCCTTGGTGTAGCACGGAGAAGAAGAAGAACAACGAGAGATAACTCTTTGCAAGGGTAAGAGAAGAAGAAAGCTAGGGGAGGGAAAAAAATTTCCTCTAGCTTCTCTTTTCCTAGCTGGAATGATGATTGTTCTCCAAATTTATTTCATCCCTTGCTTACGGCAGAATTAAATAGGCATTGGGGGCAATTGGTTTCCTTTTCCTTGAAGAAGTCTATCTCCAAATCAAAGAAGGTGATCAAATTCAAATTGGGGAATAATTCTACAAGCCCATGCAACTTGGGATTTCCACACCTACTGCCTTTTTTCTGTATGCAGCCCGACAAGTGTGGTGGCATTTGTGGAGCCTAAAATAATCTCAAAAATTCTAGAGGTGACATGTGGACTTTTGCCAAAGAAAAACAAGATTGCCCTCAATAAATGGGTAGGCTCCTTAGATACTCCACGCGTAGCTCACAACCTTGAAGGTCTCAACAGTTGAATACAACTGCCCACAACTCACCTACCTTTGGCAAGAAAAAGTCAAAGCATTAAAGATAAGCATTAATTACCCAAATCCTATCTTTAATACATTCCCCAATTGAAGATTGACTCTAATCAAGTAAGTAATCCCAATTTAAATCAATTAGGGATAATTACTCCATTATCTCTAGATATTATTTCCTATTTAATATCTTGAGGAATATTTCTCCATAAACATTGGCCGATAGGATGCCGCCATGTGTAGGGTAAAACCCTAACACTATGGCCAGCCCTCCCCTCCTATATATACCCCATATTCTACCAAATTTCATAAGCTTTTGCTACCCCTAAAAGCCCTAAAACACTTTACTCTTCTTAGAGAAACTAACTTAGGCATAGGAGATTCATTAGCCTAAACACCCCCCCAACCTTGTGGTTGCTTGAGACTTAGGTCTTTGATCAAAGATGTTGATTGTTTTGTAGGTGTATTTTCGTCAAAGCTAGAGACAACAGAAATTTGCATCGGCATACATCATCAGAGGATTCAAAGTTGTAAAGAGATTGTAACCCTAAACTCATTTACACAAAACATTTATTTTGTACTTCTTTTATTTGCTACAAGATTTTAGTGTTTGCGCATGACAGACAATGCATTTTGTATGCTTGATTGCTTCTCCAAACAAACAAAAACAAATTGAATATTCTTCATAAGTGGCGTTATTCGCATTTTTATTTTTATTTTTACACATATTTTATTAATTTCTGTCCTTTTAATTTTTTTTTTTTTCAATTCATTCTAACAGTCATAATTAATAAAATATAAAAAAAAAATTAAAATTAAGTGTGTGAATAACCGTGAAATGTTACGGGACTCTTCACCCTTTGTGGTTGTTTGACTTGCAACTAAAGAAAAATCAACCACTCGATGAGACCATCGTCATGATTAAACCCATTTCGTGATTCTTCCCATCGAAGCCCGCACAAAACCCCCATCATGTTCCTCCGTTGAAAACCTTGTAACAAGTCCCGACTTTTTTATCACTTTCTCGGGAAAGTCAGAATATCCCCAGAAAAAACAGAGCGACCAATTCTCGTTCGTTTGATGGGCGTGATTTCCACTCAGAGAGGCTCGAGACCAGCGGCGACCCACGAAGGTGGCTTACCGGTCTCTCTTGGGGCGGGTTCGGCGGCGGCCCCCAAGAGAAAATGGTCCAATCTGATTCCTTTTTTTGTTGCCCTTGTTGTGATAGCAGAGATCGCGTTTCTGGGTAAGCTCGACATCGGAAATAACGCAGGTTTAGTAGACTCGTGGGCCGACTTGTTCGCCCGGACGCCGTTGACTCATGAAGTGGCTGTGCCGGCGGCGGAGAGTGGTGATTTGGAGTTGCTGAGTTGCGAGGAGTGGTTAGAGAGAGAGGATGCTATAGAGTACTCCAGGGATTTTGACAAAGAACCGGTTTTGGTTTCTGGTGATGAGAAGGTAATTTGCAGCTTTTTATTAGTTTCAATTGTGTTCTTAATACTGTGTAGTTTTCTAACACACACACACACACACACACGCGCACACACACATATATATATATATTTGTTTTATTGGGTTTTAGTTTAAAATTGAATTGTGATTGTACATGACAATAATGTCATGACACGAGTGAGGAAAATAGTGCAAGCGAGAATTTTTGTAAGATGTTTACACTGCTTAAGCTGTTGATTCTTGTCCTTGAAAGCAGGATGTGAAATTTGATATTCGCTTTTCGACTGCCTTGTGTTAGTCACTATTTGAGCAATTGATCCTTGACATCTGAAGCTGGTTAGGAAGTTTGATGCTTTTGGCTGCATTATGTTTTTTATTGTTCAATTTTAGTCAGCATTATGTTAGTCTTGGTAGAATGTAGTCTAGCGGCGGTGGAGGACCCTTAAGTTCCATCTTCTAAATCTTGTTGAGTTAAATGAACAAGAATGATTTGTAATTGGAAGTAACTTGAATTGGATAGTCCCATTTCTTACCCTACTTTTACGATACTCTCTAGGGACTTAAACATGGAGTTTTGGGATATAACTGACACATTTCACTTTTGTCACGTCTTGCATTTGTTCATAATTATTTTTGTCTTGTCTTCCACATAGGAATGGAAATCTTGTTCTGTGGGATGCCAGTTTGGATACAATCCTGCAAAAAAACCTGATGCTGCTTTTGGTTTAGCTCACCAATCTGGGACAGCCAGTGTTCTCCGATCCATGGAATCAGCTCAATACTATGCTGAGAACAATCTTGCTCATGCACGACGGTGGGTAAGCACATACAAATATGGCATAATTGCAGTTTTTGAAGATTTTCTCTTTTTCATTTAATGTTGTTTGTGGACATGTTATCCCTTTATCATAGGAATTGCAATCTCGTACAAGTATTGAGTAAGGTTTTAAGATTTTTTAAGGCTTATTTTCTTGAAAAAATGGTACCCACAAATTTGAAGAGCTGAAAACAAATTATTTTATCTTTTTAACATGGTTTAGAATATCTCATATGCTGTGCTGCATATTGCATAGTACTACTTTGAATTGTGTCTATTAACTATAAGCCTAAGTGTTCTGGTGGGACATACCAATCATTCATGCAATCGATTGGAATTACTTAATATAATCATTTCTCAATCGCATTCCTGACGGATGGTGTTCTTCTTTTCCTTCGGGGGGAAACCCTCAGAATGCAAACTTCATCTGTGCTAAAACTTGTTTGTATGACTAATAGTTTTAACTTCTTTCATTTGTACTAGGAGGGGATATGATATTGTTATGACAACTAGTCTCTCATCGGATGTTCCTGTTGGATATTTTTCTTGGGCTGAGTACGACATCATGGCGCCCGTACAGCCAAAGACTGAGACTGCACTTGCAGCTGCATTTATTTCCAACTGTGGTGCCCGCAACTTCCGCTTGCAAGCTCTTGAAGCACTTGAAAGTGCTAACCTCAAGATAGACTCTTATGGCGGTTGCCATAGAAATCGTGATGGAAGAGGTGTGACATTTAGATGCTTTTTTAAAGTAATAATAATGATATTTTGCTAATTTTCTGGTTCAAAGCATTACAACTGGGAGTTGTGACTCTCTTGCATGCTTTCTTAGCGTGCCGTATGAGGTTTGCAACAAACTGGGGTTCAGTTTGTGGCCTTTATTTTGTTTTTGGTTGAAAATATTCTGTGTTGGCTCCAATGTATTGAAAGGTGAAGGCATAGGTGAGGCGTCCCATGGATAGCCCTGCCCAAGCGTGAGGCATGAGGCAAAGCCTCACGGTACCTAAAATTTTATTATATAATTTATATTTATAAAATAGAATACTTTGTAAAACAAATATAATTATAACTAAATCAAATATAATAACATCTTCTTCATTATTAAGTCTAGTTGTACTTAGAAACTATGTCATAGTCTTAAAATGTTTTAATTATTTTATTTTATTGTAAGCAATTATAGAGAACTTCAAGAGAAATAAGATTGAGTGGGCACAATTATAGGGAATTTCAATGAAAATAAAGGCTGAATTTTGCAATTATACGCAATTTAAAGGAAATAAAGGTTGAGTGGAGCAATTATAGGGAATAAAGGCGGAATTTTGTTGGAATGTTACGAGAATATCCATAAAAATATGCTTATCTATAAATAATAAACACAAAAAGATACTTATCTATCTATCTATCTAATAAATAATATAAAAAATAAAAGTGAATAAAAAAAAGATAGTGCAATAATAAATGTGGGGACTATTAAAATTTTAAGGAGAAAAAAATATAGAAAAATGAAAAGTCAGGAGAAAAGATAGCCCTCGCCATCTGTCTTCTTCATCTTCCCTGGTACGGTTTTGCAACTCAGCTTCGTCACTAGGCACGGCTTTGGTTTGGGTATTTTTACCAAAAAAAAAAAAAAGCAAAAAATGGGAATAAAAAGAACGCTTGGACACCCTGAGGCGCACCTTTGCCGTCTAGGCTCGCTCCAGCAACGCCTTACGCCACACCTGGAAAACAGAGGCGGCAAGCTACTCACCCAGCCTTCGAAACCGCCTAGGCGCGCTCCAAGGCAAGAGCCTTTTAAAACACTGGTTGGCTCTATAGTGTCTCGTAGGTAATTCAATTTGTTGGATTTTGACGGTAGGTTTAATCTTGCCTAGTGTTGTATTGTTTGGTCTGAAATAGATTCACAGGCGCATAAAATTTTTCTTTCTCCCTTGCCATTTTTTCGTTTATAAGTTACTTTCCCTGGCTATAAGGATATAGAATTTGGAAGTTTGAATTGTAAGAAATTGTTTTTGATCTAATGGGCAAGGTAAGTCAGACCTTAGTTGATTATGATATCACTTAAACAAGCTGCATGTGCTTGGAATTATTATTATTTTTTCCGATCATGTCTATCAGTTCTAGACTTCTGGTTGTGCAATCAGAGAGGGACTGGATGTTTCATTATTGGCTAAATAGTTGGCATCTTGAACCAAATCCAGTATTTGAACCAAATAAACACATATAATAAACTACTAAGATATATTATGGCTTGTATTCTATAGTTATAAGATATACATAACCTGTAATTGTTTAATAATTTGCTTCTGTTTTAAATGAATCTAGCAGTTGACAAAGTTGAAACTCTGAAGCGCTATAAATTCAGTTTGGCATTTGAGAATTCCAACGAGGAGGATTATGTTACCGAGAAATACTTCCAATCGCTTGTTGCTGGTATGAAACTACTCTCTCTCTCACCCCCTCCCCCTCTCCTCCCTGGTGTGTTGATTGTAGTTGTGATGCATAATATGAAAACTTCTTGTGGAGGAAAAATTCAGAATTTAGGGGCAACCAGGATTCTTTTAACCCAGATAAATGTTGTTTGAATATATGTAAAAAATCTTGGTAATAGTTCATAAACAAATTTAAGAGATTTAGTATGGATGGAAAACTATGAGTGTGGGCATTCATCTTTGAAATTGCAGTGTTTTGCCTCTTAACATCTATAAGATCTAATGGATTACATTTTCGCATTCAACATGAGGGAAAAAATTGCATTTCAGATTCCAAAAGCAAAATTGTCATCTATGTACTGAAATTGAAGAAAGATGTTGGGTATGGACGTTGATATTTTATTGTTCCAGGATCTATACCTGTGGTTGTTGGTGCTCCAAATATTGAAGAATATGCTCCTGCTCCTGGTTCAATTTTACATATTAAGGAGCTAACCGATATTGAATCAGTTGCCAAGAGAATGAAATTTCTTGCAGATAATCCTGAAGCATATAATCAGTCATTGAGGTAAATCATTAGCTGTTTGTTTCTTCTCATTTTCTTCTTTTCTGTAACATGTCAAATACTTTTCTTTTTCTATGTTTCAGTATTGTTTCTGTATGAAGATTGAATGATGTTTAATGATTAGGTGGAAGTATGAGGGTCCATCCAATTCTTTCAAGGCCCTTGTGGACATGGCAGCAGTACATTCATCATGCCGTCTTTGCATTCACCTGGCAACAATGATTCGCGAGAAAGAAGAAATGAACCAAGGGGTCAAAAACAGACCCTGCAAGTGCACCAGAGGTGAAGGAGTCGTCTATCATTTATATGTAAGAGAAAGAGGGAGGTTCAATATGGAATCTATTTTCTTAAGGTAACTTCATTTCCCTAACACCAATTACTACACTAGCAGCCAAGACTGCCGGGAATGGGATCTGTCTCTGCACATTGTTTACATCCTTACGAGTTTCATCATGCTGAAGATTTCCGTCTAAGTTTATTTTATATTTCTAGAAGAGGGAAAAATAAAACTTCTAGTGTCATTGCATGATGAAAAATTAAATAAATTTTTGTCCCCCAATATCTTTTTCTGTGACAGGTCTGGCAATTTGACTCTTGGAGCTTTTGAGTCTATGGTGCTCGCGAAATTAAAGTCCCAGAAACATGTGCCCATTTGGAAACCAGAAAGACCTGAAAGCATAAGAGGAGGAGACGAATTTAAAATATATAGAATATATCCTGTTGGCATGACGCAGAGGCAAGCTTTATATACCTTCAGATTTAATGGGGATGCTGATTTTAGAAGACACGTTGGAAGCAACCCCTGTGCAAAGTTTGAAGTCATATTAGTTTAGATTGAAATATGCATTCTGTCAACATTGATCATGGATATGCTGATTTTAGCAGCTTACTTTTGATATATTTGTCAAGAGAGATCGAGGTGGTCTCGTTCGGGCAATTTGTTATGCCCTCTTTGTACACACTGATTTTTGGAGGAGTGAACTGCAATATCTTTAGGGAAGATGGTGCCGAGGACATGTGGATGATTGATTGTATGCCCATTGATTCAGATCTAGTCCTATTTTAGTTGTAAGATTCTGTCTTCTCGTCAGGTGAAGTTGATCAAAGCACCCGAAGTGTTCTTTATCGTTTTAGTCCATTAACAGTCTTGGAAGGAACTGTTTCAGTTGCGAAGACTGAAATCGGGTTCATTTTGTAATTCAGAAAGAGTAATGCTAGGAAGACTAAATTTGTAGACAAAATTTCGTAAATTAAATGACCTGAAAGTTAATGATCGGATTATTCCTGAGACGTTGATAAACGTCCTTAATCTTATTGGTAACACATGATTTAGCTTATAAATTTTGTCTACAAATTTATTCTTTCTAGTAGTATTCATTTACAACATAGTTGCCTTCTTATATTTAAGGATTTGTCAAATTATAAAATTTTCGTTTACCAGACAGTGTTTATCGGGATAACTAGATTCACTATAATTCCAAAGACAAAGTTGGAGCAATGATCACTAAACAAAGTAAAATCAAAATCAACAATTCTTATTAATTATTTTGCTATTCTTTTATTTGCTTCATAGGTGATAGGAGCATATTTATGCTACTTAGTTATGTTGTTTCCTTGCATTTAGTTAGTTAATTACTACTTATTATAGTCTTTTAAGCTATTTTTGTATGTTTGTAGGTCCAAATGGCAAAAGGAGTAAGAAAGTGCATTTTGGAGCCATTTGGAGCAGATTTGGGCATAGATTGGGTAGCTTAACTATGGGGCAAAGTGGATGGACGAAATTGAAGTCAAGAGAGGCTAGGAAAGGCTACAAATCTGGAGAAAGAAGTTCAAATGCAAAGAAGATAAGGAAATAGCAAGAAATAAGGAACCTTATCCAACCTTATCTTACCTTATCTTAACCAACCTTATCCTATCTTATCGTATCTTATCCAAATCAGTTTGTGCCATAGTTCTAGCTATTTCGAAGGGATTAGATGACATTTAAACACATAATTCAGATTCTAAAAGCCTCATCCCTTTGTATGCCGCATAGACACCATTCCTTTAAAGTTTGGGAGTTGTAGTTCATATCCTACACTGATGCGAGAATTATACGCACACAAATTAACCCTCTTTTTGACAATTGTAGTATAGAATGTAAGTAGGGATCGTTCAGGACCGGGGATTAGGAGGGATTGTTAATCACTTGGATTTCACTCAAAAACGTAAAAACACAATATAAAACACTCTACTAGACTCAAAGAATGCAAAACTAAACTTTAAAACACTAAAACAAACCAAAAGACTCAAAACAGCACCAAAACACTCAAAACTGCCTTAAAAACACTTTCTGGGCAGTTTTGAGCACTTTGAGTACTTTGGACGAATTTGGGTAATAACTTGAATCAAAACACTTAGAAACACAAACTAAGACACTTTCTAACTATATTGGACACTAAAGTAAAGGGGGATTGACTTTTTGACGAAATTAACTAAAATGCACAGATTGTAATTAAAAACAGATTGTAAAGATGAATGTGATGGAATTGAATGGATTGATGCGAGAATTATACGCGCACAAATTAAACCCTCTTTTTGTCAATTGTAGTAAGTACGTAAGTAGGGATCGTTCTGGACCGGGGATTAGGAGGGATTGTTAATCTCTTGGATTTGACTTCAAAAACGTAAAAACAAGTTTAAAACACTAATTAATGCAAAGAATGCAAAATTAAAAGTAAGAAAGATTAAGACTAAGACTTAAACAAAATATGGGGGGGGGGGATTTAGGTTTGGACGAGATTAAACTAAAATGGATAGATTGCAAAGAAAACAAATTGTAAATACGGATTTGACGGGAATGAATGGATGGGAAGCTAGCTAAGGGGTTCATCTCCACACATGTTATACTTGCATACAAAACGATTTCTAATTGCTTTTCAATAAACCATGAATTCTCAACGCCCCGGGTTAATTAGGTCCGCTTAAATTAACCGTCAAGTTTTCCTTAAGTTAATGAATTGGATGATTGCATACGATAACCCAAAGCATTCCTCACAAGTTCCCTACATGAATTGCATAATAGAGATACAAGCAAGAATCATTAAGCAACATGAAAACTATAAGTGTTGACGAGGCATTCGTTACTATGATTGTGATAGGAGCATATTTAGGCGACTTACTTAGCTTGTTCTCGTACATTTACGTTATGTTTCTTTAGTTATTTTAGTTCTTTATACTTCTTTTGTGTGTTTTCAGGATTATAAGACGTGTTTGACGAAAGGATGCATTGTGGAGTGTTTTGGGGCCTTTTTGGAGCACTATTGGGCTAAGGATGGATAGCTTATTCTTGGAGCCCAAGTGATGGATGAAATTGAAGGCCTTGTATGCACTTGAGGACACAAAACAATGGCCCTAACCCAATTACAATCACATTGCCATGGGCTTAACACAAACACCATTCCTTGCCATGCAAGGGGGAGCAATTTGGGTCCATTTCATGCACTTAAACCCTAGCCCAATTACACACCATTGCAGCCAAATCCATTATTTGTCATGCACATTCACCACCAATTCAACCACATGCACTTATTCCTCCATCATTACACACCATTGCAGCCACATGCACAAAACACCATCCTTGCCGTCCAAACACATGCATTTCCCTTGCCATTTTCAGCCATCACACTTCATCATTGCAGCCACCATTCATCCTAGTTGTCAATCACATACTTTCCCATTGTATAATTCATCCACATGCATCTTTAACCAACAAACAAATCAGCCACAATGCATCAACACATCCCTTGCCGTGACCTTCCTAGCCATTTCCAGCTTTTCCCTTTACAATTCACATGCATTCCATACTTTTCCTAGCTGTTTTCCATCATTATTTCAGCCACCATTCACCCTTTATTTCACATGCATTCACACACACTTCATTTCCAAACAACAATCACTTCAAATGCCATGCATTCACATGCATTTACACCACCAAAAACCCCTTTGCCGTGGGCTCTCAATGCCTTTCCAGTTTTCCCTTTTATTTTCCAGCTTTCATTCTTCATCATTACAAGCACCTTCACATGCATTTCCCACCTAACATTTCCCCCTTTAATGCACATGAATGCCCTTCATAAATCAGCCACATTCACACACCTTTTCTCCAACCATGCCGTGCAAATCACCACATATTTCCAGCTTTCCAAATCAGCCACCTTCACATGCATTCACTCATAATCATTCACTCACCTTGCAGCCACATTTCCACCCACCTCCTAGCTGTCATGTTCCCTCCACTCCTCCTATAAATACCCTTGCATTCATTCATTCATTCATATCTCATTTTCATACACAACACACCACAAACACTTCCATCTTCTCCCTAGCCGTGAGCTTCTCTTCATTTCTGTGCAGTTTTTCTCCTCCATTGCAGCCACTATCCAACCATTTCCCATCCCTCCAAAACACTTCACACCATCACACAACCTATCCTTAGACCTTGTGCAACAACAACGAGGAAGAGAAGAGTGCCTAAACGTTCATACAATTCAAGTTTGAGTTGTTGGAATGTTTAGGCGTTTCTTTGATTTCAATGTTTAATTTCAATTCTCTTTGTTTTGTAAGTATGAGGAACTAAACCCCCCTTAGCTAGGGGGTGATTCAAAATATATGTTTATGCTTGCAATATGATTTGATTACTTTTAATTACGTTTCATAAGTTGTGAATTCAATTTGTTTAACTATTTGATTGATATCCTATTTATGTATGTTTATTAAGAATGAACGCTTAATTTTCATGCATGAATATGACGCTAGAATATAAGTGAGTTTCACGTAATAGTTATGAACTTATATTCACAAGTAGTGGAGGTTGCTTATAAACAATCGCGTTAAACAAATTCTTGGCATAAGTTTCATGCAATCATAGTAACGAATGCCTCGTCAACACTTATAGTTTTCATGTTGCTTAATGATTCTTGCTTGTATCTCTATTATGCAATTCATGTAGGGAACTTGTAAGGAATGCTTTGGATTGTCGTATGCAATCATCCAATTCATTAACTTAAGGAAAACTTGACGGTTAATTTAAGCGGACCTAATTAACCCGGGGCGTTGAGAATTCATGGTTTATTGAAAAGCAATTAGAAATCGTTTTGTATGCAAGTATAACATGTATAGAGATGAACCCCTTAGCTATCTTCCCATCCATTCATTTCCGTCAAATCCGTATTTACAATTTGTTTTCTTTGCACTCTATCCATTTTAGTTTAATCTCGTCCAAACCTAAATTCCCCCCCCCCCCCCCCCCATATTTTGTTTAAGTCTTAGTCTTTCTTACTTTTAGTTTTGCATTCTTCGCATTAATTAGTGTTTTAAACTCGTTTTTACGTTTTTGAAGTCAAATCCAAGAGGTTAATAATCCCTCCTAATCCCCGGTCTAGAACGATCCCTACTTATACTTATACTACAATTGACAAAAAGAGGGTTTAATTTGTGTGCGTATAAATCTCGCATCAAATTTTGGCGCCGTTGCCGGGGATTAACAACTTTGCTAATCTCTTGGATTGTTTTATTTTCTTTTGTTTTTATTTTATTCCAAATTCTTAATCTTGTTTTGTTTCTTGTTTTAGGTACTAGTTTATGACTCGGAGTTCTCATCCGATTCGTGAACATATCTCGAGCTTTAACGCTGATTTCGAGCGAGAATTGAGACGAAAAAGAAGGAACTCAGAACCTAGCGAATCAAGTGAAAGTTCCGAGTCCGTTTCTGAATCCGAAGAAGAACCCAAGATAACAGTGGGTGAAGAAGACATGGCAGCAGACAACCGAACAATCAAGGAGCTTTCCGCTTCGGGATTGGCCAATGCCGCCCCATTATGCATTCAATACCCCGTGGCTGCCCAAGGCAAGACCGATGAATTCGAGTTAAAGTCAAGCTTGTTGCACCACATTCCGAAATACCATGGGCTTTCCATGGAAGATCCCAACAAGCATCTCAAGGAGTTCAAGGTTGTTTGTTCGAGCATGACCGCTGTCACTGTGGATGGGAGTATATTGAAGATGAAGGCCTTTCCATTTTCACTTATGGACAAGGCCAAAGATTGGCTCTACGAACTAGCCCCGGGAACTGTGACTTCGTGGGAGAGTATGAAGAGTGCTTTCTTGGAGAAATTCTTCCCTACTTCGAGAGTGATTCTCCTACGAAAGAAAATTAGTGGTATTCAACAGAATCATGGTGAGACATTCCCGGCTTATTATGAGCGCTTCAAGGGCCTTGTAGCTTCATGTCCTCAACATCAAATGAAGGAGGAACTTCTCCTTCAATATTTCTATGAGGGCCTCCTTCCTATCGAACGTCAAATGCTTGATGCATCAGCAGGAGGAGCATTGGTGGACAAAACACCAAGGGATGCCAAGATTCTCATAGCCAACCGAGCGCTCAACGTTCAACAATATGAAGGAGTGGGCCAAAGGGAAGCCCCACGGCAACAAAGTGCAAATGAGGTGAGTGCTATTTCTGAAATTCAATCACAACTTGCTAATCTTACTTCTCTTGTTTCTCAGGTTGTGATTGGTCCAAAAGCACAAGAACACCAAGTTTGTGGCGTATGCTCAGTTCAAGGGCATCCATCCGACAAGTGCCCTCAACTAATCGAGAATGGTGGGTGGGAATCTGCCAATGCAATTGGTTTCCAAGGACAAAAACAAAACAACCCATACTCGAACACTTACAATGCCGGATGGAGGGACCATCCAAACTTCAAATGGAGGGAGCCACAACAAGCTGCCCAACAAGGAGGATTTAGGCCAAACCCCCCTGGTTTTTATTCCAAGCCATATGCACCCCAACAACCCCAACAACCTTCGGCATCATCTCATTCAGGTACGTCCTTGGAAAGTGATCAAGCTATGCAATTACTAACCTCTATTTCGCAGGGGTTGCAAAATCAAAACAACCGGATAGCAAATAACGAGAAGGAGATGATGGATATGAAGAAACAAATAGGGCAGATTTCTGAGTTCCTTGGACAGATTAGAGAGCAAGGAAAGCTTCCTAGCTTAACCACAGTCAATCCAAAGGGAGGATTCGAATCCGCCAAGGCCATCACCCTAAGGGGTGGAAAAGAAGTTGGGACCGAGCCAAACAATCCCAAATCTGCCCAGAAAGTAGATGAAGAGACGACACAACCTGAGGAAGTGTCTAGCTCACCCACGGAAAGGGTGAAAAACCCAATGCCGCAGGCCCCCAATCACCCTAACTCGGTCAAATCAGGTAATTTAAGTTCAAATTCATGTACTTCACATCCTAATCTGCCCAATGTACCTTTTCCTCGCAGGTTCATGCAAGAAAAAAAGGAAGAAAGCGAGAAGGACATTCTTGAAACGTTCCGGAAGGTGCAAGTGAACATACCGCTTCTCGATGCAATCAAACAGGTTCCAAAGTATGCTAAATTCCTCAAGGACCTATGCAATACAAAGAGAAGAAGGGCAAACAAAGAGGTAGTGAAGGTAAGCGAGAATGTGTCCGCTGTTTTGCAACGTAAACTGCCTACCAAGTGCAAAGACCCCGGTAGTTTCACGATTCCTTGTGTGATTGGACATAATCGTTTTGAACATGCCATGCTTGATTTAGGTGCATCCATAAATGTCATGCCTTATTCTATTTATGCATCTATGAATTTGGGTGAATTAAAACAAGATGGTGTAATTATACAATTGGCCGATCGTTCTAACGCGTATCCAAAAGGAGTTTTGGAAGATGTGCTTGTGCAGGTGAACCATTTAATTTTTCCGGCTGATTTCTACGTCCTATACATGGAGGATTCAGCCCATTCTACATCTTTGCCGATTCTCCTTGGTAGGTGATGCGAGAATTATACGCACACAAATTAAACCCTCTTTTTATCAATTGTAGTAAGTATGTAAGTAGGGATCGTTCTTAACCAGGGATTAGGAGGGATTGCAAATCACTTGGAAACTGACTCAAAAACGTAAAATAAAGTTTAAAACACTAAACTAGACTCAAAGAATGCGAGACTAAACGCTTAAAACACTAAAACAAACCAAAAGACTCAAACATCACCCAAAACACTCAAAACTGCCTTAAAAACACTTTCTGGGTAGTTTTGAGCACCTTGGTGAATTTGGACGAATTTGTGCAACAAATTGAATCAAAACACTTATAAACACAAACTAAGACACTTTCTAACTAATTTGGACAATACAAAGACTCAAAGGACTCAAAACAAGTTCAAAAGACTCAAAACTGCCTAAAAACACTAACTAGGCAGTTTCTGACCTTAAACCCAATTTTGGACGAATTTAAGATTATGGCTTGATTCAAAACATTTTAAAACATAAACTAAACAGATTCTAAGCACTAAAGAACAAGAAAGTAAAGGGGGGGTTTTGATTTGACGAAAATTGAAATAACAAAACAAGTTAATAAACTAGGCAGAATTGTAAAACGAATTACTTGGAAACAAGATAATGGATGGATTAGTTAGAGGTCCATTCTCCACACAAGACACATTTGTATATGAATCAATTCTCCAATTGCTTTTCATTAACTATGATGCTCAACACCCCAAGTTAACCGTGATGCACTAATTAACTCTCAAATTTTCCTTATGTTATTGAATTGGATGATGCATGCGACAATTCAAATCATTCTCCAATGGTTCTCAACATGAATGCATAGAAGAGATACAATGAGAGATCATTATGCTCTATGAAAATTATAAGTGTTGACGAGGCAATTGTAACTATGAATGCATGATACTCTTGCCAAGAATTCAATTAACGCGGTTGTGACTAGCAACCTTCACTACTCATGTTTATAAACTTGTGACGATTAGGTGAAACTCGTTTATAAACTAGCATCGAGTTTATGCATGAAGCCTAAGTATGCATCCCTAATCAACATACAAAAACAAGTTTTTAATAAACAGATAATTGAATTGCAATCACAACTTAACAAATCACAATTGGAAGAAATCAATTCATATTTCAAACATGTTCATGGCTTCAAACTTTCCCCTAACTAATTAGGGGTTTAGCCACTCATGATTACAACAAACTTAGAGAGTAATAACAAAGTAAACATTGAAAACAAGAATCGAAGTACACCTAAAAATTCCAACAACTCAATCTTGAATTGTATGAACGTTTAAGCCTCTTCTCCTCTAGTTGCTGCGGCACAAGGGGTTTTGGTGAGTTTTGGGGGTTATGGATGATGTAGAATGATGTGTTTAGGGTAGGGATGGATGTAGGGGAAGGCAATGAGTGTTTTTGGGCAGAAAATATGAAGAATGGTGAAGTATGGATGTGTTAGAGAGAGGGGATGAATTTCTGGCGTGAATGAATGTGTATGAGAGGTGGTGATCTGATCTAGGGGTTAATATGAGTATATATAGGCACTTAGGACCCTAGGGAAATCAGATATGGACTTGAATTAATTAATGGGAGAGCATGGGAGTGACAGCTAGGGTGAATGATTAAAGGCAAAGTGCATGTGGCTAATTTGTGGTGCAATGATGAAAGGCAAAGTGCATGTGGCTGCAATGGATTAAAGGATGGAAGTGCATGTGGCTGCAATGGATAAAGGATGGGAGTGCATGTGGCTGCAATGGATTAAAGGATGGAAGTGCATGTGGCTGCAATGTAGCCTTCTAGAAATTAGGTTTTTAGGCCCCCTTGCAACTCCCTAACTGAACTCAAGCCTTTCAAATTCGTCCATCCTCATGCCTCCATGCTTGCACTATCCAATCTTGGCCCAAAAATGCTCTAGAATGCTCCAAATTGCTTCTTTTTGCATACTTTGACACTAAAACCTGAAATTGCACGAAACTAACTTTAAACACTATAATTAACATAGTTTAGCTAATTAAATGCAAGAAAACAAGCTAACTAAGTCGTATAAATATGCTCCTATCAGTAGGCCATTCATGAAGACGGCTCGAACGAAGATTGATGTATACAAAGGCACCTTGACAATGGAATTCGATGGGGAAGTGATTGATTTTAATATTTCTGAAACTATGAGATATCCCGTTGATGACCATTCTTGTTTTTCCATTGATGTTATCGATTCTTTGGCGCAGGTATACCTTGAAGAAATGAACGAGGACGCCCTGGAAACAACCATCACTAAGGCCATAGAGTGCAAAAATGAAGGATTTGGGCCAATGCAAGGCCACGACAAGGAGGAGGAATTCTTTGCCATGGGTTCTAGTGAAGAAATAATTGAGGTTGTGGCAGCCCTTGAGTCATTGCCACAACAATATGGTAAGGTTCCACTCTCACTTTCAAATTCAGTTTCCACTAAGATGCTACCTTCTGTTGTTCAGGCACCATCGCTTGAACTTAAGCCGTTGCCGGACCATTTGAAGTATGTGTTTTTGGGAGAAGGCGAAACATTGCCCGTCATCATTTCATCAAGTCTCACGGCAATGGAGGAGGAGAAGCTTGTGAGGGTGCTGCGAGAACACAAAACGGCCATAGGGTGGACTTTGGCCGACATTAAAGGAATAAGCCCTACCACATGCATGCACCGTATACTTCTTGAGGAGGGGACTAAGCCATCTCGAGAGGCTCAACGCCGTCTCAACCCTCCGATGATGGAAGTGGTGAAGAAGGAAATAATCAAGCTTTTGGATTGCGGAGTGATTTACCCTATCTCCGATAGCCGTTGGGTCTCTCCAGTTCAAGTCGTTCCCAAGAAGTCCGGAGTAACTGTTATCAAGAATGATGAGAATGAGCTCGTGCCTACACGCATTCAGACTGGATGGCGAGTATGTATCGATTACCGGAAGCTAAATGCCATGACTAGGAAAGATCACTTTCCTTTGCCATTCATCGACCAGATGCTCGAAAGGTTAGCCGGTCATGCTTTTTACTGTTTTCTTGATGGATACTCTGGATATAACCAAATTGTGATAGCCCCGGATGATCAAGAGAAGACCACATTCACATGTCCCTTTGGAACATTTGCTTATCGTCGCATGCCATTTGGCTTATGCAACGCACCGGCCATTTTCCAAAGGTGTATGGTAAGTATATTTTCCGATTTTGTTGAAAAGATCATTGAGGTTTTCATGGATGATTTCAGTGTGTTTGGGAGTTCATTTGATAATTGCTTGGATAATCTGACCTTAATTTTGAAACGATGTGTTGAAACTAACCTTGTCTTGAATTGGGAGAAATGTCACTTTATGGTGAAACAAGGTATAGTTTTAGGACATATTGTTTCAGAAAAAGGAATTGAAGTAGATAAATCGAAAATAGACCTTGTACGTCACTTACCCTCTCCTACTTCGGTTAGAGAGATACGTTCGTTTCTTGGCCATGCAGGGTTCTATAGGCGTTTTATCAAGGACTTCTCTAAGATGTCCAACCCTCTTTGCCGATTGCTTCAAAAAGATGTGCCATTCAAGTTTGATGAAGAGTGTAATTCGGCATTTAACCAACTCAAGGAGAAGCTAGTCTCGGCCCCCATTATTGTACCTCCAGATTGGAGCCTTCCGTTCGAGCTCATGTGCGATGCATCCGACTATGCATTAGGAGCTGTTCTAGGACAAAGAAGAGACAAGCGGCCGCATGTCATATACTATGCCTCTCGGACTCTCAATGATGCCCAATTGAACTACTCCACGACGGAAAAAGAACTTCTAGCTGTGGTTTTTGCTTTAGATAAATTCCGTTCATATTTAATTGGTACTAAAGTAATCGTTTATTCTGATCATGCAGCTTTGAGGTACTTGCTCACGAAAAAGGAAGCAAAGCCGAGGCTTATCCGTTGGATTCTTCTTCTTCAAGAATTTGATATTGAAATCAGGGATAAGAAAGGAAGCGAGAATGTAGTGGTTGACCATTTAAGCCGAATGATCCACGAGGAGCATGAACATGCCGTACCTATCCCTGAAACTTTTCCCGATGAGCAGCTGCTATCCATTGAGGTAAGTGAACCATGGTATGCAGATTTAGTGAATTACTTGGTGGCTAAACAATTTCCAAATGAGCTCAATAGGCACCAACGTGACAAACTTAGGCATGATGCACGGTTTTATGTATGGGATGATCCGTACTTATGGAAATTTTGTCCCGATCAGATTATACGTCGTTGTGTGCATGATTCTGAATGTCATTCAATTTTGAGTTTTTGTCATACATATGCATGTGGAGGGCACTTTGGCACACAACGCACGGCCCTCAAAGTGTTACAATGTGGATTTTATTGGCCTAGTATTTTTAAGGATGCTAGAACATTTTGCCTAACATGTGATAAATGCCAAAGAATGGGTGGTATTAGTGCAAGAGACCAAATGTCGCAGGTTTCTATCCTAAATGTTGAAATTTTTGATGTTTGGGGTATTGACTTTATGGGTCCCTTTCCATCATCTTATGGTTTCACTTATATCTTGCTAGCCGTTGATTATGTTTCTAAATGGGTGGAAGCAAAAGCCACCCGTACTAACGATTCTAAGGTGGTTGCAGATTTTGTGAAAACTAACATTTTTGCTAGGTTTGGAATGCCGAGAGTAATCATAAGTGATGGAGGGTCTCATTTTTGCAACCGGACCATTGAGGCATTATTGAGGAAATACAGTGTCAACCATAAGGTTTCTACACCTTACCATCCTTAAACAAATGGCCAAGCCGAGGTTTCCAACCGAGAGATCAAGCAAATCCTAGAAAAGACCGTTGGGCCAACAAGAAAGGATTGGAGTTTACGGTTAGATGATGCACTTTGGGCGTATCGTACGGCATACAAAACCCCCATTGGGATGTCCCCTTTTCGACTTGTCTATGGCAAGGCGTGCCATCTTCCCGTGGAGTTGGAGCATAAAGCTCTTTGGGCCGTCAAGAAGTTCAACATGCACTTAGATGAAGCGGGAAGCCATAGGAAATTCCAATTGAATGAGCTTGATGAAATACGGCACGAGGCGTACGAGAATGCAAGCATTTACAAGCAAAAGACCAAAGCTTTCCATGATAACATGATCCGTGGGAAATCCTTCTCCATTAGGCAGAAAGTGCTATTGTTCAATTCCCGTTTACGTTTGTTTCCCGGTAAGTTACGTTCTAAGTGGATTGGACCGTTTGTTATTACTAATGTTTTTGTTCATGGTGCAGTCCAAATCCAGAGCTTGAAAACGGGACATGAATTTAAGGTGAACGGGCATCGTTTGAAGGCCTATTATGAGAACTTTGTGGAGCACACCGTGGATGACACCCCCTTGGGTGCCGTGGGCTCCAATTTGGAGTGATTGGGTTTTTCGTCCGGCTGCAAGACGTAAAAGAAAGCGCTTCGTGGGAGGCAACCCATTACAGTAAATAATGCTTGTTCATTGATTTCCGAGTAATTAAAAAAAAAAAAAAAAAAAAAAAAAAAAAAACATGGCAGAAAGATGGAGCCTTCACAAAGGTTGTGTACGTGAGGCCCCACTACGTGGCAACACTCTCGAAACAGGAGGCATCGGAACAGGAGGCATCGGAGCAAGAGGCATCGGAGTAAGAGGCATCGGAGCGGAAGGCATCGGAGCGGGAGGTACCGAAGATAGATCATTCAAGGCCTCAAACCTTGGTGGAACGCTGGATGACCCAGGAAAGAGGTGCCTCTGGAAGAAAGCCGCAAGCCTTTGACGGTCATCAAGCTCATCAAGCTTCCTCTTCATGCCTGTCGAATAATTGTTGGCAAGCACGTGCAAACTTCGGTTCTCGTACTTAAGCTGTTTTATCTCCTGCTTAAGACTCTCCACCTCTGCCATCAAGGATTCAACCTGACGGGAGCGAGTAAGAAGGCGTTGGCCCATGTTGGACACAGAGCCAGCGCACTGAACACTCAGAGCCAGGGATTCTTGAACGGACAACTCATCGGACCGTCCAGAAAGCAGCCGACTGTCTTTGGGAGTGAGGAGGTTCCGAGCCACTATTGTAGCCGTTGTGGGATCCGTCATCACAGAGTCCTCATATGTAAGAGGGCCATGGGAAGATAAGAAAGACGGGCACCATACCTTACCCTGACGAGGCGCGACCGGGTCACTGCTTAGACTCAAATCTAAGCAAATGTTCGATGGGTTGGATGAGCTAGCCATTGTTCAAGAAGTTAAAAGACAAGGGTTGGATGGAGAAAAATCTCGACGGGCCAAAGATGATTTTTTGGAAAGTCTTCAAAGTGTGCAGATAGAGATGATCGATCACCTCTATTAAAGGAGAGGCGTTCACCGATTCAGAAATGAAGAGACACCACTCTTCAAAACCGGATTTCCCGGCGTAAAGATCGCCAGCTCTTCAGACGCAATCCAGGCTTTTCAGAAAGCGTGTGCAAATTTGTCAAAAGCTCCCAGCTTTTCAGAAGACGTGTGGAAGGCGAGAAATCAGCTGCACACTGATAGGAGCATATTTAGGCGACTTACTTAGCTTGTTTTTGTGCATCTATGTTGTTAATTCATAGTTGTTTTAGTAGTTTAAGCCATTTTTGTGTGTTTTTAGGTTCATATGGCTAAGGAAGCAAAAAGATGCATTTTGGAGCATTTTGGAGCAAAATTGGGCTTGGAATGGATAGCATATGATTGGAGCCAAAGTGTTGGACGAATTTGAAGGCCTGGTATTCATTTTGGACATAAAACAAAGGGCCTAGCCCATTCTCTCTTAAACCAACCCCAAGGCCATGCATTTCCTTCCAATTCCAAAGCCCATAATCACTTCAAAAGCCATGCAAAGAACCATCCATTCCATCAAAAACAATCCATCAATTCACATGCAAAACTACCATTAACACACATGCACCCAAACAAAGCCAACCTAGCTAACCCTACATGCATTCTTTATGCAACTCTTCATCATTCCACCATTCATTCTTTATTCCACAAACAAGTCACATGCATTTCCACCTTCCTACTTCATCATTTCACCACATTCTCCCTCTTTAACTCATTTCATTATTCATTCACTTTGCATTCATTCAATTCCACCCCACATGCACCCTTTATTCTTCATCATTGCAACCATGGCACATTTACACCAACAAAACAACTCCCATGCCATGGCCTACTCATATTCCCATTTCCTTTCCAACATCTCACATGCATTTCCACCTTCCTACTTCATCATTTCACCACATTTTCCCTTTTATTTCCACATGCAATTCTTCATCATTGCAACCACAAACACCTTAAACAAATAGCCATATACATCTCCACTCCTCCTATAAATACCCTTGCATTCATTCATTCAAAAATCATCTCATTTCATACACAACACACCACAAACACTTCCATCTTCTCCCTAGCCGTGAGTGTCTCTCCATTTTCTGCACCATTCCCTTACATTTCTCCTCCATTTCTTCCATTTCCATAATCCCCCAATCCATTCAACACACCAACAACATCCCTTAGTCCTTGTGCCACAATAAAGAGGAAGATAAGAGGGCCTAAACGTTCATACAATTCACGTTTGAGTTGTTGGAATGTTTACGCGTTTCTTTGATTTCAATGTTTAAATTCAATTCTCTTTGTTTTGTAATATGAGGAATGGAAGAGAAGAGTGCCTAAACGTTCATACAATTCACGTTTGAGTTGTTGGAATGTTTAGGTGTTTCTTTGATTTCAAAGTTATGAGGAACTAAATCCTTTTTGGCTAGGGGTGATTTCAATACCATGATTATTTATGTAATATGAATTGATGAATTCCGGTTATGAACTCTTGATTCGTGAATGCAATTGGCTTAACTATTTGATGATTAACTTATTTGTGTTTGTTGATTGAGGGTCGACACTTAATTAGCATGCATGAATATGTGGCTAAAGTTTAAGAAGGTTTCACATAATCGTTACTAACTTATACTTGAAAGTAGTGAAGGTCGCTTGTCACGATCGCGTTAAGTTTAATTCTTAGCATGAGTAACATGATGTCATAGTTGCAAATGCTTTGTCAATGCTTATGGTTTTCATTATTCTTAATGATCTTCGATTGTATCTCTATTATGATGACATGTAGGGAACTTTTTGAGAATATTTTGGGTTGTCGAATGATGCCATCCAATCCAATAATATAAGGAAAATCTGAGGGTTAACTAGTGATGTCACGGTTAATTTGGGGCATTGTCATTCATAATTCAATGAAGGAATAACTGGAAATTGATTCATATGCATAAATATCATGTGTGGAGAAAGAACCTCTAGCTAATTCACCAACCATCTTATTTCATCAATTTCATATTTACATTTTGTCTAGTTATTAACTTGTTTCGTTATTTCAATTTTCGTCAAACCTCAATCCCCCTTTTTCTTTAATGTTCAATATAGATAGAAATCAATTTAGTTTGTGTTTTTAAAGCATTTTGATTCTTTTGGTTTGTCTTAGTGTTTTAACGTTTAGTTTCACATTCTTTGAGTCTAGTTTAGTGTTTTATATTGTTTTTACGTTTTTAAGTCAATTTAGAAGGTTTTAGCAAGCCCTCCTAATCCCCGGTCTAGAACGATCCCTCACTTATCCATTCTACTACAATTGTCAAACGAGGGTTTAATTTGAGTGTCAAGTAATTCTCACATCACACACTTTAGCCGACAAACGTGGGTGACAAAGCCGAAAGCTCCCGGCTTTTCAGAAAGGGTGTGCAAATTTGTCGAAAGCTCCCGGCTTTTCAGAAAGCGTGTGCAAATTTGTCAAAAGCTCTCGGCTTTTCAGAAGACGCGTGGAGGACATTGCCGCATCCGCACTGCCATTTGCCATTACAATTCCTATATACATCAACATTCATGGCAAGGCATACACCCACAAATGCATAACTTTCTTTCTCGGCCGAAAATGTAAGCTGCAACCAACCTTCTCAAACATGTTCAGTTTTCTCCTTCTCTTAAGAACACACTTTCAACCATGGATGTATCCCCCAAAGAAGATACCAAATGCCTGCAGTACGAATGAGGAAGAGGAAACGGTGGATCGAAACATGTGGATTCATTCGCTGCCTCTTCGAAAGCAAAGGTATCTCATATCATCAAGGGCGAAAGCAAAGGTATCTCATATCATGCTCTTTCCCTGTCTTTTCCTTTGTCCTTGATATTACTTGCATGGCAAAGTGAAAGAAGCAATCAGCCGGCACTTGGAGTCTATCTGGACTCTATTCCCTGGTTGCTTACCTAGCTCTGCTGAGCTATCCTCTAACCCTCTTCAATACGAATTGGAGAGATTGAACAAAGAAACAGATAAGAGGAGGAAGCTCAGACCTTCGGGGGAGACCAAAGGAAGCCTGCTGCCCAGTTCAAGAGTAGCACAAAGGAAAATCAACAATGGGAGCAGCGCAGTTCAAGAGTAAGCCTGTGGAATCACAAAGATCCAAGCCTCACTGCAATCACCAAGGAGAAGATGGAACGAACACTCCATAACCAGATTTGCATCTCTAAACTCTTCTCTTTGTTAGATACATTCTGCCATGTTTAGTATGTTTAATTTCTGTTTATATGTTTGTTTGTGTTTAGTGCGGTTTTTAACATTGAGGACAATGTTTGATTTAAGTGTGGGGGAGTTACTAAAGTGTTTTGATGCAAATTCGTAGGGTTTTATCCACCATAACTTCAAATGTTGTTTCTTGCTGTTTTTAAGTGTGTTTAGTGTGTTTTGAGTTAAAAATTCGAAAATCACATAAAAATTTGAAAAACATGTTTTGAAAAGCCTAAAAAGAGTGTTTTGAGTCGTTTTTGTGTCGTAGGTCACCTTCCAACACAATGATAAGGATTTGGTTTCTAATTGCATGACTGTTAAAAAGAGTTAGAAACATGGAGAAAAGTTTGATTTACTCTTGGTATATGCTTGGTTATGGTTATAATGTATGACTTCACATGCAATCATAAAAGAAAAAATTTGTTATGTAACATGCTTGAAGGAAGGAACTCAAACAAACGCTACAACCCTGAGAGACTTGAGCCTATAACGTTCTTTGGAGAGTATAATCTGTGATTTCTTGTTTTCTAAAGTCGTTGCATGATCTCATTATTCTTTGCTTGGTTACTACTTAGAATGCGTTTCATCATATAGTTCCAAATGCTAGAACTCATGCCCATTTCATTCAAAGCATGTTATTGATTTGCATAACATATATCAAGATGAAGTTGTGTAGTTGCCACCATAGCCAAATAGCCTCACTTCCCATATTTCGTATATGTTGTAAGTTTTACCCCCGTTGAGCCGTGTTAGCCCATGTTTTTTTTTGTTAAAACACTTTATCCTCACCTAACCTAGAATATGACCGTCCTTACCTTTGTTCTTGAAGCATAGTAAGCAATGAATTCCTTTTGATTAAGGTAATGCAGAAAATAAGTGTGGGGGAGTTACTAAAGTGTTTATGTAAGTTGATGTGCCATAGGCACGGCCAAAAAGAAAGAAGAAAAAAATAATAATAATAATAAAAAAAAAATAATAATAATAATAAAAAAAAAAGAGTTGAAAAGTATTGTTGGTTGAAGTAAGGGCCCAAAACAATAAATTAGGCCCTAAGAGTTGTTGAATCTCCCCCTTATGTCTAAAAGTTGATTTCTGCATGCCAAGTGAATTCTAAGCCTTAATTTCATTACTTTGCTTGCTATTGTTTAAAGAACTTTTTGTTTATCCCTACTTTCCTTGTGAGCCAATATCCCAAGCCCCGTTACAACCCTTGACTTCTATCTTGAGTGTTGTGCATTTCAATTGTGGAGTTTGAATTTGGTATGAGCATATGGTGTCACTGGTTCTCGCGTCTAAGTAGTAGCATTCCATTCATGAGATCATATCTAAACATGCTTATTAACTCCAGAAATTGCGTTCTTTGTGATACATATATGTGAGTGTTCGTTTTCATGTTTACATCAATCTTCTCACATATGATTAGATTAGGGTGTGTAGTTATAAAATCTGAGTGAAAATCGAGTGCATATCTTGTAAGGAATTGAGCAAATTCTCTAAGGCATGTTACTACATTCAAAACATGGTTTTAAATGCTTAATTGTGAAATAGTATGTGGTGACTATGATTAAGAATGTACTTAAGTGTGAAGATGACTAAAATCTGTGAGAATGATGATTTTTAACATGTCATGTGCATTGGAAATCCCTAAGACAGTTGTTGGAAGGTTTAGGTTGTGTTTTACGTGTTTAGTGTCGTTTTGTTTATTTGTTTTTATTCTGTTTTGCTCGAGGACTAGCAAAAGTTAAGTGTGGGGGAGTTTGATAGGAGCATATTTAGGCGACTTACTTAGCTTGTTCTCGTACATTTACGTTATGTTTCTTTAGTTATTTTAGTTCTTTATGCTTCTTTTGTGTGTTTTCAGGATTATAAGACGTGTTTGACGAAAGGATGCATTGTGGAGTGTTTTGGGGCCTTTTTGGAGCACTATTGGGCTAAGGATGGATAGCTTATTCTTGGAGCCCAAGTGATGGATGAAATTGAAGGCCTTGTATGCACTTGAGGACACAAAACAATGGCCCTAACCCAATTACAATCACATTGCCATGGGCTTAACACAAACACCATTCCTTGCCATGCAAGGGGGAGCAATTTGGGTCCATTTCATGCACTTAAACCCTAGCCCAATTACACACCATTGCAGCCAAATCCATTCTTTGTCATGCACATTCACCACCAATTCAACTACATGCACTTATTCCTCCATCATTACACACCATTGCAGCCACATGCACAAAACACCATCCTTGCCGTCCAAACACATGCATTTCCCTTGCCATTTTCAGCCATCACACTTCATCATTGCAGCCACCATTTATCCTAGTTGTCAATCACATACTTTCCCATTGTATAATTCATCCACATGCATCTTTAACCAACAAACAAATCAGCCACAATGCATCAACACATCCCTTGCCGTGACCTTCCTAGCCATTTCCAGCTTTTCCCTTTACAATTCACATGCATTCCATACTTTTCCTAGCTGTTTTCCATCATTATTTCAGCCACCATTCACCCTTTATTTCACATGCATTCACACACACTTCATTTCCAAACAACAATCACTTCAAATGCCATGCATTCACATGCATTTACACCACCAAAAACCCCTTTGCCGTGGGCTCTCAATGCCTTTCCAGTTTTCCCTTTTATTTTCCAGCTTTCATTCTTCATCATTACAAGCACCTTCACATGCATTTCCCACCTAACATTTCCCCCTTTAATGCACATGAATGCCCTTCATAAATCAGCCACATTCACACACCTTTTCTCCAACCATGCCGTGCAAATCACCACATATTTCCAGCTTTCCAAATCAGCCACCTTCACATGCATTCACTCATAATCATTCACTCACCTTGCAGCCACATTTCCACCCACCTCCTAGCTGTCATGTTCCCTCCACTCCTCCTATAAATACCCTTGCATTCATTCATTCATTCATATCTCATTTTCATACACAACACACCACAAACACTTCCATCTTCTCCCTAGCCGTGAGCTTCTCTTCATTTCTGTGCAGTTTTTCTCCTCCATTGCAGCCACTATCCAACCATTTCCAATCCCTCCAAAACACTTCACACCATCACACAACCTATCCTTAGACCTTGTGCAACAACAACGAGGAAGAGAAGAGTGCCTAAACGTTCATACAATTCAAGTTTGAGTTGTTGGAATGTTTAGGCGTTTCTTTGATTTCAATGTTTAATTTCAATTCTCTTTGTTTTGTAAGTATGAGGAACTAAACCCCCCTTAGCTAGGGGGTGATTCAAAATATATGTTTATGCTTGCAATATGATTTGATTACTTTTAATTACGTTTCATAAGTTGTGAATTCAATTTGTTTAACTATTTGATTGATATCCTATTTATGTATGTTTATTAAGAATGAACGCTTAATTTTCATGCATGAATATGACGCTAGAATATAAGTGAGTTTCACGTAATAGTTATGAACTTATATTCACAAGTAGTGGAGGTTGCTTATAAACAATCGCGTTAAACAAATTCTTGGCATAAGTTTCATGCAATCATAGTAACGAATGCCTCGTCAACACTTATAGTTTTCATGTTGCTTAATGATTCTTGCTTGTATCTCTATTATGCAATTCATGTAGGGAACTTGTGAGGAATGCTTTGGATTGTCGTATGCAATCATCCAATTCATTAACTTAAGGAAAACTTGACGGTTAATTTAAGTGGACCTAATTAACCCGGGGCGTTGAGAATTCATGGTTTATTGAAAAGCAATTAGAAATCGTTTTGTATGCAAGTATAACATGTATAGAGATGAACCCCTTAGCTATCTTCCCATCCATTCATTTCCGTCAAATCCGTATTTACAATTTGTTTTCTTTGCACTCTATCCATTTTAGTTTAATCTCGTCCAAACCTAAATTCCCCCCCCCCCCCCCATATTTTGTTTAAGTCTTAGTCTTTCTTACTTTTAGTTTTGCATTCTTCGCATTAATTAGTGTTTTAAACTCGTTTTTACGTTTTTGAAGTCAAATCCAAGAGGTTAATAATCCCTCCTAATCCCCGGTCCAGAACGATCCCTACTTATACTTATACTACAATTGACAAAAAGAGGGTTTAATTTGTGTGCGTATAAATCTCGCATCAGATTGCATGAAACTTATGCCAAGAATTTGTTTAACGCGATTGTTTATAAGCAACCTCCACTACTTGTGAATATAAGTTCATAACTATTACGTGAAACTCACTTATATTCTAGCGTCATATTCATGCATGAAAATTAGGCGTGCACTCTCAATAAACATACGTAAATAGGTTATCAATCAAATAGTTAAACAAATTGAATTCACAACTTATGAAACGTAATTAGAAGTACTCAAATCATATTGCAAGCATAAACATATATTTCGAATCACCCCCTAGCTAAGGGGGGTTTAGTTTCTCATACGTACAAAACAAAGAGAATTGAAATTAAACATTGAAATCAAAGAAACGCCTAAACATTCCAACAACTCAAACTTGAATTGTATGAACGTTTAGGCCCTCTTATCTTCCTCTTTATTGTGGCACAAGGTCTAAGGGATGTTGTTGGTGTGGATGGTTTGGGGAGTGGTGGAAATGGAAGCAATGGAGGAGAAGTGGAAGGGGGACTCACGGTTTTGGATTCTAAGGGGAAGTGTTTGTGTTAGTTGTGGTGTGAGAAATGGAGAGATGGAGTGGGGAGTGAATGCAAGGGTATTTATAGGAGGAGTGGAGGGAACATGACAGCTAGGAGAGCATGTGTGTGCTGTGATTGCATGTGTGTGTGCTGGAATTGTGCATGAAGGCCACGGCAAAGGTGCTTATGGTGCTGCAAATGCATGTGAGTGGAAGCTAAAAATGCAAAGGTGATGCTGGAAAGGCAAGGGAATGCCACGGCAAAGATTGGAATGTGGAGAAAGGGGTGTGAATGATTATGGGATGCTGGAATTCTAGAAAGGCACGGCAATGATGCTTGTTTGTTGGTGAAAATGTGGCTGAATGGATGGATGGAATGGTGTGATTGAATGATTAAAGTGCATGTGTAATGAATTGGAATGACAACTAGGTTATGAGGGGAATGCATGTGGCTGAAATTGCATGTGGAAAGGTAATGAATTGTGCACGACAATGATTTTCAGGATGGGTCTTTGTGTTGTTGTAGTGTGTTGTTGTGGTATTGTTGTTGGTTAAAGCTTGTGAAAGCATGATTAAAGATGCATGTGAATGAATTATACAATGGGAAAGTATGTGATTGACAATTAGGGTGAAGTGGCTGCAATGATGAAGTGTGATGGTTGAAAATGTGTAAGGGAAGGCACATCACAAGGGTTTGGTAAATGATGGCAGGTTGTGTGATGGTGTTGTTGTGCATGTGAGTGGCTGATTTGTGTTGGAATGATTGTTGTTTTGCATGTGACATTGTTTGTGGAATGTAGGATGGATAGGATGAATGATTATGTGGCTGCATGTTTGAATGATTAAAGGGATGTGGGATGTAATGCATGTGACTTGTTTGTGGAATGTAGGATGGGATACACGGTTGAAATATGCATGTGATGAAGAGTGAATAAAGAAATGCATGTAGGGTTAGCTAGATTGTCTTTGTTTGGGTGCATGTGTTGGCTCAATTATATTGTTGGGAAGGCATGTGGATTAGGTGGAATGTAGGGGGAATAATGATGAAGTGGGAAGTGGAAAGGGTATGAAAGGGGTTAATGGTGCTGGAATTGTGAGTAGGCCACGACATGGAGTGTTTTCTTGATGGTTTTGGGGTTGTGATGCATGTGAATGCATGTGAATGATAGCTAGGGTGTGTGATGATGAGTGTATGTTGAGTAAAGAATGAATGGTGGCTGAATTGAAGGAGTGGGAAGCTGGAAAGTTGAAGTGCAATGCACGGCAAAGGGGGGAGAAATGATGGCATGTTGTGAATGTGATTGATTTAGGGTGAATGTGCATGTGTTTTAGGTTGTGAAAGCATGTGGATTAGGTGGAAAGAGGTGGGTGTGCATGTGAGTTGAAATGCATATGTTTAAATGGTTGAAATGTGTAGATGATTATGAGTATGATAAGTGATAAGTGTATGATTATGATAAGTGATAAGTGAATGATATGTTAAGTGATAAATGAATGATATGTTAAGTGATAAATGAATGATATGTGGTGAGTGATAAGTGAATGGAAGTGATAAGTGAATGGTTTGATAAGTGAATGGTTTGATCTTCAATTTCGTCCATCTACTTGGCTCCATGGATAAGCTATCCAATCCATGCACAAAAATGCTCCAAATAGCCTCAAAATGCACTTTCTTGCTCCCTAAGCCCTTAGAACCTGAAAATACACAAAAGAAGCATAAAGGACTAAAATAACTAGAGAAACATAACGTAAACGTACGAGAACAAGCCATTTAAGTCGCATGAATATGCTCCTATCATGCTAGCCAAGGGGTTCATCTCCACACATGTTACACTTGCATAATAAAAAGATTTCCAATTGCATTTCAATAAACCATGAATTCTCAACACCCCAAGTTAACCGTGATGCACTAATTAACCTTCAAATCTTCCTAACGTTATTGAATTGGATGATTGCATACGACAACCCAAAACATTCCCCACAAGTCCCCTACATGATTGCATAATAGAGATACAAGCAAGAATCATTACGCTCTATGAAAATTATAAGTGTTGACGAGGCATTCGTTACTATGATTGCATGAAACTTATGCCAAGAATTCGTTTAACGCGATTGTTTATAAGCAACCTCCACTACTTGTGAATATAAGTTCGTAACTATTAGGTGAAACTCACTTATATTCTAGCGTCATATTCATGCATGAAAATTAAGCGTGTACTCTCAATAAACATACATAAATAAGTTATCAATCAAACAGTTAAACAAATTGAATCCACAACTTATGAAACGCAATTAGAAGTAATCAAATCAAAATGCAAGCATAAACATATATTTCGAATCCCCCCCTAGCCAAGGGGGGGTTTAGTTCCTCATACGTACAAAACAAAGAGAATTGAAATTAAACATTGGAATCGAGGAAAAGAAACACCTAAACATTCCAACAACTCAAACTTGAATTGTATGAACGTTTAGGCACTCTTCTCCTCCTCTTCGTTGTAGCACAAGGTCTAAGGTGAGTTTTGGTGTGTTGAATGGATTGGGGAATTATGGAAATGGATGAGGGAGGCCACGACAATGGGATGATTTCTGGTGGTGTTTGGATTGGTAGGGAGACTCACGGCACAAAGGGCTCTCTTTGGTGAATTTCTGAAAATGGAAGAATGAATGAATGTTGTGTGAAGTGTGTATGGTTTTTATAGGGAGATGAATGGATGGGAGAGGGAACATGACAGCTAGGTAAAGTGAATGCATGTGCAAAACAGCTAGGATGGCTGAAATTGTAAGGGGAATGCATGTGCAATGCTGGAAATATGATGGGAACTCACGGCATGGGTATTTTCTGCAATGGTTGCAATGATGAAATGGATGGGAGTGCATGCGGCTGATTTAATTGAATAGGAAAGCATGTGGATTTAATGGATTAAAGGGTGCATGTGGGTTGGAAAGCTGGAATGATGAAGTGGCTGATTAGAATCTAGGGTGTGAAAGCATGTGGCTTGGCTGGAAAGCAAAGGGGGAAGTCACGACAATGATTGTTGTTGTGATAAGTGAAATGTATGGTTATGGTTATGATAAGTGATAAGTGAATGGTTTGATAAGTGATAAGTGAATGGTTTGGTCTTCAATTTCGTCCATCTACTTGGCTTTAAGCATATGCAATCTGATGCGAGAATTTTACGCACACAAATTAAACCCTCTTTTTATCAATTGTAGTATAAGTATAAGTAGGGATCGTTCTGGACCGGGGATTAGGAGGGATTGTTAATCACTTGGATTTGACTCAAAAACGTAAAAACACAATGTAAAACACTATACTAGACTCAAAGAATGCAAAACTAAACTTTAAAACACCAAAACAAACCAAAAGACTCAAACAGCACCCAAAACACTCAAAACTGCCTTAAAAACACTTTCTGGGCAGTTTTGAGCACTTTGACTACTTTGGACGAAATTGGGTAGTAAAATGAATCAAAACACTTAAAAACACAAACTAAGACATTTTAACACTAAACTAGACTCAAAGAATGCAAAACTAAACTTTAAAACACTAAAACAAACCAAAAGACTCAAACATCACCCAAAACACTCAAAACTGCCTTAAAAACACTTTCTGGGCAGTTTTGAGCACTTTGGTGAATTTGGACGAATTTGTATAACAAGTTGAATCAAAACACTTATAAACACAAACTAAAACACTTTCTAACTAATTTGGACATTAAAGTAAGGGGGGTTGAGTTTTGGACGAAATTAAACTAATTGCACAGATTCTAATTAAAACAGATTGTAAGTATGAATGTGATGGAATGGAATGAATGGATGCTAGCCAAGGGGTTCATCTCCACACATGTTACACTTGCATAATAAAAAGATTTCCAATTGCATTTCAATAAACCATGAATTCTCAACACCCCAAGTTAACCGTGATGCACTAATTAACCTTCAAATCTTCCTAACGTTATTGAATTGGATGATTGCATACGACAACCCAAAACATTCCCCACAAGTCCCCTACATGATTGCATAATAGAGATACAAGCAAGAATCATTACGCTCTATGAAAATTATAAGTGTTGACGAGGCATTCGTTACTATGATTGCATGAAACTTATGCCAAGAATTCGTTTAACGCGATTGTTTATAAGCAACCTCCACTACTTGTGAATATAAGTTCGTAACTATTAGGTGAAACTCACTTATATTCTAGCGTCATATTTATGCATGAAAATTAAGCGTATACTCTCAATAAACATACATAAATAAGTTATCAATCAAACAGTTAAACAAATTGAATCCACAACTTATGAAACGCAATTAGAAGTAATCAAATCAAAATGCAAGCATAAACATATATTTCGAATCCCCCCTAGCCAAAAGGGGGTTTAGTTCCTCATACGTACAAAACAAAGAGAATTGAAATTAAACATTGTAATCGAGGAAAAGAAACACCTAAACATTCCAACAACTCAAACTTGAATTGTATGAACGTTTAGGCACTCTTCTCCTCCTCTTTGTTGTAGCACAAGGTCTAAGGATAGTTTGATGGTGTGGATGTGTGTTTGAAAGAATGAATTTCTGAAATGGAAGAATGTTGTTTGGATTGTAAGGGAGACACGGCACAAGGGGATTTTTTGGAATGGAAGAGTGAATTGTGTATGAATGGGAATGAATGAATTGTGGCTGCAATGGATGCTTATTTATAGGTGAAAATGAGGGAATATGACAGCTAGGAACTTGGTGGAAATCTGGAATGGTGATGGGAGATGCATGTGGCTGATTTATGCATGTGATTAAAGGGTAATGACAGCTAGGTTATGATGATGAATGCATGTGCAAAGTTGGTTGAATGATTATGGGTGCATGTGGCTGATTTATGGTGCAATGATGAAAGGCAAAGTGCATGTGGTTGATTTGTGAAGGGAATGCATGTGGAATGAAAGTGTGAATGATGGCAGATTGTGTATGTGAATGATTAGGGTGAAAGTGCATGTGCTTTGACAGCTAGGTTGAATAAATTAAAGGGAGTGCATGTGGCTTGGCTGGAATGATTGGAATGCAATCTGAAATGGGATGTGTTGGTGTGAATTTCTGGTACAAAGGGCCTCCTTTGGTCTTCAATTTCGTCCATCTACTTGGCTTCAAGTATATGCAATCCATTTAACGCCCCAAACTACTCCAAAATGCACCATTTTGCATACTTTGCCCTTAGAACCTGAAAACATACAAAAGAAGCATAAAGGACTAAAATAACTAAAGAAACATAACGTAAATGCACGAGAACAAGCCATTTAAGTCGCATGAATATGCTCCTATCACAATCCATTCCACTCTCTAATTTGCTCCAAAAGGCTCCAAAAGGCATCCTTTTGCATACTTTGCCCTTAGAACCTGAAAACACACAAAAGAAGCATAAAGGACTAAAATAACTAAAGAAACATAACGTAAATGTACGAGAACAAGTGATTTAAGTCGCATGAATATGCTCCTATCAAATACCCCCACACTTATCTTTTGCTAGTCCTCGAGCAAAACAGAAAGAAAAACAAAACAAAACGAAACGAAACAAAACAAGTAAAACACAACCTAAACCTTCCAACAATCGTCTTAGGGATTTCCAATGCACATGACATGTTAAAAATCATCATTCCCACAGATTTTAGTCATCTTCACACTTAATTACATTCTTAATCACAGTCACCACATACTATTTCACAATTAAGCATTTAAAACCATGTTTTGAATGTAGTAACATGCCTTAGAGAATTTGCTCAATTCCTCACAAGATATGCACTCAATTTTTACTCAGATTTTCTGACTACACACCCTACACTAAGTATATGTGAGAAGATTGATGTAAACATGAAACCGAACACTCACATATATGTATCACAAAGAACGCAATTTCTGGAGTTAATAAGCACGTTTAGATATGATCTCATGAATGGAATGCTACTACTTAGACGCGAGAACCAGTGACACCATATGCTCATACCAAGTTCAAACTCCACAAATTGAAACACATAACACTCAAGATTGAAGTCACGGGTTGTAATGGGGTTCGGGGCGTGTGGATAACAAAGAAGGGATATGGAAAACAAAGGTTCTTAAAGAAATAGTGAGCAAAGCACTTGAATCAACTTAGAATTCACTTTTGAATGAAAACTCAACTTTTGAACAAAAAGGGAGAATTTAGACAATTTACGGCCAGAATTGGTGTTTTGGACCCTTTCTTCAATCACTTATTCTTTCATTTTTTTCAAGTTTTTTTTTTCTCTTTCTTTCTTTCTTTTCTTTTTTTTTTTTCTTTTCTTTTGAATCTCAAAACATACATAAACACTTAAACATTCTCTCCCCCACACTCATTTTCTTTCATAATGTAACTCAAAAGGAATTCAATTAAGTCATGCTCACTATCTTTTAAGAACAAGGGTGGGGATTGTCCTAAACTAGGCTAGGTGAAGAAAATGTGGGTAAACAAAGAATAAAGGCTAAACAAGGCTCAACGGGGTTAAAACTTACAACATATACGAAATATGGGAAGTAAGGCTATTTGGCTATGGTGGTGGTCACTACACAACTTCTTCTTGAATATGTGTTATGCAAATCAATAACATGCTTTGAATGAAATGGGCATGAGTTCTAGCATTTGGAACTATATGATGAAACACCTTCTAAGTAGTAACCAAGCAAAGAATAATGAGATCATGCAACGACTTTAGAAAACAAGAAATCACAGATTATACTCTTCAAAGAACGTTATAGGCTCAAGTCTCTCAGGGTTGTAGCGTTTGTTTGAGTTTCTTCCTTCAGGCATGTTACAAAAACGAATTTTTCTTTTATGATTGCATGTGAAGTCATACATTATAACCATAACCAAGCATATACCAAGAGTAAATCAAACTTTTCTCCATGTTTATAACTCTTTTTAACAGTCATGCACTTACAAACCAAATCCTTATCATTGTGTTGGAAGGTACCCTAAGACACAAACACACACACAAAAACAACTTTGAAACAACTCTTTTTGGGTTTTTCAAAACAATTTTTCAAATTTTTATGGGATTTTCGAATTTTTAAGTCAAAACACACTAAAATAGTTTAAAAACATTTTAAAACAGCAGGGAACAACACTTGAAGTTATGGGTGATAAAATCCAATGAATTTGCATCAACATACTTAGTTACCCCCCCACACTTCAATCAAACATTGTCCTCAATGTTTTAAGCTTAAAACACACCAAACAAAAGTAAACATATAAAAAGCAACTAAACATACTGAACATGGCAGAATGTATCTAACAAAGAGAAGAGTTTAGGGATGCAAATCTGGTTATGGAGTGTAAATTCCATCTTCTCCTTGGTGATTGCAGTGAGGCTTCATCTTGAGTTTTTCCACAGGCTACTCTTGAACTGAGCTGGAGATTCTTTTGGTTTCCTCCGATCGTTGATTTTCCTTTGTGCTACTCTTGAACTGGGCAGCAGGATTCTTTTGGTCTCCCCTGAAGGTCTGAGCTTACTCCTTTTATCTGTTTCTTTGTTCAATCTCTCCAATTCGTATTGAAGAGGGTTAGAGGATAGCTCAGCATATGCTTGTCTCCTTATGCTTCAATGTATCATTTTCCTTTGCCTTACTTGCTCCCATTTGCAGAAGTGGTCCCTTCTCTGGAAGTGTATCAACCGTTGAAGATGACTACTCGAGAGCAACGCTAGGTAAGCAACCAGGGAATAGAGTCCAGGTAGACTCCAAGTGCCGGCTGATTGCTTCTTTCACTTTGCCATGCAAGTAATATCAAGGACAAAGGAAAAGACAGGGAAAAAGCATCATATGAGATACCTTTGCTTTCGCCCTTGATGATATGAGATACCTTTGCTTTCGAAGAGGCAGCGAATGTCTCCACATGCTTCGATCCACCGTTTCCTCTTGCCTCCTTTGTACTCCAGGCATTTGGTATCTTCTTTGGGGGATACATCCATGGTTGAAAATGTGTTCTCAAGAGAAGGAGAAAACTGAGTATGTTTGAGAGGGTTGGTTGCAGCTTACATTTTCGGCCGAGAAGGAAAGTTATGCGTTTGTGGGTGTATGCCTTGCCATGAATGTTGATGTATATAGGAATTGTAATGGCAAATGGCAGTGCGGATGCGGCAATGTCCTCCACGCGTCTTCTGAAAAGTCGGGAGCTTTTGACAAAGTGGCACGCGTCTTCTGAAAAGCCGGGAGCTTTTGACAAAGTTGCACTCGCTTTCTGGAAAGCCGGGAGCTTTCGGCTTTGTCACCCACGTTTGTCGGCTAAAGTGTGTAGCTGCTTTCTCGACCTCCACGCGTCTTCTGAAAAGCCGGGAGCTTTTGACAAAGTGGCACACGCTTTCTGAAAAGCCTGGATTGCGTCTGAAGAGCTAGCGATCTTTACGCCGGAAAATTCGGCTTTGAAGAGTGGTGTCTCTTCATTTCTGAATCGGTGAACGCCTCTTCTTTAATAGAGGTGATCGATCACCTCTATCATGCACACTCTGAAAATTGCCCAGAAATCGTCTCCGGCCCGTCGAGATTTCACTCCATCCAACCCTTCTCTTTTAACTTCTTGAAAAATGGCTAGCTCATCTGACCCATCGAACATTTGCTTAGATTTGAGTCTAAGCAATGATCCGGTTGCGCCGCGTCAGGATAAGGTATGGTGCCCGTCTTTCTTATCTTCTCATGGCCCTCTTACAGGTGAGGACTCTGTGATGACGGATGCAACAACGGCTACGATAGTAGCTCGAAACCTCCTCACTCCCAAAGATAGTCAGTTGCTTTCAGGACGGTCCGATGAATTGGCCGTTCAAGAGTTCTTGGCTCTTAGCGTTCAGTGCGCTGGCTCTGTGTCCAACATGGGCCAACGCCTACTTGCTCGCTCCCGTCAGGTTGAATCCTTGATGGCGGAGGTGGAGAGTCTTAAGCAGGAGATCAAACAGCTTAAGTACGAGAACCGAAGTTTGCACGTGCTTGCCAACAATTATTCGACAGGCATGAAAAGGAAGCTTGATGAGCTTGATGACTGTCAAAGGCTTGCGGCTTTTTTCCAGAGGCACCTTTTTCCTGGGTCATCCAGCGTTCCACCAAGGATTGGGGCCTTGAATGATCTATCTTCGGTGCCTCCCGCTCCTATGCCTCTCGCTTCGATGCCTCCTGCTTCGATGCCTCCCGCTCCTAGAGTGTTGCCACGTAGTGGGGCCTCACGTACATAACCCTTGTGAAGGCTCCATCTTTCTGCCATGTTTAGATACAATTGTAATTTCTCGAAAATTAATGAACAAGCTTTGTTTTATTCACTATATTGGGTTGCCTCCCAAGTAGCGCTTTCTTTTACGTCTTGCAGCCGGACGAAGCGTTCTTAGGCTCAATTGGAACCCACGGCATGGAATTTATCTTTCAATGGGGGGTGATACTTGAGATGATCCAGTAATGGTTTAAATTCTAGAGTGGGTGCCTGGATCATTAACAGCATATCAGTATAAAACAAAATTGAAATTCGGGGAGTCGGCTTACCTGTGTGCTCCGACAAGAACTCAATGACAAACATCACTCCCTTGAAAGTTTCAGGGATATTGGACTTGGCCAGATTGCATGTGATGGTTATGACTTGTCCAATGTCATCAAATTCAACTTCCTTGGGTTTTGTGGTTTCAAATATGTCCTCTTTGACGAATTCTTGATATTCCCCTGTCACATCTTGCTCTTTATTCTTTGGAAAGGATTCGAAGATGCCTTTCTCACCCTCTTCTTCCTTGGATTGCATGATCCTGCAAGGAATAGGGATATTCAGTGGAACGGGGTTAGAAATAATTAACTTTGGAACAACCTTACCTAAATTGGATGGCGTAGGAGCAATAGGTGCCTGCGGCAAAGGTGTTTCCACCCTTGCCATAGGTTGCGTGTGTTCCTCTTCCTCAATTAGCAGCTCCTCATCCACTTCTAGGCTATGTTTGGACATATTTAGGTCAGCTCTAACCTCCATAGCATTTCCCAAAGTGATAGCATTATGGATTTCAAAATCTTCCTTCGAGTTCTCAATAGTTGAGTTGGAGAGTTCACTTTGCTGTTGAATTTGTTTCATGAACCCCATAATCTGCCCAATTTGCTCCTCCAATTTACCCAACTTCTTGTCTTGATTTTGTTCGTCCTTGTTTTGAGTTTGGACTTCCTGCGTCAAAGTAGTAAGTAATTGAAAAATCGTATCATTATCACTTGAATTACCTTCATTACTTTGGGCAGGTTGTGGTGGCTGTATAGGCGTTGTATAGAACTCCTCATATGGTTGCCAATATTCTCCTTGTTGAGCCTCCTCAAGTTGGTTTTGTGAGCCCTGCACCAAACAAATTAATTCATTAAGCTTTTGATTATAATCTATTGACGAACTTGAGTTTGGTTGGGCATATTGAATATGAGGTGGCTGCCAATATCCTTCTTGTTGAACATTTTGAGGTTCCCACCACATAGAAGTTGAATGATCACTCCAATCCGAATTGTAAGTATTGGAAAAACACGTTATTCCTTGATTGAAGATCAAATATATCAACGCTTTGCATTTGGGACCTTTCCATGAGCTGTGACAAAAGAGAAGCATTATCAAGTGCCATGTTGTGCTTCTCTAGTACTTGAAATCAACAAACAAAACACAAATAAAAAACTAAAATACTAAAATACATAACAGAAACAAACAATCCAAGAGATTAGCAAATTTGCTAATCCCCGGCAACGGCGCCAAAATTTGATGCGAGAATTATACGCACACAAATTAACCCTCTTTTTGACAATTGTAGTATAGAATGTAAGTAGGGATCGTTCAGGACCGGGGATTAGGAGGGATTGTTAATCACTTGGATTTCACTCAAAAACGTAAAAACACAATATAAAACACTCTACTAGACTCAAAGAATGCAAAACTAAACTTTAAGACACTAAAACAAACCAAAAGACTCAAAACAGCACCAAAACACTCAAAACTGCCTTAAAAACACTTTCTGGGCAGTTTTGAGCACTTTGAGTACTTTGGACGAATTTGGGTAATAACTTGAATCAAAACACTTAGAAACACAAACTAAGACACTTTCTAACTATATTGGACACTAAAGTAAAGGGGGATTGACTTTTTGACGAAATTAACTAAAATGCACAGATTGTAATTAAAAACAGATTGTAAAGATCAATGTGATGGAATTGAATGAATGCTAGCCAAGGGGTTCATCTCCACACATGTTACACTTGCATAATAAAAAGATTTCCAATTGCATTTCAATAAACCATGAATTCTCAACACCCCAAGTTAACCGTGATGCACTAATTAACCTTCAAATCTTCCTAACGTTATTGAATTGGATGATTGCATACGACAACCCAAAACATTCCCCACAAGTCCCCTACATGATTGCATAATAGAGATACAAGCAAGAATCATTACGCTCTATGAAAATTATAAGTGTTGACTAGGCATTCGTTACTATGATTGCATGAAACTTATGCCAAGAATTCGTTTAACGCGATTGTTTATAAGCAACCTCCACTACTTGTGAATATAAGTTCGTAACTATTAGGTGAAACTCACTTATATTCTAGCGTCATATTCATGCATGAAAATTAAGCGTGTACTCTCAATAAACATACATAAATAAGTTATCAATCAAACAGTTAAACAAATTGAATCCACAACTTATGAAACGCAATTAGAAGTAATCAAATCAAAATGCAAGCATAAACATATATTTCGAATCCCCCCCTAGCCAAGGGGGGGTTTAGTTCCTCATACGTACAAAACAAAGAGAATTGAAATTAAACATTGGAATCGAGGAAAAGAAACACCTAAACATTCCAACAACTCAAACTTGAATTGTATGAACGTTTAGGCACTCTTCTCCTCCTCTTCGTTGTAGCACAAGGTCTAAGGTGAGTTTTGGTGTGTTGAATGGATTGGGGAATTATGGAAATGGATGAGGGAGGCCACGGCAGTGGGATGATTTCTGGTGGTGTTTGGATTGGTAGGGAGACTCACGGCATAAAGGGCTCTCTTTGGTGAATTTCTGAAAATGGAAGAATGAATGAATGTTGCGTGAAGTGTGTATGGTTTTTATAGGGAGATGAATGGATGGAAGAGGGAACATGACAGCTAGGTAAAGTGAATGCATGTGCAAAACAGCTAGGATGGTTGAAATTGTAAGGGGAATGCATGTGCAATGCTGGAAATATGATGGGAACTCACGGCATGGGTATTTTCTGCAATGGTTGCAATGATGAAATGGATGGGAGTGCATGTGGCTGATTTAATTGAATAGGAAAGCATGTGGATTTAATGGATTAAAGGGTGCATGTGGGTTGGAAAGCTGGAATGATGAAGTGGCTGATTAGAATCTAGGGTGTGAAAGCATGTGGCTTGGCTGGAAAGCAAAGGGGGAAGTCACGGCAATGATTGTTGTTGTGATAAGTGAAATGTATGGTTATGGTTATGATAAGTGATAAGTGAATGGTTTGATAAGTGATAAGTGAATGGTTTGGTCTTCAATTTCGTCCATCTACTTGGCTTTAAGCATATGCAATCCATTCCACTCTCTAATTTGCTCCAAAAGGCTCCAAAAGGCATCCTTTTGCATACTTTGCCCTTAGAACCTGAAAACACACAAAAGAAGCATAAAGGACTAAAATAACTAAAGAAACATAACGTAAATGTACGAGAACAAGCCATTTAAGTCGCATGAATATGCTCTTATCATACACCTATGCCGTGTGTTCTTGTCCCTTTAGGTCTAGGAATCTACCCTAAATACTCTTTCTAGAACACCCTTTATGTTCCTAATTTGGTGCCGCACCCCTTATACCTTCTTGAAGTCCAATTTCTACCACAAAACACATTGTTTCTAGAATCCCTACAAAAGTGGCGCCTCTCCCTCTTCTAGAAGCTCTAGAATCTGCAATCCTTTTCCCATTCTTCCTTGGTCTTTACATGGAAACCTAGTCCTTTTCCCCTAGGATTGTGTAAACCTTTTCCCACTTGATTTCTACCACACTCTAATCTGATTTCCCTAGGGTTTAAGCCCTATAAATACAAGCCTATGCCACACCATTCAAAGCATCCATTCACGCATTCATTCATTCATTCATTCATTCATACTTTTAGCCATCAAACACCACAATTCACACCACATCACCTTAGTGCCACAAGCAAGGAAGGAAGGAGAGCAGGACTTGTGCAATCTGCCATCCAAGGAGGGTTCGAAATTTGCCATTGGAGTGTGGAGTGTTTCTAGGTGTATTCTATCCTTAGTTTAGTTCAATGTTTTTATTAATTTGGTTTTCAATTATGATGAACATGTGGAACTAATTTCTTTTTAGTTAGAGGTGAATTTGAAACCATGATTATATGTTTTATATGAATTGATTATATCCAGTTATTATTTCTTAAGCCTTGAATGTGATTTGCTTATCTAAGTTATTAAAACTTGTTTATGTATGTTGGTTGAGGGTCGACACTTAATTTGCATGCATGAATTTGATACTAGAATATAAGGGAGTTTCACGTCACGTAATAGTTATTCACTTATATTCACAAGTAGTGGAGGTTGCTAGTCATAATCGTGTTAAGTAAATCCTTGGTATGAGTCTCATGCATTTCATAGTGATGAATGCCTTGTCAATGCTTATGATTTTCACAAAACTTAATGACTTTTGATATGTATCTTTGTTATGCGTTTTATATAAAGAACTTGAGAAAGATAATTTGGTTGTAATGCGTATTCATTCAACTCAATGGAATAAGGAAAATCTTGATGGTTAGTTGTGTGATGCAATTAACTTGGGGCGTTATCATTCATAGTCTAAGGGAATAATAATTGGAAATTGGTTTGTATGCATATATCATGTGGAGAAGGACCCTCTAACTAGCCTTTCACCCATTTAATTCACCCAAATTCGTTTTTACAAAATGTTTTATACCAAGTTTCTGTTTTAAGTTTTAAATTCGTAAAAAACAATCCCCTTTTCATTTAGTCTTGTTATTTGAGTAAAAATCTGTTTTTTTTTTTTTTTTTAAGTTTTTTGAGTCAAGTTAAGTTTTATTTTCGTCAAAATTCGTTAGGTCTAGAATTGAGTCTTTTTGAGTGTTTGTTGCTGTTTTAAGTTAGTTTTAAGTCTATAGAGTCTAAATTAGTGTTTTTGAGTCTTAATTGTGTTGATTAGCATCCCTAATTAATCCCTGGTCTAAAATGATCCCTACTTGCATATATACTACAGTTGTCACAAATAGGGTTTAATTTGTGTGTCAAGTTAATTTTCACATCAATAGGCATTTTGTTTAGTTAAGTAAATCTCGTCATTTCATTAATTGTGCTTTGGCTAAAAAATTAGGTTGGAAAATTGATCGATAAAATGTCACATCTCGGCCCGATGCGGATCACTTCCCAGCCTCGCTCCACCACCGTAGCACGATATTGTTCGCTTTGGGCTTACCATTCCCTCACGATTTTATTTTTGGGAATGATAGGTGCATATTTAGGCGACTTACTTAGCTTGTTTTCGTGCATTTATGTTGTTGTTTCTTAGTTCTTTAAGTGTTTTAAGTCATTTTCGTATGATTTTAGGTTCTAAGGGCTAAAGGAGCAAAGAAGTGCATTTTGGAGCCTTTTGGAGCATTTTTGGGCCAAGAATGGATAGCTTATGCTTGGAGCCAAAGTGTTGGACAAAATTGAAGCTTTGTGTGCACTTTAGAACATAAAACAAAGGGCCTAGCCCAATCAAACAAAGCCTTAGAACCAGAAATTCCCATGCCAACACATAAACAAAGCCCTTTGCCATGCATCACATGTATTTTCATCACATTCACACACATGCACGCCCATTTCACATCCACTTCACCCTTTGCCGTGCACATCAACAATTCCAGCACCATTAACCCCTTTTTGCCATGCATTTCATACCCTTTCCACTTCCCATTTCATCATTATTCCCCCTACATTCCACCTAACACACATGCATTCACACACATTTACACAAACAATAATTCAATGCCGTGACTGCACATTGCATTTCCAGCATGCATTCACATGCATTTTCAGCACAATTCTATCCCATTGCCGTGGCCTTCACTCACCTTTCCAACTTTCCAACCTTTCCACATGTTATTTCAGCCACACCCCTCCATAATCATTCACATCCTTGCCTTGCACATGCTCTCCCATTTTCAGATTGAAGCCACATCCATTTCCAGCACCAAACACCACTCATTGCCGTGTATCCCAATCCCATTCCAGCATGCATTCACATGCAATTCCAGCATGCATTCACATGCATTTTCAGCTACATATTCACCCACTTTGCACTTTAATCATTCAACACATGCATTCACACACCAACAACCATTATATGCCGTGCAATCCCATTACCTTTCCAGCTTCCTTATACAATTCCAGCATGCATTCACATACAAAACAGCACCATTCACACTTGTGTCGTGCAATTCAACTACCTTTCCAGCTTTCCCATTCATTTCCAGCTCTAACTCTTCATCATTGCAGCCACAAACACCTTAAACAAACAGCCATTCACATCTCCACTCCTCCTATAAATACCCTTGCATTCCATTCACCAAAGAGCTAATTCCATTCACAACACAACACACAACACAAACACACATCCCTTGCCGTGCATATCCTTCCATTTCTGTGAAGTTTTTCTCCTCCATTGCAGCCAGTATCCAACCACTTCCCATCCCTCCAAAACACTTCACACCATCACACAACCTATCCTTAGACCTTGTGCTACAACAACGAGGAAGAGAAAAGTGGCTAAACGTTCATACAATTCAAGTTTGAGTTGTTGGAATGTTTAGGTGTTTCTTTGATTTCAAGGTTTAATTTCAATTCTCTTTGTTTTGTAAGTATGAGGAACTAAACCCCCCTTAGCTAGGGGGTGATTCGAAATATATCTTTATGCTTGCAATATGATTTGATTACTTTTAATTACGTTTCATAAGTTGTGAATTCAATTTGTTTAACTATTTGATTGATATCCTATTTATGTATGTTTATTAAGAATGAACGCTTAATTTTCATGCATGAATATGACGCTAGAATATAAGTGAGTTTCACGTAAGAGTTATGAACTTATATTCACAAGTAGTGGAGGTTGCTTATAAACAATCGCGTTAAACAAATTCTTGGCATAAGTTTCATGCAATCATAGTAACGAATGCCTCGTCAACACTTATAGTTTTCATGTTGCTTAATGATTCTTGCTTGTATCTCTATTATGCAATTCATGTAGGGAACTTGTGAGGAATGCTTTGGATTGTCGTATGCAATCATCCAATTCATTAACTTAAGGAAAACTTGACGGTTAATTTAAGCGGACCTAATTAACCCGGGGCGTTGAGAATTCATGGTTTATTGAAAAACAATTAGAAATCGTTTCGTATGCAAGTATAACATGTATAGAGATGATCCCCTTAGCTAGCTTCCCATCCATTCATTTCTGTCAAATCCATAATTACAATTTGTTTTGTTTCCAAGTATCCATTTTAGTTTAAATTCGTCCAAATCCAATTCCCCCCTATTTCGTTGAAGTCTTAGTCTTAATCTTTCTTAGTTTTAGTTTTGCTTTCTTCGAGCATTAAATAGTGTTTTATATTGTGTTTTTACGTTTTTAAGTCAAATCCAAGTGATTAACAATCCCTCCTAATCCCCGGTCCAGAACGATCCCTACTTATACACTTCACTACAATTGACAAAAAGAGGGTTTAATTTGTGTGCGCATAAATCTCGCATCAAATTTTGGCGCCGTTGCCAGGGATTAGCAACTTTGCTAATCTCTTGGATTGTTTTATTTTCTTTTGTTTTTATTTTATTCCAAATTCTTAATCTTGTTTTGTTTCTTGTTTTAGGTACTAGTTTATGACTCGGAGTTCTCATTCGATTCGTGAACATATCTCGAGCTTTAACGCCGATTTCGAGCGAGAATTGAGACGAAAAAGAAAGAACTCAGAACCTAGCGAATCAAGTGAAAGTTCCGAGTCCATTTCTGAATCCGAAGAAGAACCCAAGATAACAGTGGGTGAAGAAGACATGGCAGCAGACAACCGAACAATCAAGGAGCTTTCCGCTTCGGGATTGGCCAATGCCACCCCATTATGCGTTCAATACCCCGTGGCTGCCCAAGGCAAGACCGATGAATTCGAGTTGAAGTCAAGCTTGTTGCGCCACATTCCGAAATACCATGGGCTTTCCATGGAAGATCCCAACAAGCATCTCAAGGAGTTCGAGGTTGTTTGTTCGAGCATGACCCCCGTCACTGTGGATGGGAGTATATTGAAGATGAAGGCCTTTCCATTTTCACTTATGGACAAGGCCAAAGATTGGCTCTACGAACTAGCCCTGGGAACTGTGACTTCGTGGGAGAGTATGAAGCGTGCTTTCTTGGAGAAATTCTTCCCTACTTCGAGAGTGATTCTCCTACGGAAGAAAATTAGTGGTATTCAACAGAATCATGGTGAGACATTCCCGGTTTATTATGAATGCTTCAAGGGCCTTGTAGCTTCATGTCCTCAACATCAAATGAAGGAGGAACTTCTCCTTCAATATTTCTATGAGGGCCTCCTTCCTATCGAACGTCAAATGCTTGATGCATCAGCGGGAGGAGCATTAGTGGACAAAACACCAAGGGATGCCAATATTCTCATAGCCAACCGAGCGCTCAACGCTCAACAATATGAAGGAGTGGGCCAAAGGGAAGCCCCACGGCAACAAAGTGTAAATGAGGTGAGTGCTATTTCTGAAATTCAATCACAACTTGCTAATCTTACTTCTCTTGTTTCTCAGGTTGTGATTGGTCCAAAAGCATAAGAACACCAAGTTTGTGGCGTGTGCTCAATTCAAGGGCATCCATCCGACAAGTGCCCTCAACTAATCGAGAATGGTGGGTGGGAATCTGCCAATGCAATTGGTTTCCAAGGACAAAATCAAAACAACCCATACTCGAACACTTACAATGCCGGATGGAGGGACCATCCAAACTTCAAATGGAGGGAGCCACAACAAGCTACCCAACAAGGAGGATTTAGGCCAAACCCCCCTGGTTTTTATTCCAAGCCGTATACACCCCAACAACCCCAACAACCTTCGGCATCATCTCATTCAGGTACGTCCTTGGAAAGTGATCAAGCTATGCAATTACTAACCTCTATTTCGCAGGGGTTGCAAAATCAAAACAACCGGATAGCAAATAACGAGAAGGAGATGATGGATATGAAGAAACAAATAGGGCAGATTTCTGAGTTCCTTGGACAGATTAGAGAGCAAGGAAAGCTTCCTAGCTCAACCACAGTCAATCCAAAGGGAGGATTCGAATCCGCCAAGGCCATCACCCTAAGGGGTGGAAAAGAAGTTGGGACCGAGCCAAACAATCCCAAATCTGCCCAGAAAGTAGATGAAGAGACGACACAACCTGAGGAAGTGTCTAGCTCACCCACGGAAAGGGTGAAAAACCCAATGCAGCAGGCCCCCAATCACCCTAACTCGATCAAATCAGGTAATTTCAGTTCAAATTCATGCACTTCACGTCCTAATCTGCCCAATGTACCTTTTCCTCGCAGGTTCATGCAAGAAAAAAAGGAAGAAAACGAGAAGGACATTCTTGAAACGTTCCGGAAGGTGCAAGTGAACATACCGCTTCTCGATGCAATCAAACAGGTTCCAAAGTATGCTAAATTCCTCAAGGACCTATGCAATACAAAGAGAAGAAGGGCAAACAAAGAGGTAGTGAAGGTAAGCGAGAATGTGTCCGCTGTTTTGCAACGTAAACTGCCTATCAAGTGCAAAGACCCCGGTAGTTTCACGATTCCTTGTGTGATTGGACATAATCGTTTTGAACATGCCATGCTTGATTTAGGTGCATCCATAAATGTCATGCCTTATTCTATTTATGCATCTACGAATTTGGGTGAATTAAAACAAGATGGTGTAATTATACAATTGGCCCATCGTTCTAACGCGTATCCAAAAGGAGTTTTGGAAGATGTGCTTGTGCAGGTGAACCATTTAATTTTTCCGGCTGATTTCTACGTCCTAAACATGGAGGATTAAGCCCATTATACATCTTTGCCGATTCTCCTTGGTAGGCCATTCATGAAGACGGCCCGAACGAAGATTGATGTATACAAAGGCACCTTGACAATGGAATTCGATGGGGAAGTGATTGATTTTAATATTTCTGAAACTATGAGATATCCCGTTGATGACCATTCTTGTTTTTCCATTGATGTTATCGATTCTTTGGCGCAGGTATACCTTGAAGAATTGAACGAGGACGCCCTGGAAACAACCATCACTAAGGCCATAGAGTGCAAAAATGAAGGATTTGGGCCAATGCAAGGCCACGGCAAGGAGGAGGAATTCTTTGCCATGGGTTCTAGTGAAGAAATAATTGAGGTTGTGGCAGCCCTTGAGTCATTGCCACAACAATATGGTAAGGTTCCACTCTCACTTTCAAATTCAGTTTCCACTAAGATGCTACCTTCTGTTGTTCAGGTACCATCGCTTGAACTTAAGCCGTTGCCGGACCATTTGAAGTATGTGTTTTTGGGAGAAGGCGAAACATTGCCCGTCATCATTTCATCAAGTCTCACGGCAATGGAGGAGGAGAAGCTTGTGAGGGTGCTGCGAGAACACAAAACGGCCATAGGGTGGACTTTGGCCGATATTAAAGGAATAAGCCCTACCACATGCATGCACCGTATACTTCTTGAGGAGGGGACTAAGCCATCCCGAGAGGCACAACGCCCTCTCAACCCTCCGATGATGGAAGTGGTGAAGAAGGAAATAATCAAGCTTTTGGATTGCGGAGTGATCTACCCTATCTCCGATAGCCGTTGGGTCTCTCCAGTTCAAGTCGTTTCCAAGAAGTCCGGAGTAACTGTTATCAAGAATGATGAGAATGAGCTCGTGCCTACACGCATTCAGACTGGATGGCGAGTATGTATCGATTACCGGAAGCTAAATGCCATGACTAGGAAAGATCACTTTCCTTTGCCATTCATCGACCAGATGCTCGAAAGGTTAGCCGGTCATGCTTTTTACTGTTTTCTTGATGGATACTCTGGATATAACCAAATTGTGATAGCCCCCTGGATAACATGTCCCTTTGGAACATTTGCTTATCGTCGCATGCCATTTGGCTTATGCAACGCACCGGCCACTTTCCAAAGGTGTATGGTAAGTATATTTTCCGATTTTGTTGAAAAGATCATTGAGGTTTTCATGGATGATTTGAGTGTGCTTGGGAGTTCATTTGATAATTGCTTGGATAATCTGACCTTAATTTTGAAACGATGTGTTGAAACTAACCTTGTCTTGAATTGGGAGAAATGTCACTTTATGGTGAAACAAGGTATAATTTTAGGACATATTGTTTCAAAAAAAGGAATTGAAGTAGATAAATCGAAAATAGACCTTGTACGTCACTTACCCTCTCTTACTTCGGTTAGAGAGGTACGTTCGTTTCTTGGCCATGCAGGGTTCTATAGGCGTTTTATCAAGGACTTCTCCAAGATGTCCAACCCTCTTTGCCGATTGCTTCAAAAAGATGTGCCATTCAAGTTTGATGAAGAGTGTAATTCGGCATTTAACCAACTCAAGGAGAAGCTAGTCTCGGCCCCCATTATTGTACCTCCAGATTGGAGCCTTCCGTTCGAGCTCATGTGCGATGCATCCGACTATGCATTAGGAGCTGTTCTAGGACAAAGAAGAGACAAGCGGCCGCATGTCATATACTATGCCTCTCGGACTCTCAATGATGCCCAATTGAACTACTCCACGACGGAAAAAGAACTTCTAGCTGTGGTTTTTGCTTTAGATAAATTCCGTTCATATTTAATTGGTACTAAAGTAATCGTTTATTCTGATCATGCAGCTTTGAGGTACTTGCTCACGAAAAAGGAAGCAAAGCCGAGGCTTATCCGTTGGATTCTTCTTCTTCAAGAATTTGATATTGAAATCAGGGATAAGAAAGGAAGCGAGAATGTAGTGGCTGACCATTTAAGCCGAATGATCCACGAGGAGCATGAACATGCCGTACCTATCCCTGAAACTTTTCCCGATGAGCAGCTGCTATCCATTGAGGTAAGTGAACCATGGTATGCAGATTTAGTGAATTACTTGGTGGCTAAACAATTTCCAAATGAGCTCAATAGGCACCAACGTGACAAACTTAGGCATGATGCACGGTTTTATGTATGGGATGATCCGTACTTATGGAAATTTTGTCCCGATCAGATTATACGTCGTTGTGTGCATGATTCTGAATGTCATTCAATTTGAGTTTTTGTCATACATATGCATGTGGAGGGCACTTTGGCACACAACGCACGGCCCTCAAAGTGTTACAATGTGGATTTTATTGGCCTAGTATTTTTAAGGATGCTAGAACGTTTTGCCTAACATGTGATAAATGCCAAAGAATGGGTGGTATTAGTGCAAGAGACCAAATGCCGCAGGTTTCTATCCTAAATGTTGAAAATTTTGATGTTTGGGGTATTGACTTTATGGGTCCCTTTCCATCATCATATGGTTTTTTGTATATTTTGCTTGCGGTTGATTATGTGTCGAAGTGGGTGGAAGCAAAAGCCACCCGGACTAATGATTCTAAAGTGGTTGCAGATTTTATTAGAACTAACATTTTTGCAAGGTTTGGCATGCCACGAGTGATCATTAGTGATGGAGGGTCCCATTTTTGCAACCGGACCATTGAGGCATTATTGAGGAAATACAGTGTCAACCATAGGGTTTCTACACCTTACCATCCTCAAACAAATGGCCAAGCCGAGGTTTCCAACCGAGAGATCAAGCAAATCCTAGAAAAGACCGTTGGGCCAACAAGAAAGGATTGGAGTTTACGGTTAGATGATGCACTTTGGGCGTATCGTACGGCATACAAAACCCCCATTGGGATGTCCCCTTTTCGACTTGTCTATGGCAAGGCGTGCCATCTTCCCGTGGAGTTGGAGCATAAAGCTCTTTGGGCCGTCAAGAAGTTCAACATGCACTTAGATGAAGCGGGAAGCCATAGGAAATTCCAATTGAATGAGCTTGATGAAATACGGCACGAGGCGTACGAGAATGCAAGCATTTACAAGCAAAAGACCAAAGCTTTCCATGATAACATGATCCGTGGGAAATCCTTCTCCATTGGGCAGAAAGTGCTATTGTTCAATTCCCGTTTACGTTTGTTTCCCGGTAAGTTACGTTCCAAGTGGATTGGACCGTTTGTTATTACTAATGTTTTTGTTCATGGTGCAGTCCAAATCCAGAGCTTGAAAACGGGACATGAATTTAAGGTGAACGGGCATCGTTTGAAGGCCTATTATGAGAACTTTGTGGAGCACACCGTGGATGACACTCCTTTGGGTGCCGTGGGCTCCAATTTGGAGTGATTGGGTTTTTCGTCCGGCTGCAAGACGTAAAAGCAAGCGCTTCGTGGGAGGCAACCCAATACAGTGAATAAAGCTTGTTTATTGATTTCCGAGTGATTACAAAAAAAAAAAAAAAAAAAAATGGCAGAAAGATGGAGCCTTTACAAAGGTTGTGTACGTGAGGCCCCACTACGTGGCAACACTCTCGGAGCAAGAGGCATCGGAGCAGAAGGCATCGGAGCAGGAGGCATCGGAGCAGGAGGCATAGAAGCGAGAGGCACCGAAGATAGATCATTCAAGGCCCCAAACCTTGGTGGAACGCTGGATGACCCAGGAAAGAGGTGCCTCTGGAAGAAAGCCGCAAGCTTTTGATGGTCATCAAGCTCATCAAGCTTCCTCTTCATGCCTGACGAATAATTGTTGGCAAGCACGTGCAAACTTCGGTTCTCGTACTTAAGCTGTTTGATCTCCTGCTTAAGACTCTCCACCTCCGCCATCAAGGATTCAACCTGACGGGAGCGAGCAAGAAGGAGTTGGCCCATGTTGGACACAGAGCCAGCGCACTGAACACTCAGAGCCAAGGATTCTTGAACGGCCAACTTATCGGACCGTCCTGAAAGCAACTGACTGTCTTTGGGAGTGAGGAGGTTCCGAGCCACTATCGTAGCCATTGTTGGATCCGTCATCACAGAGTCCTCATCTGTAAGAGGGCCATGAGAAGATAAGAAAGACGGGCACCATACCTTATCCTGACGAGGCACGACCGGGTCACTGCTTAGACTCAAATCTAAGCAAATGTTCGATGGGTTGGATGAGCTAGCCATTGTTCAAGAAGTTAAAAGAGAAGGGTTGGATGGAGGAAAATCTCGACGGGCCGAAGATGATTTTTAGGAAGTCTTCAAAGTGTGCAGATAGAGATGATCGATCACCTCTATTAAAGGAGAGGCGCTCACCAATTCAGAAATGAAGAGACACCACTCTTCAAAACCGGATTTCCCGGCGTAAAGATCGCCAGCTCTTCAGATGCAATCCAGGCTTTTCAGAAAGCGTGTGCAAATTTGTCAAAAGCTCCCAGCTTTTCAGAAGACGGGTGGAAGGCGAGAAATCAGCTGCACACTTTAGCCGACAAACGTGGGTGACAAAGCCGAAAGCTCCCGGCTTTTCAGAAAGTGTGTGCAAATTTGTCGAAAGCTCCCGGCTTTTCAGAAAGCGTGTGCAAATTTGTCAAAAGCACCCGGCTTTTCAGAAGACGCGTGGAGGACATTGCCGCATCCGCACTGCCATTTGCCATTATGATAGGAGCATATTTAGGCGACTTACTTAGCTTGTTTTCGTGCATCTATGTTGTTAATTCATAGTTGTTTTAGTAGTTTAAGCCATTTTCGTTTGTTTTTAGGTTCATATGGCTAAGGAAGCAAAAAGATGCATTTTGGAGCATTTTGGAGCAAAATTGGGCTTGGAATGGATAGCATATGATTGGAGCCAAAGTGTTGGACGAATTTGAAGGCCTTGTATTCATTTTGGACATAAAACAAAGGGCCTAGCCCATTCTCTCTTAAACCAACCCCAAGGCCATGCATTTCCTTCCAATTCCAAAGCCCACAATCACTTCAAAAGCCATGCAAAGAACCATCCATTCCATCAAAAACAATCCATCAATTCACATGCAAAACCACCATTAACACACATGCACCCAAACAAAGCCAACCTAGCTAACCCTACATGCATTCTTTATGCAACTCTTCATCATTCCACCATTCATTCTTTATTCCACAAACAAGTCACATGCATTTCCACCTTCCTACTTCATCATTTCACCACATTCTCCCTCTTTAACTCATTTCATTATTCATTCACTTTGCATTCATTCAATTCCACCCCACATGCACCCTTTATTCTTCATCATTGCAACCATGGCACATTTACACCAACAAAACAACTCCCATGCCATGGCCTACTCATATTCCCATTTCCTTTCCAACATCTCACATGCATTTCCACCTTCCTACTTCATCATTTCACCACATTTTCCCTTTTATTTCCACATGCAATTCTTCATCATTGTAGCCACAAACACCTTAAACAAATAGCCATATACATCTCCACTCCTCCTATAAATACCCTTGCATTCATTCATTCAAAAATCATCTCATCTCATTCACAACACAACACACCACAAACACTTCCCTAGCCGTGAGTTTCTCTCCCTTAGAATCCAAAAACCATCTTCCATTTCCACCACTCCTCATCCATTTTCATAATTTCCCAACACTTCCATCCCCCCAACCAACTATCCCTAGACCTTATGCTACAATAAAGAGGAAGATAAGAGGGCCTAAACGTTTATACAATTCAAGATTGAGTTGTTGGAATGTTTAGGCGTTTCTTTGATTTCAATGTTTAATTTCAATTCTCTTTGTTTTGTACGTATGAGGAAATAAACCCCCTTTAGCTAGGGGGTGATTCGAAACTATGTTTATGTTTGTAATATGATTTGATTACTTTTAATTACGTTTCATAAGTTGTGAATTCAATTTGTTTAACTGTTTGATTGATAACCTATTTATGTATGTTTATTAAGAATGAACGCTTAATTTTCATGCATGAATTTGACGCTAGAATATAAGTGAGTTTCACGTAATAGTTATGAACTTATATTCACAAGTAGTGGAGGTTGCTTATTGATAGGAGCATATTCATGCGACTTAATTAGCTTGTTCTCGTGCATTTATGTTGTGTTTACTTAGTTGTTTTAGTGTTTAAGGCCACTTTTGTGTATTTTCAGATTATAAGGCCAAAGTGTGCAAGAAGATGCAAATTGGAGTCTTTTGGAGCGAAAGAGGAATGAATGAGTTGAAGACTTGAAGAAACGACGAATTCCTACGCCAACGATGAATTCTTACCAAAACGAAGAATCCTACTCAAGCAAGGCTTCCTATTTTAGGAAAGTTGACCCTAAGTTTCCCGTTTTGGTAACCTTTCCTAATTCTAAACGTCCATATTTTCTAGCCACTTTATAGGTCTCGTATGCATTTTAGGACACAAAACCAAGGCCCTAGCCCTATTTCCCTTCCTAGCCGCATCTTTAATTTCTGATTTTATTTCCTAATTCTAGAAGCCTTTGAATTTATTTTCGTTTATAAAAATAAGCTAGGAACCAAACATATTTAAAACCCTTTTTCTCCAAACCTAGCCGCAATTCTGCCATTCATCCCATTTATTTTCCGACCTAAGCCTATGATCCCATTCATGCCATATTTTATTCAGCCACCATATCCCATTTTTAATAACACCCGTGCACACATATTCCCATTATTCAAAACCCTAACCCGTGCACTACCATTCAACCTAATAAACCAAAAAGAAAATCTGCGCAGCCACCATATTCCATATTCTTTATGTCCGCAGCCACCAACACATTTCCCATTAATTTTATTCACAATCACAGCCGCAACTCCATTCTTTCCCATATATATTATTGCAGCCAATTTCCCATTATGAGCCGTGCATTTTCCATGACCCTAACAGCCACTTTATCCCATAATTTCCATGCTGCCGCAGCCATCATTCTGTCCCAAAACCATTCCAGCCGCAGCCATAACATCCCATTATCCCATAATTCCCTTTAGCCGCATAAATTCTCCCCCATCATCCGTAGCCATCCTAAACCTAATTCTCCTCTAGCAGCCGCAACACATATTCCAAAACCATTCCAGCCGCATATTTGGTCCAAAAACCGTTCAGCCATATTCTCCCATTATTCCAATCTGCCGCATCCATTCCATCACCCTAAGATCCCATTATTCTATTCCTCTAGCCACCACCATAACCTAATCCGTGCAAAAACCATCCAGCCGCCACCATCTACATTTTGATTCCACACTTTTTCCATAACAGCCGCAGCAAGCCTTCCATTCCAGCAGCCTCCCATTATTGCCGTGCCTTCCTCCACCTTCCCATAACCTTGCCGCACCACCCAACCTCCATAAATCCATCCCTAAACCCGCAAATCATCCACCAACACCATTTAACCAATCTGCCGCAGAAAAGAGAAGAGGAAAGAGGAGCTTCGACGCGCACCAATTCACGTGGATTCGTTGGGCGTTCTAGGTGTAATCAATCCTTTGTACTTTATGTTTAAATTCAATTGTATTTCTCTTTTTGCGAATATGAGAGGCTAAGCCCCCCTAGTTAGTTAGGGGGTGATTCGAAACCATGGTTATATTTGCAATATGAATTGATTACTTTTGGTTGGAATTTCATGAATGTTGGATTCAATTTATTTAACTGTTTGATTGATAACTTGTTTGTGTATGTTTATTGAGAGTGCACGCTTAATGTTCATGCATGAATTTGACGCTAGAATATAAGTGAGTTTCACCTAATAGTTATGAACTTATATTCACAAGTAGTGGAGGTTGCTTATAAACAATCGCGTTAATTGAATTCCTGGCAAGAGTATCATGCTTTTCATAGTTACAAATGCCTTGTCGATGCTTATAATTTCCAAAGAACGTAATGATTCTAACTTGTATCTTTATCATGCTGTTCATATAGAGAACTTGTTAGGAATAATTTGTTTGCGATGCATATTCATCCAATTCAATGATTCTAGGGAAATTTGAAGGTTAATTTAAGCGGACCTAATTAACTTGGAGTGTCGAGTTCCATAATTTATCGAAAGACCAACTGAAAATCATTTTGTATGCAAGTGTGACATGTGTGGAGAAGAACCTTCTAGCTAGCATTCATTCCATATTTCATCACATTCATATTTACATTCTGCCTTTAAATTACAATCGTTGCATTTAGTTTAATTTCGTCAAAACCTCAATCCCCCTTTACTTTAGTGTCCAATTTAGTTAGAAAGTGTCTTAGTTTGTGTTTATAAGCGTTTTGTATTCTTTGAGTCTTTTGATTTGTTTTAGTGTTTTATTGTTTAGCTTTGCATTCTTTGAGTCTAGTTTAGTCTTTTCAACGTTTGTTTTACGTTTTTGAGTCAGATTCCAAGTGATTTAGTAATCCCTCCTAATCCCCGGTCTAGAACGATCCCTACTTGCATCTTTACTACAATTGTCACAAGAGGGTTTTAATTTGTGTGCTTACTTAGTTCGCATCACTTATAAACAATCGTGTTAAACATATTCTTGGCATAAGTTTCATGCAATCATAGTAACGAATGCCTCGTCAACACTTATAGTTTTCATGATGCTTAATGATTCTTGCTTGTATCTCTATTATGCAATTCATGTAGGGAACTCGTGAGGAATGCTTTGGATTGTCGTATGCAATCATCCAATTCATTAACTTAAGGAAAACTTGACGGTTAATTTAAGCGGACCTAATTAACCCGGGGCGTTGAGAATTCATGGTTTATTGAAAAGCAATTAGACATCATTTTGTATGCAAGTATAACATATGTGGAGATGAACCCCTTAGCTAGCTTCCCATCCATTCATTTCCGTCAAATCCATATTTACAATTTGTTTTATTTCCAAGTTTCCATTTTTAGTTTAAATTCGTCCAAATCCAATCTCCCCCCTATTTCGTTGAAGTCTTATTCTTAATCTTTCTTATTTTTAGTTTTGCATTCTTTGAGCATTAAATAGTGTTTTATATTGTGTTTTTACGTTTTTAAGTTAAATCCAAGTATCCATTTTAGTTTAAAGTCGTCCAAATCCAATCCCCCTTTACTTAATTGTTCAATTTAGTTAGAAATCAATTTAGTTTGTGTTTTTAAAGCATTTTGAGTCTTTTGGTTTGTCTTAGTGTTTTAACGTTTAGTTTCACATTCTTTGAGTCTAGTTTAGTGTTTTATCTTGTTTTTACGTTTTTGAGTCAGTTTCCAAGAGATGAACAATCCCTCCTAATCCCCGGTCCAGAACGATCCCTACTTACATACTTACTACAATTGACGAAAAGAGGGTTTAATTTGTGCGCGTATAATTCTCGCATCACATTACAATTCCTATATACATCAACATTCATGGCAAGGCATACACCCACAAATGCATAACTTTCTTTCTCGGCCGAAAATGTAAGCTGCAACCAACCCTCTCAAACATGTTCAGTTTTCTCCTTCTCTTGAGAACACACTTTCAACCATAGATGTATCCCCCAAAGAAGATACCAAATGCCTGGAGTACAAAGGAGGCAAGAGGAAACGGTGGATCGAAGCATGTGTATTCATTCGCTGCCTCTTCGAAAGCAAAGGTATCTCATATCATCAAGGGCGAAAGCAAAGGTATCTCATATCATGCTCTTTCCCTGTCTTTTCCTTTGTGCTTGATATTACTTGCATGGCAAAGTGAAAGAAGCAATCAGCCGGCACTTGGAGTCTATCTGGACTCTATTCCCTGGTTGCTTACCTAGCTTTGCTGAGCTATCCTCTAACCCTCTTCAATACGAATTGGAGAGATTGAACAAAGAAACAGATAAGAGGAGGAAGCTCAGACCTTCGGGGGAAACCAAAAGAATCCTGCTGCCCAGTTCAAGAGTAGCACAAAGGAAAATCAACGATCGGAGGAAACCAAAAGAATCTCCATCTCAGTTCAAGAGTAGCCTGTGGAAAAAAACTCAAGATGAAGCCTCACTGCAATCACCAAGGAGAAGATGGAACGAACACTCCATAACCAGATTTGCATCTCTAAACTCTTCTCTTTGTTAGATACATTCTGCCATGTTTAGTATGTTTAATTTTTGTTTATATGTTTGTTTGTGTTTAGTGTGGTTTTTAACATTGAGGACAATGTTTGATTCAAGTGTGGGGGGGGTAACTAAAGTGTTTTGATGCAAATTCGTAGGATTTTATCCACCATAACTTCTAATGTTGTTTCTTGCTGTTTTTAAGTATTTTTAAGCTGTTTTAGTGTGTTTTGACTTCAAAATTCGAAAATCCCATAAAAATTTGAAAAAAATGTTTTGAAAAGCCTAAAAAGAGTGTTTTGAGTCGTTTTTGTGTCGTAGGTCACCTTCCAACACAATGATAAGGATTTGGTTTCTAATTGCATGACTGTTGAAAAGAGTTATAACATAGAGAATAGTTTGATTTACTCTTGGTATATGGTTATAATGTATGACTTCACATGCAATCATAAAAGAAAAATTCGTTTTTTTTTGTAACATGCTTGAAGGAAGGAACTCAAACAAACGCTACAACCCTGAGAGACTTGAGCCTATAACGTTCTTTGGAGAGTATAATCTGTGATTTCTTGTTTTCTAAAGTCGTTGCATGATCTCATTATTCTTTGCTTGGTTACTACTTAGAAGGCGTTTCATCATATAGTTCCAAATGCTAGAACTCATGCCCATTTCATTCAAAGCATGTTATTGATTTGCATAACATATATCGAGATGAAGTTGTGTAGTTGCCACCATAGCCAAATAGCCTCACTTCCCATATTTCGTATATGTTGTAATTTTTACCCCCGTTGAGCTTTGTTTAGCCTTTATTCTTTGTTAACCCACATTATCCTCACCTAGCCTAGTTTAGGACAATCCACACCCTTGTTCTTAAAAGATATTGAGCATGACTTAAATGAATTCCTTTTGAGTTACATTATGCAAGAAAATGAGTGTGGGGGAAGGAATGCTTGTTCTTAAGTATGTTTTGAGATTCAAAAGAAAAAAAAAAAAAAAAAAAAAAAAAAAAAAAAAAAAAAGAAAGAAAGAAAGAAAGAAAAAAGAGCTTGAAAAAAATGAAAGAATGAGTGATTGAAGAAAGGGTTCAAAACACCAATTCTGGCCCTAAATTGTCTAAATTCTCCCTTTTTGTTCAAAAGTTGATGTTTTCATTCAGAAGAGAATTCTAAGTTGATTCAATTGCCTTGCTCACTATTTCTTTAAGAACCTTTGTTTTCCATATCCCTTCATTGTTATCCACACGCCCCGAACCCCATTACAACCCGTGACTTCAATCTTGAGTGTTATATGTTCAATTTGTGGAGTTTGAACTTGGTATGAGCATATGGTGTCACTGGTTCTCGCGTCTAAGTAGTAGCATTCCATTCATGAGATCATATCTAAACATGCTTATTAACTCCAGAAATTGCGTTCTTTGTGATACATATATGTGAGTGTTCGTTTTCATGTTTACATCAATCTTCTCACATATACTTAGTGTAGGGTGTGTAGTCAAAAAATCTGAGTGAAATTGAGTGCATATCTTGTGAGGAATTGAGCAAATTCTCTAAGGCATGTTACTACATTCAAAATATGGTTTTAAATGCTTAATTGTGAAATAGTATGTGGTGACTATGATTAAGAATGTACTTAAGTGTGAAGTGGACTAAAATCTGTGGGAATGATGATTTTTAACATGTCATGTGCATTGGAAATCCCTAAGACGATTGTTGGAAGGTTTAGGTTGTGTTTTACTTGTTTAGTGTCGTTTTGTTTGTATGTTATCGTTTTGTTTTGCTCGAGGACTAGCCAAAGCTAAGTGTGGGGGAATCTGATAGGAGCATATTTAGGCGACTTACTTAGCTTGTTTTCGTGCATTTATGTTGTTGTTTCTTAGTTCTTTAAGTGTTTTAAGTCATTTCCGTATGATTTCAGGTTCTAAGGGCTAAAGGAGCAAAGAAGTGCATTTTGGAGCCTTTTGGAGCATTTTTGGGCCAAGAATGGATAGCTTATGCTTGGAGCCAAAGTGTTGGACAAAATTGAAGCTTTGTGTGCACTTTAGAACATAAAACAAAGGGCCTAGCCCAATCAAACAAAGCCTTAGAACCAGAAATTCCCATGCCAACACATAAACAAAGCCCTTTGCCATGCATCACATGCATTTTCATCACATTCACACACATGCACGCCCATTTCACATCCACTTCACCCTTTGCCGTGCACATCAACAATTCCAGCACCATTAACCCCTTTTTGCCATGCATTTCATACCCTTTCCACTTCCCATTTCATCATTATTCCCCCTACATTCCACCTAACACACATGCATTCACACACATTTACACAAACAATAATTCAATGCCATGACTTCACATTGCATTTCCAGCATGCATTCACATGCATTTTCAGCACAATTCTATCCCATTGTCGTGGCCTTCACTCACCTTTCCAACTTTCCAACCTTTCCACATGTTATTTCAGCCACACCCCTCCATAATCATTCACATCCTTGCCTTGCACATGCTCTCCCATTTTCAGATTGAAGCCACATCCATTTCTAGCACCAAACACCACTCATTGCCGTGTATCCCAATCCCATTCCAGCATGCATTCACATGCAATTCCAGCATGCATTCACATGCATTTTCAGCTACATATTCACCCACTTTGCACTTTAATCATTCAACACATGCATTCACACACCAACAACCATTATATGCCGTGCAATCCCATTACCTTTCCAGCTTCCTTATACAATTCCAGCATGCATTCACATACAAAACAGCACCATTCACACTTGTGCCGTGCAATTCAACTACCTTTCCAGCTTTCCCATTCATTTCCAGCTCTAACTCTTCATCATTGTAGCCACAAACACCTTAAACAAACAGCCATTCACATCTCCACTCCTCCTATAAATACCCTTGCATTCCATTCACAAAGAGCTAATTCCATTCACAACACAACACACAACACAAACACACATCCCTTGCCGTGCATATCCTTCCATTTCTGTGCAGTTTTTCTCCTCCATTGCAGCCACTATCCAACCACTTCCCATCCCTCCAAAACACTTCACACCATCACACAACCTATCCTTAGACCTTGTGCTACAACAACGAGGAAGAGAAGAGTGCCTAAACGTTCATACAATTCAAGTTTGAGTTGTTGGAATGTTTAGGTGTTTCTTTGATTTCAAGGTTTAATTTCAATTCTCTTTGTTTTGTAAGTATGAGGAACTAAACCCCCCTTAGCTAGGGGGTGATTCGAAATATATGTTTATACTTGCAATATGATTTGATTACTTTTAATTACGTTTCATAAGTTGTGAATTCAATTTGTTTAACTATTTGATTGATATCCTATTTATGTATGTTTATTAAGAATGAACGCTTAATTTTCATGCATGAATATGACGCTAGAATATAAGTGAGTTTCACGTAATAGTTATGAACTTATATTCACAAGTAGTGGAGGTTGCTTATAAACAATCGCGTTAAACAAATTCTTGGCATAAGTTTCATGCAATCATAGTAACGAATGCCTCGTCAACACTTATAGTTTTCATGTTGCTTAATGATTCTTGCTTGTATCTCTATTATGCAATTCATGTAGGGAACTTGTGAGGAATGCTTTGGATTGTCGTATGCAATCATCCAATTCATTAACTTAAGGAAAACTTGACGGTTAATTTAAGCGGACCTAATTAACCCGGGGCGTTGAGAATTCATGGTTTATTGAAAAGCAATTAGAAATCGTTTCGTATGCAAGTATAACATGTATAGAGATGATCCCCTTAGCTAGCTTCCCATCCATTCATTTCCGTTAAATCCATAATTACAGTTTGTTTTGTTTCCAAGTATCCATTTTAGTTTAAATTCGTCCAAATCCAATTCCCCCCTATTTCGTTGAAGTCTTAGTCTTAATCTTTCTTATTTTTAGTTTTGCTTTCTTCGAGCATTAAATAGTGTTTTATATTGTGTTTTTACGTTTTTAAGTCAAATCCAAGTGATTAACAATCCCTCCTAATCCCCGGTCCAGAACGATCCCTACTTATACACTTCACTACAATTGACAAAAAGAGGGTTTAATTTGTGTGCGCATAAATCTCACATCAGGGAACTCACGAGCAACTTCGCAGTGGGTCACCCATCATGGTATTGCTCTAGCCCCCTTCTCGCTTAACTTCGGAGTTCCTACGAAACCCGAAGCCAGTGAGCTCCCAAAAGGCCTTGTGCTAGGTAGAGATGAGAATATAATATAAGGATCACTTCCCTGGGTGATGTGGGGATGTCACAATCCACCTCCCCTAAGGGCCCGACGTCCTCGTCGGCACACACGCGACCAGGGTTAGGCTCTGATACCAAATTGTCACATCCCGGCACGAGGCGGATCATTTCCCGGGCCCACTCCACCACCGTAGCATGATATTGTCCGCTTTGGGCTTACCATTCCCTCACAGTTTTGTTTTTGGGAACTCACGAGCAACTTCCCAGTGGGTCACCCATCATGGGATTGCTCTAGCCCCCTTCTCGCTTAACTTCGGAGTTCCTACGGAACCCGAAGCCAGTGAGCTCCCAAAAGGCCTCGCGCTAGGTAAGGATGGGAATATAGATATAAGGATCACTTCCCTGGGTGATGTGGGATGTCACATAAAAACCCTTGATGTGATGATTGACAATGGTGTCACTATATCGAACCATCATGAGATTCCTTTATTGAAAGGTAGTAAACCAGATAGATTTTTGGTTTTCGTTTTTTACTAAGAAGCGCATTTTAAGTGTATATAGTGATCATAGTAAGAAATTGAGACATCTAGGCATGACTTAGGTAGTGCTACGACTCAATCAAACATTGAAGAGTTTTTCATGTATATAAAATCAATGATTTTATGATATTAGTTTCTGATTAGTCGATATTATTTTTTATCTTAGCCTTAGTTCTAATTTAGGGAGCCTTACTTGTAGCGACACAAACGTATATCATATTTCACACAACTCCATAACCTTTTAAACATTACAAGGAGAGACAAAAAAACCCATACAACACAAAACCAAGCCCAAACAAAAAAGAAATAGAATGAGTAAATTACACCCATGCCCCTCGATTATAACCATTAATGAATGGCCCACGTTAACCACTACACGACAAAAACCCAAAAAAAGGAATCGTCTACCCTATTCAAAACCACAAACTAACGGTTTTTCATTCATCTTCCCCAAACAATCATTACAAAACTCTCTCACGCAAAAAATCCTCCCAAAAAAACACTAAAAACTCCATAGATTTTGATGTTTTGACGCTTTCAATAAGTAATATACGAACTTCAGGCGGATTTGCAGAAGATCAGTCACAAACTCTGTTACAACAACAAGGTACCTAATATTCAAAAACGTTTTTTTTGCATGATCATTTTCTTATTATATAGGTTGATTTTGCAAAAAACACTTTCTCATTCTATGAAAAACGGATGCATTATCAAGTTTCATGAAAAATAGTTTCAGTGTTTCACTTTCGTGAAAAACAATTTTAGTGTTTTGGATGCTCAGTTTTGTTTTTTTAGTTTATGTGTATACTGATTCTTCAACTACATCTGGATATAAATGATTGTGTATAAATTTTGTGAGTAAAAGCATTATCCGTCTAGCTTTTGTTTGTAAAATTATTCTGCCTTTTATGTCAAAGTGATGGTGCACTTTGTAAACTTTGTATGTGAACTAATGCTGCACCTACCCGTTGTCTGTAAATTACTACATGTCCTGTGTAAATTAATTATGGTACTACATTTTGTTTGTAAATTGATTCTGCACATAAATATGTTGTGTTAAAAAGGATTTTGCACCTACCTTGTGTGTTAAAAACAATTATGCATCTACCTTGTGTGTTAAAAACAATTCTACATCTACCTTGTGTTAAAACTTTTCTACATCTACCTTGTGTTAAAATTATTCTTCATCTACCTTGTATGCTAAGTGACTACATCTGCCTTGTGTGCCTTGTGTGTGAAATGATTCTGTATCTACCTTATGTATTAAATGATTTTGGATTTGGGATAGTCAGTTTGTCATTTTATGACTTTATATTATTTGATTAAAAATTATTAATTATCGTTTCATTTTTTTATGAAGATATCGCCAAAAGAAAAACATTTAGCAACCAAAAAGAAACCTCATATTGTAAAGCATTGGGCAACTAATGATAGCTATGCTCAGACAAGATTGAGTTTCATGGCCTTTGCAGAAATAATATAAGAGCTCAAGACAAAATTTGAGGAAAAACCAAAAGTCTTGACATTCATATATAAGTCACCTTTTGGTAAGCTTGTAAAAAGTATACATAAAGGGTGAATTGCAAATGAAGAAATCAGACTAGATGTCATACACAGTGAACTAGTATGACATTGGAAAATGAATGTTCAAGTTCAAGAATGGATATAGTCAAGTACATTCTAATGATGTCCAACGCATATTTGGGAACTGAGGTAGAGAAGTCTCCCTTAGTCAACAAGAGACACAAGAATTCCGAAGCCAGGAGAAAACAGATTTGTTGAGAAATACTTCTCATATGAAAAGAATTGGCAGAAAAGAAATTTCAGATGCAATTCAAGTTGCATTTAATACTAGAATAAAGGAAGGAAATGAAGATGCAGCCTATCTTATCATTTTATTTTTGCTCCACACAAATCTTCTTAGGAGCTTAGCAGGAAAACTATCTTGGAGTTTGGCCTAGAATTGTAAGTCCATCGCAAACATAAATCAGTATAACTAGGTGAAGGAAACAAAGAGATACCGAATGGAATTAGTTGATAGAGCACAGAGGAGGAAAAAAAAAGACAAACAATCAACTGTTAGTAGCGCTATTGTACTTTTAATGATAAGCAAACAAAAACTAATAAAACTAATAAAACAAATAAGTTTTTGTGTTATTTTCCAATAGATAAAATTCCAATAAAAAAAATCTTTTATTTTGTCTACAATATTATTGGCTTTGTGATCGTACCCAAATCATTAAACCAATAGCAAGAAAGGAGAAAAGCTTGCCAACAGTAATCAAGTGAGATTAGTCAGTTCTACATAGTAAAATCTATAAAAACACAAACTAAAATTTTGAGGTAAAAATGATTCTGCATGTACTTTGTGTAAACTATGATTCTACATGTACTTTGTATGAATAAAGATTCTGCATGTACTTTGTATCAAAAATGATTCTGCATATTTAATCCTAAACAAAAGTATCAAACAATGCAAAAAAACAAAAAAAAAAAAAAAAAAATATATATATATATATATATAATAATAATAATAATTTATATTGTGTAAAACTGATTCTACTTGTACCCTTGTGTGTAATATGATTCTGCACCTACCTATTGTGTGTCATATGATTATGCATATACATTTGTATGTCATATGATTCTCAATGTACCTTGTGTGTCATTAGATTCTGCATGTACATTGTGTCTGAACTGATTCTTTTATACATTGGTTATGAATTTTGTAAAAGTTATTCCCAAACAAAGTATCAAAAACTTACTCCTAAAACTTTTACAAGTGGAAATTGCAAACTTATTATGCTATAATTGAAGCTGCATAATTATTCTACTATAACTAATATTGAGTACTTATTTTGCTATAACTGATGTTGCATCCTAATTCTGGTATAAGTAATGCTATATATTGATTATGCATACTGATGACGCATATGATTCATGTTATTGATTTTTCATAATTTCAGGAGGAAGAAGAGGAAAGCCACAATGCAAATGAAGATCACTTTGACACTCAAGATGATAATCAGAGTATTTTTGGCACTTAAAGTCCAAATGAGCAAGTCCAACATATCTAAGATGTTGCACATAATTCCGCCTATCCAAATATTGAAACTAAAGAGAGAAATACAAATATCACTGACATGAACGCAATTGAAATTGATAGGGTGATCAATTATGTGGTTAAAGTAAAAAACGTGGTGATAACTTATATATTTCATGCATTTATACCATCCATTTCTAGCCTCGTTGTGACGTTTTTGAGTTAAACTGGTTGCATTTTACCCTATTTTGTGTTAGTGTGCAGTTACATATACTTTAAGATCAATTTGAAGGCAAAAGAAGTGAAAACATGTCCTTTTTGGAGCTGATCCTTATTCAAACGTGGAAAGAAGTTTAGTGGCCTGTTTTGAAGCCCAAATAAAGAATCTAAGATGAATCTGGCTTGTTAGAAGACCAGGAGCAGAATGGGAAGGGAATTGCAATATCTAGCCTGATTTGGAGGAGCTAAATAAGAAAAAATGTTCAAAACTTTGTCTTAATGGTTGTGATCACCTTGCAATCAACTATAGCCCTATTTAGCTTATAAATACTAGGGTTTCATATCACTTTTCTTGACAAGACCCCCTTGGGGGTTGCCCAGAGCTCTCTCTCGTCTCTTTCTTTGGCCTTTCTTCAGAAACAAAAGCCTATTTCCCTTCACCATTCGCTGCCACTGAAGAAACCACGCAGCTGCGTTGTTCTTGAAGAATTTCAACATCAGGATTGCTTCAAGGGGGTTTCTTCTATGAACTTTAGTTTCACTCATGTTGTTCTTGATATTTGTATATATATTTTTTAATCATGTTGTGTAATTAAGTTCATGGCCGGGGATTTCGATGTAGCTTTGCAAAACGATTCTATGTTATTAAGTTAAAGTATTTGATTCATCAATTTGTTTTCTTGTTTCATTCATTGATTTTATAGTATAATTTGTTTGTTAATCTTCATGTTTGATCACCATTAGGGATGCTTACAGATTATTTGATCAAGGTTATAGTACACATCATGCTCAATCTTGGTAGACATGTGAATGAATGAAGAAACTGCTATGCATACATCCTACCGTGTGATTTCTTTGGTTCTTTGAAGTTTACTTATTCTTAATGGATTCTTACTTGCTAATCTAAGTTGAACATCACAATTAGGTGCATATCCACGCATCAAATGGATGATCATAAATAAGCAAAACGAACCCTAGCTGCAGATTGGAGAGTTGAATGCGTTTTTACTTAATTTTCATAGAACTGACTTGTAATGGTGAAATCGGTATCCCTAGTTCCATTCCCATTGTTTTTAAATCAATCTATCATTCATCTTCATCTTGTCTTGCATTTTAAATTACTTTAGCTTTCAAAACAAAAATCTAAATTCAGTTTTCATTTTCATTGCTTAGTTAGGGTTCTCATAAAGCTAGTAATTTGTAGAGTTCTAATCAGTCCCTGTGGTTCGACACCCTTACTTGTGCCATTATACTATCCTTATATTTGCACTCGGAAGGAACACAACATGTGGCTCCAAGTACATTAAATGCAGAATCAGTTCCTCAGATGCCAGGTCAACATCAGGAACAAAAGGAAAAAACAACTGCATAATTAGTTCCTCAACTGCCAGTTCAACCTTAGAGACAAGAAGCAAATGCAGAATCGGTCCTTTAACTATCAGTTCAAACTTATGAATAAGAAGCAAATGCAAAATCAGTTTCTCAACTATCAGTTCACCCCAAAGAGTCGGTGATCAAGACAAAGAAGCAACAAACATTGAATAAATGGCTTCTTGCTCCACTTATGGGTGAAGAAAAATGGGAGTGAAAATTCAAAGGAAAAAACTAACACAAGAAGAGCTCACTCAAAGCCAAACAGATCCTGCAAAGTATTAGAAAATGAAGACAAAACTTTGGCTTCAAATGTTGAACAATGCAATCAACACATGCCACTTCAACATGGTGATTGAAAATTTGTCGAAGATAAGGATGCTTTGGAAAACAAAGAACTTGAAAAAGCAAAAATGAGAAGTTGGAAAAAGAGAAACAGAACTTAGAAAAAGAGAAAACTAAATTGGAACATAATCAATTCCTCAACTACCAGTTCAAACTTAGGATCAAGAATCAAATACAAAATTAATTCCTAAACTGTCAATTCACCCTGGGGAGTTGGTGATCAAGACAAAGAAACAACAAACATTGTATGAATGGCTTCTTGCTCCACTTACCCGGTGAAGAAAACTGGGAGTGAAAATTCAGAGGAAGAGCTCACTCAAAGCCAAATAGATCCTGCAGATATGGAAAAGGAGGACAAAACTTTGGCTTCAAATGTTGAACAATGCAATCAACACATACCACTTCAAGAACATAGTGATCAAAAAAATTGTTGAAGATAATAATGCTATGGTAAAGAAGAAGAAGGACTTGAAAAGACAAAATAAGAAGTTGGAAAAAGAGGAGGACTTGGAAAAAGAGAAAACTATATTAGAGCAAAAGAACAATTTGTTGGAACAATAGAAGAAATAATTGGAAGAAGAAAAGAATGAATTGCAAGAAAAGAGCAAATGACTGCTAAAGGAGAAGAATGACCTTGAATGACATCAAGAAAAGTCCTACAAGAAGCAATGTGAACTTAATGCAATCAATAAAGACAAAACAAAAAAAATTAAAAGAGAGATTGCATGTTCTAAGGGTAGAGAAGATTTCTCTAGATGACCAGTGAATAAGAAACAAGAAGAAATTTCAGAGCTGAACAAGAACTTGGGTTCCATCAATGAGATTAAACCAGAAAAGAAAAATGAATCTGGGAACCTCTTCATCAAGCTTCTGAAAGTCAAAAGGTTGATTCAGCAGACAAAATAATAATTGCTTTGGATCAAAAGGCATATATCTAGTCTAAACAGATTTTCAAAATTCTAGAAAAACTACCAATAGAATCTAAACTCCCATTAAACCTCAAACTCGAATGTTGATCCAACATATCAAGAAAAAGGCCTGAAAGAAAAGAGATATGCATTTATATTACATTGCCATGGAGAAAACAAGAGAATCAAATGAGTGGAAAGGTCATCCGACAGACTTCCTCCTAACCACAATGGACAAAAAAGTCATCAACCTTTTTTGGAAAAAAGTACCAATGTAAGAAAAACTATAATTTATGTTATTTTTTCAATATTGATTCTGCATTAACATATTACTCATATATATTGGTCTTCGACTACAAATGAGTTCAACTACTATGGAAATATTGTAATGAAAGAAGATATGGATGACTTCCTTGCAGATGACAAAGTTACAAATACTGTAATTGATGCACACAACTACATTCTCAGGAAAAAAGAAAGCAGTTTGGATTGTCAAAACTTCTACTTTTTGGTTATTCTCTTTGCAAGTTTTAACTAATGGAATTTGCATAAAACTATTAATTGTCATTCAAATTGAATGATGCTGCATGCTAATGCTTCATATTGATGCTTCATACTAATGCTGCATACAAAGCTTCATACTAATTCTTCATACTTATGTTGCTATAACTGATGTTGCTTACTAATTATGATATAAAACTTACATATTTATGCCGCTATAACTGATTTTGCATAAGTTCATCATGTGTAAAACTAATTCCTGATTGTCCAGATGCTGATTGTATTCTTGTTTGGGCCCAAAATAATATTGTTGGGCCAAGTGTAGGTTTATACTCGGCCCAAAGCTGTTTCAAATATACTATGGGTTGTCTGGTGATCCCGGGCCATTCAACAAGGATGGTCGAGTCCTATCACAAGAAGGAGTAGTTCGGATAAGCAAAGGGGTCGAGGAAGTCCTAGTGCAATTTGGATTATCAACCAACAATGATTATAGCCTCAAAAAGGGGGTGAGTTCAAAGTCCTACTAGGGGTAGGATTGGTCGAAGTAGAGTTAGAACGGAACAAGAAGTCCCAATCCAGATATGACTTTGACTCGATCTCAAGGAGGATTTGGTGCTATAAATACAAGACATCATGTAACAATTGAGGGACCTCCAATTCAACACACAACTGCCCTGCGCAAAACCTCTCAAACATCTTGAGATTTTTATTTTCTTATTTCGGCCGACACATCTTCAGTTTGGATAAACAGCACTATGAAGGCAACTGATGAACACCTTCAGTTTGGATAAATAACACTGTCGCCGTAAAATCAGCCGACTGAGGAGTATCTTCAGTTTGGATAATCAGCATTGCGTCGAGACTGACTGGTTACCTATCCAAGTCGGGCAAGAAGGGTTTCCGAATCCTTATTGGCAGAGGTCATCTTATTAGCCTTCTCGACGAAGTAAGGTATTACGAGTTACGTCATTGGCATATTGAACGCCGAGTGATTTTATGATTGGATACTCACAAGTGAGTTTTAGAGTTCGACATTCTGACGACCGAACCACATTCACCATCAAGACATACATCACCTTTGAATACTTATGTCCGTATAGTTTGGTGTCGATTCGATGTGCTTATACTCTCACGAATATAATCACTGTGACTAAATCCGGCGCTGACGATTTGTGAACTTCGTAGAACTAGCAGCCTTGTCTTCAGGCTCGAGAATCCAAAGGCCGAGATTTGTTCCTTCCTCGGCTGCAGTCCCAAGATAAAGAAGTCAGCAACGTGCTCAACGCAACACCAACAAATTTTACTCCTTGTCCGCACTCGTTGCACTCAACCGAAGAACATAGTTAGCTTATTAGTTACTCGGCCTATGCGCCACGTAGGCTTTGTAATTTTTAGGGTCAACATTTTGGCACGCCCAGTGGGACCTTGTGCTAGACCTTTGGAGTTCGTGACCATTGAGACACGGTCTGTAAAGAAAAAAATAATCATGGGAAAGTTAACTACTGACTTACCAGTGCAAGGCCTTGGACAAGATTTGTCTCAGGCACAAAATCCCATCATTGTTGCACCACCTGAGGCTACAAGTGCGACACGCTGAGAGAAGGAAATTTGTCTCGGCGAACAGCCTCGCAACCCAGAAATTCCCAACCAAACGGTAGGCATTTTTGTCGAAGGGATAATGGAAGACTGTGACAAAGATGGTGGAGAAGGTTCTAATCTGCCAACTAGGTCGTTTCTTCGAAGATGGCTTGATGAACAATCTCGGTAGGTCGAGTAGTCGATTGGACAGAAAATGAATAATTTGCTTGACATAATACGAAGCAATAGTGATACACAGACTAGGATGCTTGAACTATTGGTCAGTAAAGCTTTCGAAGATGGCCACGTCGGCCAACCTCGACAGCCTCCTTTTAAGAATGTTCCATTACAAGTCGAAAGAAGATCTGCTCGGCTACAACCAATTGACTTGGAACAAAGAGGCGAATCAAGCAGTAGATCTGATGGACCTGACTAGGGAGTAGAAGCAGCATCTGTCAATATGACCAAGGTCCAAAGAATGATCGACTCGGCCTTAAAAAAAGGGCTGAAGTTCCCAAAATTCATCCATCCGTACCCGGTTTATGTGGAAAAGTTCGAATACCCCAAAGGCTTCAAGATCCTCGACTTCAATCTTTTTGTCGGAGAATTGTCCTTATCTTCGTTAGAACATGTAGCTTGGTACACGGCGCAATGTGGGGACGTCAATAACGACTTCCATAAACTACGACTATTTAACTTTTCACTGACAGGTTCAGCTTTTGCTTGGTACATTAATCTCCCACCAAACTCCATCCTGAGTTGGGAGGAATTGGTCGAGAAATTCCATGAACAATTCTATCGACCATGGATGGAAATGTCCGTTTCATCGTTGGCTTGGATGGCTCAAGCTTTAGACGAATCACTAATGGAATACTTAACAAGGTTCAAGTCGGCTAGGAATTGGTGCCGAGTACCTCTCCCTGAAGTTGAATTCGTCAGAATCGCCCTAAACGGCCTGGACGTGGAATACAAAAAGAAATTCCTGGGGGCAAATATTCGAGATATGTATAAACTTGCTCATCACGTTGAGCAGTATGATTATTTGCTCCGAGAGGAAAAAATATCAAAGTCCCAATCCCAGGGAATAATATACAAGAATCCCACGGTCAGCTACGCATTGGTCGAAAGTGAGGACCCACAATACGCCAGTGTGGACGCGGCTGAAATAGTGATAGATAAGCCATATGTTTGCAAGGCATCAGTTCAAATCAGTCCCAAAGTTGCCAAGACCCGTTCGGTCTCTGAAGAGATGATTAAAACATCAAAAGTTTACACTTTTGATATCACCAAGGCCGATGCAATTTTCAACCAGTTATTGGTAGCAAAGATCATCAAACTTCGCCCAGAACACAACATTCCTAAGGCTGAAGAATTGAAAGGCAAAACATATTGCAAGTACCATAATTCAAACAAGCATGCTAACAATAACTGCGTCGTGTTCCGTGATGTGATTCAAAGTTGGATTGAGAAGGGTAAGTTAAAATTCCTGAGAAACAGATGGCAGTTGACGTCAATCCTTTCCCCTCGACGATAATTGGTATGGTGGATGTTCATCTCCCTAGAAGCAAAGGAAAAGGGAAGGCTGAATTCGTCCTGGTACAACATGTTTGTAAGCAGGGTGGTTAGCCAAGACTTAAGCTTGATTTATTTCAAATGCACCACCTAAGGAGTCTTCAGGGTCGGCCCTCGTTAAACCCATGTCAGGATCTAGTTTCGAGGAAACTGATGAATCAATGGTTTTGTGCGACCACTGTAAAACACGAATTGAACCTAAAAAGAAAGTATCTCCGGCACCAACTCATGTCCGCCATCCACGGCCACAGCGAAACCGTTAAAGGAACTCGATGCCAACTAACGACGACAAGTGTCTGAGAGACTCAGCCCACAGGTACAAGCAAAAGACCCAACCCCAGTTAGACGATGTCTTGACTTTGACGCGCCATTCTATAATGAGGATTATTACTCGCGTAACTCAGGCAACTCGAGTTCATCAGTAGGTCGAAAAGCCTTCAAGCCATCTAAGCCACGTGACCAACGTTGGTACAGTTACAATTCTCTAACTGGCCTGTATACGGTGTTATCTAAGTCTCAAAAACATCGTCGCCAGCGAATAAATTGCATGGCTCAACGACAAGAAGCATAGGCTAATACAATTACCCAGTGGCAGCCAAAAGAGACAATAGGAAGCAGTGACGATCGGCCTACCCCGACCATTATGGTTGAATTACTTCAAGAGTAAAAGGCAGTTGATCGCGACTTTGAAACCACTATTGAAGAGTCCGAGAAACGCATCAAGCTCCTTCTTTGGCCCAGAGAGATAAAAGCTTGTCTCCAGCATTTTAGATAAGAGGCTAAAAGTAAACTTCCCCCACTACCACCGCTAAAACCGTTAGTAAAAGTACGACACAATCTGCACTCTCTATTCCTCGGTGAATCCTTGGAGTACATGCGGGAATTTCATAAGAAATATTCCGCCAATGACTTATACGGACTACCTAAGGCATGTCAGGAAACCCTCGACCTAGCACTAACTTGCCCTGATGTTGAGCAAATTATCCAGAAGACTTTCGATCTGGCAATAAAAGCTAGGTTCCAGCATATACGTGAGGCTCGAGTCGTCAGCTTTGAGGTTGACCCATACACAGATATAAACACCGCTGAGTTACCCTTTTCATTTGAAGACCTTCAGCATTTGTGATATCATTTCGAAGTTTTCTCGACCGTGTCTCTTTTCGGCCTTACGACCGATGAGATAAATCGTGTGGCGCGTTTAGATGCATACCTGGACATAAGGAACGCCCGATTCGCCTATGAAGACCGAGCCCGTAAAGCACTATAAGAACGAAATCACTCTTCGGCAATAAACAGGCTCGAGGAAGATGATTAGAATGGAATAGATTCAGTCCATGCGCCCTAGGAGCAGGTACATACTGAGGCGCTAAAAAATCCAATTGAAGACACTCGAAGACTGATACTACATTTACTAATCTGGAAGTCAGCGACCAAGACTCGATAGGTCCTTAGGTCTTTGAGCATATAAAAATCAGCATGGTCCATGTCCTACTGGCTGAATTTCAACCGAGCACCCATCAGTCAAATTTTTTGGATGGGGACGTGGTCGCCGAAGAAGCAACACAAGTGGATTTCATCGCTACTAAGGGAGAGAGGGAAATAAGTAAAGGTGACAAACTTAAGGCATCCCTGGCAGAATTGTTTGCCCCGCTCTCCTTCTGTTAATCTCCAACATCTAAAGCCGTTATATGTCACAGCTCATATTGAAGGTTACCCCATTTCCAAGGTGTTTGTCATTGTGGAGCCACAGTCAACATCATGCCGATTTCCATCATGAAGGCATTATGCCGTTCCAATGGCGAGCTTATACCATCATGGATAATGATGAGCAGCTTTATTGGTGGCAAGTCTCAAACCAAAGGAGTGCTCCCGTTAGAAGTCAGCGTTGTAGGTCATAACCACATGACGACATTCTTTATAATTGACTCAAAGACTGACTATAATGCATTGCTCAGCCGTGATTAGATCCATAAAACCAGTTGCATTCCTTCCTCGCTATACCAAGTTCTCATCTTTTGGGACGGTAAATCGGTCGTAGTTCATCCAGCCGATAATCAGCCGTTTGAAACCAACATGATCCAAGCTCGCTATTATGACGATCATGTCAGCTACATCACCCTGCATAGTTTTAACGAGGACGGACGGCCGACTCGAATTTCAGTTCAGAAAGCTATCGAGGTAGGCACCGAGACTGTACAGCAGGATTTGGCGAGACTCATCTTGGCAGATCTAATTACCAATGCCGATGACTGACACCGCCAAACAAGAAAGGTGTCGGGCCGCGGTTTCATCCACTATGGAACGTCTGCTGGCTCATTATTATGCCAATGCCAAGCAACCACACTCGGGTTAAACTTAATAGAATTTTTGGTCGAAGTGGATAACGGCCCCGTCTTATCGTTCGACAAAGTTCAGGCCGCACTGACCGAACTCAAAGACGATCAGCCCCAGGTCAAGGACCCATTGGAAGAAATAAATGTTGGCACAGCCGATGAACCTCGACCGTTGTTTATCAGTGCATTATTACCGCCTTCCATGAAGGTCGAGCTTTGTATACTACTCCATGAATTTAAAGATTGTTTCACGTGGAATTATCATGAGATGCCAGACCTTGACCAAAACCTTGTCGAACATGAGTTACGCATCAAAAAGGGGTGTAAGCCTTTCCGACAATCCCCACGTCGGTTCTCAACAGAAGTACAGCTCAGCATAAAGGATGACTTAGTTTAGCTTTTGAAAGCCGGGTTTATTCAGATCGCTTGGTACGTCGAATGGTTGGCCAATATCTTCCCTGTGTGAAAGAAAAGTGGAGCCCTCCACATCTGCATCGATTTCCATAATTTAAATCTGGCCACTCCCAAGGATGAATACACAAGGCCAATCTCATATTTACTAATTGATGCCGCAACCAATCATGAAATGTTGTCCTTCATGGGCGGCCATGCCGGTTACAACCAGATCTTTATCGCTGAAGCTGACATTCACAAGACCGCCTTCCGTTGCCCAGGGGCACTCGGTACCTGATAGGAGCATATTTAGGCGACTTACTTAGCTTGTTTTCGTGCATCTATGTTGTTAATTCATAGTTATTTTAGTCATTTATGCTTCTTTTGTGTGTTTTCAGGTTCTAAGGGCTTAGGGAGCAAGAAAGTGCATTTTGAGGCTATTTGGAGCATTTTTGTGCATGGATTGGATATCATATGCTTGGAGCCAAGAGGATGGACGAAATTAAAGACTTGAAGTAGGAAAGTTAAATCCTAAAAGACCGCATGTTTAAGCATCATTGAAGACTCCTACGCATTTTAGAACACAAAAACAACATTCCTTGCAACCTTAGGACATTGTCGTGTGTTTCCTTGTGTCTCCCTTCCTTGCCATGCAAGTAAGGGCTTTGTTCACTATTTTAAATACTTAAAGCATTCACTTATCATATCATTCACTTAACATATCATTCAATTATCATATCATTCACTTATCATATTATACACTTATCACTTATCACTTCCATTCACTTATCACTCACCACATATCATTCATTTATCACTTAACATATCATTCACTTATCACTTATCATAACCACTCACTTATCACTTATCATACTCATAATCATCTACACATTTCAACCATTTAAACATATGCATTTCAACTCACATGCACACCCACCTCTTTCCACCTAATCCACATGCTTTCATAACTTAAAACACATGCACACGCACCACTAATTCCTTCATCATTCAAACACACTCTCCCATTCTCCCTTGTGCCGTGCATTCCCCCTAATTCCATCCTACATTCCACAAACAAGTCATATGCATTACACCCCACATTCCTTTAATCGTTCAAACATGCATCCATAATCATTTCTTCATCCTTGCACATGCATTTCCCCCTTTAAACAATCCCATACCTTGACATTATTCTTTCATCAACCATCACACTTCATCATTGCAGCCATTTCACCCTAATTGTCAATCACATACTTTTCCATTGTATAATTCATTCACATGCATCTTTAATCATGCTTTCACAAGCTTTCACAAACAACCATTCACCCTTGCCGTGCAAATTCCCTAACATTTCCAGCTTTTCTTCATCATTATCCCCCCTACATTCCACCTAATCCACATGCTTTCCCATTTCATTATTCATTCAATTTGCATTCATTCAATTCAGCAACATGCATTTATTCTTTCATCATTGCACCACCAATGCAACACATGCATACACACACCAACAACATCTTCATTGCCGTGCATTACATATCCATCCTAGCAGTCAATTCTATCTCATGCCGTGTATCCCATCCCTTTTCCAACCCACATGCCCCTTTAATCATTCAAACATGCACCCTTTATTCCTTCATCATTCATCACACATCCCTTGGCATGCAAAACAGCACCCATTTCAGCACCATTCCCCCAAACCCGTGCATACACAAACCATCCCTTTTACATCCACACATGCTAACATATGCATTTCCAGCTTTCCCTTTTATTTCCACATGCAATTCTTCATCATTGCAGCCACAAACACCTTAAACAAATAGCCATATACATCTCCACTCCTCCTATAAATACCCTTGCATTCATTCATTCACATATCATCTCATTCACAACACAACAACACACCACAAACACATTCCTTTCTCCCTTAGCCGTGAGTCTCCCTTAGAATCCAAAAACCATCTTCCATTTCCACCACTCCTCATCCATTTCCATAATTCCCCAACACTTCCATCCCCCCAACCAACTATCCCTAGACCTTATGCTACAATAAAGAGGAAGATAAGAGGGCCTAAACGTTCATACAATTCAAGATTGAGTTGTTGGAATGTTTAGGCGTTTCTTTGATTCCAATGTTTAATTTCAATTCTCTTTGTTTTGTACGTATGAGGAACTAAACCCCCCCCCCCTTAGCTAGGGGTGATTCGAAATATATGTTTATGCTTGCAATATGATTTGATTACTTTTAATTACGTTTCATAAGTTGTGAATTCAATTTGTTTAACTATTTGATTGATATCCTATTTATGTATGTTTATTAAGAATGAACGCTTAATTTTCATGCATGAATTTGACGCTAGAATATAAGTGAGTTTCACGTAATAGTTATGAACTTATATTCACAAGTAGTGGAGGTTGCTTATAAACAATCGCGTTAAACAAATTCTTGGCATAAGTTTCATGCAATCATAGTAACGAATGCCTCGTCAACACTTATAGTTTTCAATGTGCTTAATGATTCTTGCTTGTATCTCTATTATGCAATTCATGTAGGGAACTTGTGAGGAATGCTTTGGGTTGTCGTATGCAATCATCCAATTCATTAACTTAAGGAAAACTTGACAGTTAATTAAAGCGGACCTAATTAACCCGGGGCGTTGAGAATTCATGGTTTATTGAAATACAATTAGAAATCTTTTTATTATGCAAGTGTAACGTGTGTGGAGATGAACCCCTTGGCTAGCATCCATTCATTCCATTTCATCAATTTCATATTTACATTCTATCTAGTTTATTTACTTGTTTCGTTATTTCAATTTTTGTCCAAATCCAATCCCCCTTTATTTTGTTTAAGTCTTAGTCTTTCTTACTTTTAGTTTTGTATTCTTCGCATTAATTAGTGTTTTAAACTTGTTTTTACATTTTTGAGTCAAAATCCAAGTGATTAAGAATCCCTCCTAATCCCCGGTCCAGAAAGATCCCTCACTTATCCATTCTACTACAATTGTCAAACGAGGGTTTAATTTGAGTGTCAAGTAATTCACGCATCAGTACCTATGAATGGGTGGTCATGCCATTTGGCTTCAAGAACGCCGACGCCACATACTAGCGAGCTATGAATACGATATTCCATGATTTGACCGGTACGGTCATAGAAGTTTATATCGATGATGTGGTTGTGAAATCGAAACGCCGCCGAACGTACCTGGATGATCTTCGACAAACATTCCTTCGTATGCGTCAACATAATCTTAAAATGAACCCGGCCAAATGCGTCTTTAGTGTATCGGCCGGTAATTTTTTGGGTTTTTTGGTGCACCATCGTGGCATCGAGGTCGACGAAAATAAAGCTTGCGCGATCATTAGTGCTCCATCTCCGATGACCAAGAAGCAACTCCAATCATTGCTCGTGAAGATAAATTTTCTCCGTCGTTTCATAGCCAATTTGGCAGGCAAAATGAAAACATTCTCTACACTCCTAAAACTTAAGGACTCTGACAAGTTTAAGTGGCGCGAAGAGCATCAAACGGCTTTCACGCAAATCAAGGTCTCCCTTACCGCACCACCAGTACTAGTATCACCTCGTGATGCGAGAATTATACGCACACAAATTAAACCCTCTTTTTATCAATTGTAGTAAGTATGTAAGTAGGGATCGTTCTGGACCGGGGATTAGGAGGGATTGTTAATCACTTGGATTTGACTCAAAAACGTAAAAACGAGTTTAAAACATTATACTAACTCGAAGAATGCAAAACTAAAAGTAAGAAAGATTAAGACTAAGACTTAAACAAAATATTGGGGGGGGGGGATTTAGGTTTGGACGAGATTAAACTAAAATGGATAGAGTGCAAAGAAAACAAATTGTAAATGCGGATTTGACGGAAATGAATGGATGAGAAGCTAGCTACGGGGTTCATCTCCACACATGTTATACTTGCATACAAAACGATTTCTAATTGCTTTTTAATAAACCATGAATTCTCAACGCCCGGGGTTAATTAGGTCCGCTTAAATTAACCGTCAAGTTTTCCTTAACTTAATGAATTGGATGATTGCATACGACAACCCAAAGCATTCCTCACAAGTTCCCTACATGAATTGCATGATAGAGATACAAGCAAGAATCATTAAGCATCATGAAAACTATAAGTGTTGACGAGGCATTTGTTACTATGATTGCATGAAACTTATGCCAAGAATTTGTTTAACGCGATTGTTTATAAGCAACCTCCACTACTTGTGAATATAAGTTCATAACTATTACGTGAAACTCACTTATATTCTAGCGTCATATTCATGCATGAAAATTAAGCGTTCATTCTCAATAAACATACATAAATAGGTTATCAATCAAACAGTTAAACAAATTGGATTCACAACTTATGAAACGTAATTAGAAGTAATCAAATCATATTGCAAGCATAAACATATATTTCGAATCCCCCCCCCCTAGCTAAGGGGGGTTTAGTTCCTCATACTTACAAAACAAAGAGAATTGAAATTAAACCTTGAAATCAAAGAAACACCTAAACATTCCAACAACTCAAACTTGAATTGTATGAACGTTTAGGCCCTCTTCTCTTCCTCTTCGTTGTGGCACAAGGTCTAAGGAGATGTTTAGGGCTTTAGGTGTATGTGGAATGGAATGGGGAATGGTTGGAGTGGCTGCAATGGAGGAGAAGAAATGGTGCAGAAATGGAAGGTGATGCACGGCACAAGGTTGTGTTTGTGTGTTGTGTTGTGAATGGAATGGAGAGATGGAATGGGGAGTGAATGAATCAATTGTATGAATGCAATGCATGGTTTTATAGGGAGAGAATGAATGGGAGAACATGTGAATGGTAGCTAGGAATGATTAAAGAATGGAATGCATGTGTAATGACAACTAGATTGGTTGGTGGAAATTTGAAAATGCAAGGGAAGCTCACGGCAATGTTGTTTTGGTGCATGTGTTGGCTGTTTTGTTTGTTGGTTAAAGCTTGTGTTTGCATGTGAATGTTGTTTGTGTGAAGTGTGTGTGAATGCATGTGAAATAAAGAGTGAATGGTGGCTGAAATAATGATGGAAAACAGCTAGGAAAAGTATGGAATGCATGTGAAATGTAAAGAGAAAAGCTGGAAATGGCTAGGAAGGTCACGGCATGGGTGTTTTGGTGCATTGTGGCTGATTTGTTTGTTGGTTAAAGATGCATGTGGATGAATTATACAATGGGAAAGTATGTGATTGACAACTAGGATGAATGGTGGCTGCAATGATGAAGTGTGATGGCTGAAAATGGCAAGGGAAATGCATGTGTTTGCATGGCAAGGAAGGTGTTTTGTGCATTGATAGGAGCATATTCATGCGACTTAATTAGCTTGTTCTCGTGCGTTCATGTTGTGTTTACTTAGTTATTTTAGTGTTTAAGGCCACTTTTGTGTATTTTCAGATTATAAGGCCAAAGTGTGCAAGAAGATGCAAATTGGAGTCTTTTGGAGCGAAAGAGGAACGAATGAGTTGAAGACTTGAAGAAACGACGAAATCCTACTCCAACGATGCATTCTTACCAAAACGAGGAATCCTACTCAAACAAGGTTTCCTATTTTAGGAAAGTTAACCCTAAGTTTCCCGTTTTGGTAACCTTTCCTAAACTTAAACGTCCGTATTTTCTAGCCACTTTGACGGCCTTATAGGCACTTTAGGACACAAAACCAAGGCCCTAGCCCTATTTCCCGTCCTAGCCGCACCTTTATATTTATGTTTTAATTTCCTATTTTCGTAAGCCTTTGATTTAATTTTAAATAAGCTAGGGTTTATTTTCTGAAACCCTACATATTTTACAACTTAGCCGCAAGTCCCCATACATTTTTCACCCTAAGCATTCTAAATCCCATATCAGCCGCACCATATACCTCTCATTCTATTAATCATTCAGCCATTCTCCCTAATTCTATTTACCATGCAGCCCATTATCCTTTCCTTTGGCTTTTAGCCGCAAGCCACCATAGCCCATTATTTCCACCCTAACCCGTGCACTACAATTGAACCTAATAAACCAAACAGAAAATGGGGCAATCACCATATTCAATTGATTCATATTTTAAATCAGCCGCAGCCACTTTTTCCCATTATTCATACACCAGTCCCGTGCCTTTCCCCAAAACATGGCAGTCCATAACCTAATAACCTAGCCGCAAATCTCATGTGATTCCAGTTTTTTTTAATCAGCCACTTTCTTCCCATTATTCTCCCCCATCATCCGTAGCCACCCAAAACCTAATTCTCCTCTAGCAGCCGCAACATATAGCCCTCCATTTCCAGCCGTGCTTTTTGCCAAAAAAAACACATTCCAGCCGCAGCCACCTTCACCCATTTTTTTCTTCTCTGCCGCAGCTTCCTCCACCTTCCCATCCATTCTCCTTCCATTCCACACTTCCACACACCCTTGCCGCACCACCTTATCACCATAGATCCATCCCTAAACCAGAAAATAAACCAAAAACACAAGAAAACCAATCTGCCGCAGAAGGAGAAAAGGAAAGAGGAGTTTCGACGCGCAGAAATTCAAGTGGATTCGTTGGGCGTTCTAGGTGTAATCAATCCTTTGTGCTTTATGTTTAAATTCAATTGTATTTCTCTTTTTGCGAATATGAGAGGCTAAACCCCCCTAGTTAGCTAGGGGGTGATTCGAAACCATGATTATATTTGCAATATGAATTGATTACTTTTGGTTGGAATTTCATGAATGTTGGATTCAATTCATTTAACTGTTTGATTGATAACTTGTTTGTGTATGTTTATTGAGAGTGCACGCTTAATGTTCATGCATGAATTTGATGCTAGAATATAAGTGAGTTTCACCTAATAGTTATGAACTTATATTCACAAGTAGTGGAGGTTGCTTATAAACAATCGCGTTAATTGAATTCCTGGCAAGAGTATCATGCTTTTCATAGTTACAAATGCCTTGTCGATGCTTATAATTTCCAAAGAACGTAATGATTCTAACTTGTATCTTTATCATGCTGTTCATATAGAGAACTTGTTAGGAATAATTTGTTTGCGATGCATATTCATCCAATTCAATGATTCTAGGGAAATTTGAAGGTTAATTTAAGCGGACCTAATTAACTTGGAGTGTCGAGTTCCATAATTTATCGAAAGACCAACTGAAAATCATTTTGTATGCAAGTGTGACATGTGTGGAGAAGAACCTTCTAGCTAGCATTTATCCATATTTCATCACATTCATATTTAAATTCTGCCTTTAAATTACAATTTGTGCATTTAATGTATTTTCGTCAAAATCTCAATCCCCCTTTACTTTAGTGTCCAATTTAGTTAGAAAGTGTCTTAGTTTGTGTTTATAAGCGTTTTGTATTCTTTGAGTCTTTTGATTTGTTTTAGTGTTTTATTGTTTAGCTTTGCATTCTTTGAGTCTAGTTTAGTGTTTTCAACGTTTGTTTTACGTTTTTGAGTCAGTTTCCAAGTGATTTAGTAATCCCTCCTAATCCCCGGTCTAGAACGATCCCTACTTGCATCTTTACTACAATTGTCACAAGAGGGTTTTAATTTGTGTGCTTACTTAGTTCGCACCATGCATGTGGCTGCAATGGTGTGCAATGATGGAGGAATAAGTGCATGTGGTTGAATTGGTGGTGAATGTGCATGACAAAGAATGGATTTGGCTGCAATGGTGTGTAATTGGGCTAGGGTTTAAGTGCATGAAATGGACCCAAATTGCTCCCCCTTGCATGGCAAGGAATGGTGTTTGTGTTAAGCCCATGGCAATGTGAATGTAATTGGGTTAAGGCCATTGTTTTGTGTCCTCAAGTGCATACAAGGCCTTCAATTTCATCCAACACTTGGGCTCCAAGCATAAGCTATCCATCCTTAGCCCAATAGTGCTCCAAAAGGCCCCAAAACACTCCACAATGCATCATTTCGTCAAACACGTCTTATGATACTGAAAACACACAAAAGAAGCATAAAGGACTAAAATAACTAAAGAAACATAACGTAAATGTACGAGAACAAGCCATTTAAGTCGCATGAATATGCTCCTATCACCTCGTCGCAGTAAGCCTCTCAAGCAGTACATTTCGGCAGCCGACGAGTTCATTGGTTGCCTCATCGCGCAAGATAACGCTGTTGGGCGTGAACAAGCTATCTTTTATCTCAGCCGAAATATGAATTCGCCGGAGATCAATTATTCACCTGTTAAGAAACTTTGCTTAGCTTTGTTTTTTACCGTATCAAAACTTCGGCACTACATGCTGCCATCAGTTACACAGGTCATTGCCCAAATAGATGTTATTCGTTACAAGCTTACTCGGCCTATCACCAAAGGCCGAATTGGGAAATAGACAATGGCTTTATTAGAGTTCAGTTTGCAGTATGTACCCCAAAAAGTGGTCAAAGGACAAGCCCTCGCCGATTTTTTGGCCCAACACCCCTCTCCTTATGGCTTTGGGGGCAGCGAAGTTGACATTGGCTAAGTCAAAACACGCGACACCCACTGGACGATGCATTTTGATAGCTCCAGCACCTCAACCTTGGCTGGTGTTGGTAGCGCCATTCAATCTCCCGACCACTACCGCTGGTATTTCTCTCTCAAATTAGATTTCGGTTGTACGAAGAATCAGTCTGAGTATGAAGCTCTCATCGTCAGCCTTCACGTCCTACACAATTTAAGAGCAACCCGTGTCCTTGTATTCGGTGATTCTAAACTGGTTATTAACCAACTCAACGGCGTTTTTCGTTGCATGAGTTGTACTTTAGCGCCCTATCACATGGTCGCCACCTATTTGGCATCGTCGTTTGAAAGAATTACATTCAAGCACATTTCATGTGTTCGAAACACTGACGTTGACGAGCTCACCCAAATCACCTTCGGAGCATAACTTACGGGGGGTAAGCTAGGCCGGGTAACACCCACAATCCTGCGATTTTACCCAGCCGTGGTCAATCAGCAAGTTTTTCAGCACAATCATGTGATACGCACGAGAATGATGTCTTTACCATCATTACTAGAACGAAGAGTCCCCGTAGAAGTATGTGCTGTCGAGATAATACCAGACGATTGGAGAAGGGTGATTTTACGATATCTCGATAACCCCAACGGTAAACATGACCGGAGGACGAGGGTCCACGCCACGAATTACGTGTTATACTAGAATGAATTATATCGAAAGGGTGAGGATGGGTTACTATTACTGTGCCTCGGCCCACAGGAGGCTGTCCAAGCAATGGCCGAAGTACATGAAGGAATTTGTGGAGCTCACCAATCAGGACGCAAAATGTGTTTGTTGCTCTGATGACACGGTTACTTCTTGCCGAGTATATTAAAGGATTGCATCGAATATGTACGGGGATGCATACAGTGCCAGATTCATGGACCAGTACAGAGAGCCCCGGCCGAATTACTCCACTCAGTTACCAAACCATGGCCGTTCAGAGGATGGGCAATAGATGTAATTGGCAAAATCACACCATCTTCTAGAGCGGAAAAACACGCATGGATACTAGTGGCAACCAAATACTTCACTAAGTGGGTCGAGGCAAAATCATACGCCGAATTAACAGCCAAAGAAGTTTGCAGTTTTGTAGAGGAAAATATTGTGACCAGATTCGGCGTGCCAGAAACAATCATAACCGACAATGACACAATCTTCACAGCCGACAGGTTTAAGGAATACATGGCGAGTCTGAATATCCGACTTGAGCAGTCTACACCGTATTACCCACAAGCGAACGGGCAGGCCGAAGCAAGCAATAAGGTATTAATCGGCATTCTTGAAAAAACGGTAAGAGAGAGGCCTGGTGATAGGAGGATATTTAGGCGACTTAACTAGCTTATTCTTGTGCATTTGTGTTATTATTTCTTAGTTAATGTAGTATTTCAACTCATTTTCATGTGTTTGTAGGTCCAAAGGGTTAAGGTACCAAGAAAGTGCATTTTGGTACATTTTAGAGCAGTTTTGGGCACTAAATGGATAGCACATGTATGGGCCAAGATGGATGGACGAATTTGGAATTCAAAAGGCTAGGAATCTGATAAGAAGAGGGAGAAATTAAAGTCAAGACAAAGAGGATAAGGAATTAGCTCAAAAGAGGAAACATTATCCAAAACCTTATCTAACCTTATCCAACCTTATCCTATCTTATCCTAACCTAATCTTGTTCCACCTTAATCCTAGCTGCAAGTGGACCTAAAAACCTAATTTCTAGAAGCCTTATCTGACCCTAAAAGGGTGCCACACCCTTCCCCCTTTTATTTCTTCTAGAAAACCCAAAATCAGCCACAAAACACTTAGTTTTTAGAAGGCCCAATTTTGGACGAAATTCCTAAACCTTTTTCCTTTTGGATTCTGATTTGTTAGGCCTTATTCATTGTGGATTTGGGTTATATAAATCCTTTTAAGAAACTAATTGGGCCAAACCCTCTCCTAAGTGGATTTAACTTACTTGTGCCGAACCCTAGATCCTAATCCATAAAATTTGCTAAGTGTAACCTTAATCTAATTAACCCTAGGACTACATAAACATATTTTCAGCCACAAATTCGTACCACCCCTTATGCTATACAGAAAACACCTTGCCGCAACACCCTATCCTCCATTCTTCATCCTCCATCCATTCCATACACCTCCATACACAACCTGCCGCACCCTACCACTATAATCAGCCATTATTCATCCTTCTAAACAAGAACACACCATTCAAAACCCCCAAATCCACCACCCACAACTTGTGCCGCAGCAAGGAAGAGGAAGGGAAGCCTAGCCGTGCATCAAATTCAACCTGGAATTGCTGGAACGTTTAGGAATAATCTTTCTTGTGTTTTCAATGTTTAATTTCAAGAATCTTTGCTTTGCGAGTATGAGGAACTAATCCCCTTTTGGCTAGGGGGAATTTCGAAACCATGGCTATATTTGCATTATGATTTGATTACTTTCAGTTATGATTTCATGAATGGTGAATTCAATTTACTTATCTATTTTAATTAAAACTTGTTTATGTATATGAATTGAGAGTGCACACTTAATTTGCATGCATAAATATGATGCTAGGGTATAAGGAAACTTCACCTAATCGTTGGGAACTTATATTCATGAGTAGTTAAGATTGTTGGTCACAATTATGTTAAGTAAATTCTTGGCATAAGTATCATGCGCTTTCATAGTTACGAATGCCTCATCAACACCTATGATTTCCATATTACCTAATGATCTTTGATTGTCTTTCTATTATGCGCTTTCATATAGAAAACTTTTACGAAATAGTTTGATTGCAATGCGCTAATTCCATTCAATTCAATGACCTAAGGGAAATCTGAGAGTTAATTTAAGCGTACCTAATTAACTTGGGGTGTTGAGGTTCATAATTCATTGAATAAGCAACTGAAGATTGTGTTGTATGCAAGTATGCCATGTGTGGAGAAAAACCTCCTAGCCATCTTGCCATCCACTTAATTCTATCAATTTCGTCCAAATCTACCTAGTTTACATTCTTGTTTTGTTTGTTTGATTTTCGTCCAAAACCAAATCCCCAATTATCTTAGAGTGTCTAATTGGTTCAAATATGTTTTAGATTGTGTTTTTAAGAGTTTGGAGTCAAGTTAGAACCAATTTTCGTCCAAGTTTGTGTTTAGGCTCAAAATTGCCCAGTTTGTGTTTTAAGGCAGTTTTGAGTGTTTTTAGCCTATTTTGAGTCTTGTGAACTTGTTTGAGTCTGTTTAAGTGAGTTAAGTGTTTTAAAAGTCAGTTTTATTTATTTGAGTCAGTTTAGAGTGTTTAGCAATCCTTCCTAATCCCCGGTGTAATAACGATCCCTACTTATTCATATGCTACAATTGTCAAAAGAGGGTTAATTTGTGTGTTAAGTTAATTTTCACATCACCTGGGATGTGGCATTTAAAGCTAAATGAAGCATAATGGGCCTACCTAACTTCACCTCGGTCCGCCACCGGAACAACTCCTTACGTGTTAACTTACAAACATGATGCTATGTTACTAGTCGAGCTAAGTATAAACTCATTACGAGTGATCGAGCAGAGTAGTTTGTTCAGTGCCGAATACAATCAAGCCATGAGACAAGAGTTATAACACTTGGAAGAAATTCGGCTCGACGCGTGTAATTTATTAGTAGCACAAAAGAAAATTGCCGAGAGAGCTTATAATCAACAGGTCAGACAAAAAATGTTCGGTGAAGGAGAGTTGGTTTGGCAAACTGTGTTGCCCATAGGGATTAAAGACCCCAGGTTTGGCAAATGGTCACCGAATTGGTAAGGACCGTTCATCGTCCATAAAGTTCTCGGCAAGGGGCATACCACCTTAAAGACCGAATTGGTTTAGTTCATAAACTACCAATCAACGACAAATTCTTAAAGAAGTACTATCCAGTCACGTGGGAGATGCGAGAATAAATATTATTGTATTAAATTCATAAAAAGACGTACATATACATTTGAAAGGCTCCTAAAAATTCTAAGGGGTCGAGGGGAGGAAGGTCTCGAGAGCAGCCATCAACTCCAGCCACCTTACTTCGCTCAAAATGATCTCAACTTGCCTTGTCTTCTTATTAAGTTGCAGTTGCTGGATGTGTTTTACGCCAACGGTGAAAGTCGTTAGCCGAGCCTTATTCACCTCGAAGTCCCTCTCAAGCTCTGAAGCAGCAACTGACCGTTGTTGTTGAAGCTCGGTCAGCTGCACTTTTTCGGCTTTTATGGCCTCTACCTCTGACCGACTAGCTTTATGCGCAATCTTTGCCATCTTTAGGTCGTCCTTGGGCCATAAAGCTTGTTCGAAAATGATAAAGTGTTGCTGAGTCAGCTCCAGAAGATCAGACAAATAGGTGATATTCTCCGTGCTCAAGAAATCGCCGTTTGCGAGGTCGTTTAGGTATTCCCTTACGGAGTCAAGACCCTTGCATTGGAGAGGCAGAGAGGGACAAAAGCTCTTGCAGCCTAACAAAAGCTTGGGCTTCGATCACGGTCTCCACTGGTTCGGCAGAGGAACCAGCCGCGCCAGTAGTGCTTTGAAGAAAAATGTCGAGCTTGACTTCCCACGAAGGCTACACAGAAAAAGAAAGTTTGCAAGCAGAAGGAAAATTATATGGAATGCATAACAAAGGGAATGTGTTTCTAAACCTACCGAGATGAGAGTTCAGCTATGTCCTCTGGTTCATTGCTCGAACCTAGAAAACTTAATGGCCGAGCCCGATGTTTAAGACTGCTTCTCAATTCAGGCGGCCGATGGAGGTTATCTACATTTGATGGCCACTGAGGTTGCCAGGAAATATAGAAAACACCTTTCGGCGCATAGAATTGTCAGTGAAATAAACATTTGGGCACCTAACATTTAAAATTTTCCTAGGTTCAGACGCGTCATAAGAAAATTAATGAAGAAAAGGAAAGCGAGCCTTACAAAAGCTGAGGTAACTTCTTGTGGAGGAATGTCGAGGTTTTCATCTTAGGGATGGAGCGGCGTTTCTGCCGTCGCCTCAGGCTTGACCAAGGGCCTTTTCTGGCAATCGGCCGTGGGAGGATGCTGGTGAAAAGCTGCCTCAACAATAGGGGAATGATTGGCAGAAGAATGGTTGGCTGGTCGAAGGCAACGCTCCAGCAGAATTTCGTCGCCTTCGTCGTTCTCATCGTCCTAAAATAAAAAGCTGTTACGACTTGAAAATCTGATAAATGAAGATCATTAGCAATAGAATCGTACCCCTTCCAGAATGGTCATCGGTCATTTGATGAGGGATGCCTCGACGGGAGTAACCGTCTCCTCCAAAGTAGGGGCAACGGTCGGCTCCGAAGTTGTAGATTTAGGCTACTTACTTAGCTTGTTTTCGTGCATCTATGTTGTTAATTCATAGTTGTTTTAATAGTTTAAGCCATTTTCGTGTGTTTTTAGGTTCATATGGCTAAGGGAGCACAAAGATGCATTTTGGAGCATTTTGGAGCAAAATTGGGCTTGGAATGGATAGCATATGATTGGAGCCAAAGTGTTGGACGAATTTGAAGGCCTTGTATTCACTTTGGACATAAAACAAAGGGCCTAGCCCATTCTCTCTTAAACCAACCCCAAGGCCATGCATTTCCTTCCAATTCCAAAACCCACAATCACTTCAAAAGCCATGCAAATCCATATTCAACACCCTAAACTACAACCATGCATCATTACACCACCATCTCCATCTTTATTCCACATGCATTCATTATAATTCACCCTAGCTACCACCATTCACACACACATGCACTTATTCTTTCATCATTGCACCACCAATTCAACACACACTTCACACAAACAACATTCACATGCAAACACATGCTTCCCCAACAAACAAATCAGCAACACATGCACCAAAACATCCATGCCGTGGGTTCCCTTTGCTCCCCTTATGCAATTCCAGCTTTCGCATGTTGTCCTAGCTGTTTTTCCATCATTCCTCCACACAAACACCTTAAACAAACAGCCATATACACCTCCACTCCTCCTATAAATACCCTTGCATTCCCATCATTCAAGATCATCTCATTCACAACACAACACCCCTCAAACACATCCATTCTTCTTCCTAGCCGTGGGTTTCTTTCCATTTTCTATCTATCCTCTTCCATTTCCATCCCTCTCCACTCCATTCCACCCCAAACCAATTGCTCTTAGACCTTGTGCCACAATAAAGATGAAGAGAAGAGGGCCTACACGTTCATACAATTCAAGTTTGAGTTGTTGGAATGTTTAGGTGTTTCTTTGATTTCAATGTTTAATTTCAATTCTCTTTGTTTTGTAAGTATGAGGAACTAAACCCCCCTTAGCTAGGGGGTGATTCGAAATATATGTTTATGCTTGCAATATGATTTGATTACTTCTAATTACGTTTCATAACTTGTGAATCCAATTTGTTTAACTATTTGATTGATAACCTATTTATGTATGTTTATTGAGAATGAACGCTTAATTTTCATGCATGAATATGACGCTAGAATATAAGTAAGTTTCACGTAATAGTTATGAACTTATATTCACAAGTAGTGGAGGTTGCTTATAAACAATCGCTGATAGGAGCATATTTAGGCGACTTACTTAGCTTGTTTTCGTGCATTTATGTTGTTGTTTCTTAGTTCTTTAAGTGTTTTAAGTCATTTTCGTATGATTTCAGGTTCTAAGGGCTAAAGGAGCAAAGAAGTGCATTTTGGAGCCTTTTGGAGCATTTTTGGGCCAAGAATGGATAGCTTATACTTGGAGCCAAAGTGTTGGACAAAATTGAAGCTTTGTGTGCACTTTAGAACATAAAACACATTTACACAAACAATAAGTAAATGCCGTGACTTCCCCTTCATTCCACCTAACACACATGCATTCACACACATTTACACCTAACACACATGCATTCACACACCAACAACAATTCCTTGCCGTGAGTTCCCTACAATTTCAGCATGCATTCACATGCAATTCCAGCATGCATTCACATGCATTTTCAGCTACATATTCACCCACTTACACTTTAATCATTCAACACATGCATTCACACACCAACAACCATTTTGTGCCGTGCATTTCATCACCTTTCCAGCTTTCCCTTTCAATTCCAGCATGCATTCACATACAAAAACAGCACCATTCATTTTGTGCCGTGCAATTCATCACCTTTCCAGCTCTAACTCTTCATCATTGCAGCCACAAACACCTTAAACAAATAGCCATATACATCTCCACTCCTCCTATAAATACCCTTGCATTCCATTCACCAAAGCATCTCATTTTTCCATTGTAATACACAAACACTTCCCCTTCCATTTCTGTGCAGTTTTTCTCCTCCATTGCAGCCACTATCCAACCACTTCCCATCCCTCCAAAACACTTCATACCATCACACAACCTATCCTTAAACCTTGTGCTACAACAACGAGGAAGAGAAGAGTGCCTAAACGTTCATACAATTCAAGTTTGAGTTGTTGGAATGTTTAGGTGTTTCTTTGATTTCAATGTTTCATTTTAATTTTCTTTGTTTTGTACGTATGAGGAATGGAAGAGAAGAGTGCTTAAACGTTCATACAATTCAAGTTTGAGTTGTTGGAATGTTTAGGTGTTTCTTTGATTTCAAAGTTATGAGGAACTAAACCCCCTTTAGCTAGGGGGTGATTCGAAACTATGTTTATATTTGCAATATGAATTGATTAACTTTCGTTGGAATTTCATAAGTTGTGGATTCAATTTGTTTAACCGTTTGATTGATAACTTATTTATGAATGTTTATTAAGAATGCGCGCTTAATTTTCATGCATAAATATGACGCTAGAATATAAGTGAATTTCACCTAATCGTTATGAACTTATATTCACAAGTAGTGGAGGTTGCTTATAAACAATCGCGTTAAATGAATTCTTGGCACGAGTTTCATGCTCATCATAGTAACGAATGCCTCGTCAACACTTATAGTTTTCATAATGCTTAATGATCTTTGATTGTATCTTTATTGTGCTGTTCACGTAAAGGACTTTTGGAGAATGTTGTGAATTGCGTTGCGCAAACCCATCCAATTCATTAACTTAAGGAAAACTTGACGGTTAATTTAAGCGGACCTAATTAATCCGGAGTGTTGAGTTTCATAATTTATCGAAAGACCAACTGAGAATCAATCTTGTATGCAAGTATAACATGTGTGGAGAAGAACCCCTTAGCTAGCCTTCATTCCATTCATTCCATCACAAATTCATATTTACATTCCGCTTAGTTTATTAACTTGTTTTGTTATTTCAATTTTCGTCAAATCAAAACTTTTCCCCCCCTTTACTTTCTTGTTCTTTAGTGCTTAGAATCTGTTTAGTTTATGTTTTAAAGTATTTTGAATCAAGCCATAATCTTAAATTCGTCCAAAATTAGTTTTGAGTCTTTTGGTTTGTCTTAATGTTTTAAATTTTAGTTTTGCATTCTTTGAGTCTAGTTTAGTGTTTTATATTGTTTTTACGTTTTTAAGTCAATTTAGAAGGTTTTAGCAAGCCCTCCTAATCCCCGGTCTAGAATGATCCCTCACTTATCCATTCTACTACAATTGTCAAACGAGGGTTTAATTTGAGGGTCAAGTAAATCTCGCATCAAATTTTGGCGCCGTTGCCGGGGATTAGCAACTTTGCTAATCCTTTGTCTTTATTTTTATTTATTTATTATTTTTTTTTGTTTTTCGTGCATTCTTATTTCAGATTCTTAGTTTGTTTGTTTTCTTGTTTTTCAGGTACTGTGTATGACTCGTAGCTCTCGGCCTATTATAGAGAACATCTCCGACTTTGACGGTGATTTTGAACGCACTTTGAGGAGAACGAGGAGTCAACAAGAGCCACCACAACCTCCACCACAACCTGGGCTTGAAGAGGACGAAGTAGGTGTAGAAGAAAAGCCCACTGATCAGATTTTTGAAGAAGAACAAGCCATGGCAGCAGATAATAGAACCATCAAGGAGCTTTCGGCCTCGGGTTTGGATAATGCATTGCCTCTTTGTATCCAATACCCCACGGCTGCAGAGGGGACGACTGAGGTGTTTGAACTCAAATCCAGTTTGTTACACCATATTCCGAAGTTCCATGGCTTGTCTATGGAAGACCCCAACAAACACTTGAAGGAGTTCGAGGTGGTTTGTTCGAGCATGACCCCCGTCACTGTGGATGGGAGTATATTGAAGATGAAGGCCTTTCCATTTTCACTTATGGACAAGGCCAAAGATTGGCTCTACGAACTAGCCCCAGGAACTGTGACTTCGTGGGAGAGTATGAAGCGTGCTTTCTTGGAGAAATTTTTCCCTACTTCAAGAGTGATTCTCCTACGGAAGAAAATTAGTGGTATTCAACAGAATCATGGTGAGACATTCCCGGCTTATTATGAGCGCTTCAAGGGCCTTGTAGCTTCATGTCCTCAACATCAAATGAAGGAGGAACTTCTCCTTCAATATTTCTATGAGGGCCTCCTTCCTATCGAACGTCAAATGCTTGATGCATCAGCGGGAGGAGCATTGGTGGACAAAACACCAAGGGATGCCAAGATTCTCATAGCCAACCGAGCGCTCAACGCTCAACAATATGAAGGAGTGGGCCAAAGGGAGGCCCCACGGCAACAAAGTGTAAATGAGGTGAGTGCTATTTCTGAAATTCAATCACAACTTGCTAATCTTACTTCTCTTGTTTCTCAGGTTGTGATTGGTCCAAAAGCACAAGAACACCAAGTTTGTGGCGTGTGCTCAATTCAAGGGCATCCATCCGACAAGTGCCCTCAACTAATCGAGAATGGTGGGTGGGAATCTGCCAATGCAATTGGTTTCCAAGGACAAAATCAAAACAACCCATACTCGAACACTTACAATGCCGGATGGAGGGACCATCCAAACTTCAAATGGAGGGAGCCACAACAAACTGCCCAACAAGGAGGATTTAGGCCAAACCCCCCTGGTTTTTATTCCAGGCCGTATGCACCCCAACAATCCCAACAACCTTCGGCATCATTTCATTCAGGTACGTCCTTGGAAAGTAATCAAGCTATGCAATTACTAACCTCTATTTCGCAGGGGTTGCAAAATCAAAACAACCGGATAGAAAATAACGAGAAGGAGATGATGGATATGAAGAAACAAATAGGGTAGATTTCTAAGTTCCTTAGACAGATTAGAGAGCAAGGAAAGCTTCCTAGCTCAACCACAGTCAATCCAAAGGGAAGATTCGAATCCGCCAAGGCCATCACCCTAAGGGGTGGAAAAGAAGTGGGGACCGAGCCAAACAATCCCAAATCTGCCCAGAAAGTAGATGAAGAGACGACACAACCTGAGGAAGTGTCTAGCTCACCCACGGAAAGAGTGAAAAACCCAATGCCGCAGGCCCCCAATCACCCTAACTCGGCCAAATCAGGTAATTTAAGTTCAAATTCATGTACTTCACGTCCTAATCTGCCCAATGTACCTTTTCCTCGCAGGTTCATGCAAGAAAAAAAGGAAGAAAGCGAGAAGGACATTCTTGAAACGTTCTGGAAGGTGCAAGTGAACATACCGCTTCTCGATGCAATCAAACAGGTTCCAAAGTATGCTAAATTCCTCAAGGACCTATGCAATACAAAGAGAAGAAGGGAAAACAAAGAGGTAGTGAAGGTAAGCGAGAATGTGTCCGCTGTTTTGCAACGTAAACTACCTACCAAGTGCAAAGACCCCGGTAGTTTCACGATTCCTTGTGTGATTGGACATAATCGTTTTGAACATGCCATGCTTGATTTAGGTGCATCCATAAATGTCATGCCTTATTCTATTTATGCATCTATGAATTTGGGTGAATTAAAACAAGATGGTGTAATTATACAACTGGCCGATCGTTCTAACGCATATCCAAAAGGAGTTTTGGAAGATGTGCTTGTGCAGGTGAACCATTTAATTTTTCCGGCTGATTTCTACGTCCTAGACATGGAGGATTCAGCCCATTCTACATCTTTGCCGATTCTCCTTGGTAGGCCATTCATGAAGACGGCCCGAACGAAGATTGATGTATACAAAGGCACTTTGACAATGGAATTCGATGGGGAAGTGATTGATTTTAATATTTCTGAAACTATGAGATATCCCGTTGATGACCATTCTTGTTTTTCCATTGATGTTATCGATTCTTTGGCATAGGTATACCTTGAAGAATTGAACGAGGACGCCCTGGAAACAACCATCACTAAGGCCATAGAGTGCAAAAATGACGGATTTGGGCCAATGCAAGGTCACGGCAAGGAGGAGGAATTCTTTGCCATGGGTTCTAGTGAAGAAATAATTGAGGTTGTGGCAGCCCTTGAGTCATTGCCACAACAATATGGTAAGGTTCCACTCTCACTTTCAAATTCAGTTTCCACTAAAATGCTACCTTCTGTTGTTCAGGCACCATCACTTGAACTTAAGCCGTTGCCGGACCATTTGAAGTATGTGTTTTTGGGAGAAGGCGAAACATTGCCCGTCATCATTTCATCAAGTCTCACGGCAATGGAGGAAGAGAAGCTTGTGAGGGTGCTGCGAGAACACAAAACGGCCATAGGGTGGACTTTGGCCGACATCAAAGGAATAAGCCCTACCACATGCATGCACCGTATACTTCTTGAGGAGGGGACTAAGCCATCCCGAGAGGCTCAACGCCGTCTCAACCCTCCAATGATGGAAGTGGTGAAGAAGGAAATAATCAAGCTTTTGGATTGCGGAGTGATCTACCCTATCTCCGATAGCTGTTGGGTCTCTCCAGTTCAAGTCATTCCCAAGAAGTCCGGAGTAACTGTTATCAAGAATGATGAGAATGAGCTCGTGCCTACACGCATTCAGACTAGATGGCGAGTATGTATCGATTACCGGAAGCTAAATGCCATGACTAGGAAAGATCACTTTCCTTTGCCATTCATCGACCAGATGCTCGAAAGGTTAGCCGGTCATGCTTTTTACTGTTTTCTTGATGGATACTCTGGATATAACCAAATTGTGATAGCCCCGGATGATCAAGAGAAGACCACATTCACATGTCCCTTTGGAACATTCGCTTATCGTCGCATGCCATTTGGCTTATGCAACGCACCGGCCACTTTCCAAAGGTGTATGGTAAGTATATTTTCCGATTTTGTTGAAAAGATCATTGAGGTTTTCAAGGATGATTTCAGTGTGTTTGGGAATTCATTTGATAAATGCTTGGATAATCTGACCCTAAATTTGAAACGATGTGTTGAAACTAACCTTGTCTTGAATTGGGAGAAATGTCACTTTATGGTGAAACAGGGTATAGTTTTAGGACATATTGTTTCAGAAAAAGGAATTGAAGTAGATAAATCGAAAATAGACCTTGTACGTCACTTACCCTCTCCTACTTCGGTTAGAGAGGTACGTTCGTTTCTTGGCCATGCAGGGTTCTATAGGCGTTTTATCAAGGACTTCTCCAAGATGTCCAACCCTCTTTGCCGATTGCTTCAAAAAGATGTGTCATTCAAGTTTGATGAAGAGTGTAATTCGGCATTTAACCAACTCAAGGAGAAGCTAGTCTCGGCCCCCATTATTGTACCTCCAGATTGGAGCCTTCCGTTCGAGCTCATGTGCGATGCATCCGACTATGCATTAGGAGCTGTTCTAGGACAAAGAAGAGACAAGCGACCGCATGTCATATACTATGCCTCTCGGACTCTCAATGATGCCCAATTGAACTACTCCACGACTGAAAAAGAACTTCTAGCTGTGGTTTTTGCTTTAGATAAATTCCGTTCATATTTAATTGGTACTAAAGTAATCGTTTATTCTGATCATGCAGCTTTGAGGTACTTGCTCACGAAAAAGGAAGCAAAGCCGAGGCTTATCCGTTGGATTCTTCTTCTTCAAGAATTTGATATTGAAATCAGGGATAAGAAAGGAAGCGAGAATGTAGTGGCTGACCATTTAAGCCGAATGATCCACGAGGAGCATGAACATGCCGTACCTATCCCTGAAACTTTTCCCGATGAGCAGCTGCTATCCATTGAGGTAAGTGAACCATGGTATGCAGATTTAGTGAATTACTTGGTGGCTAAACAATTTCCAAATGAGCTCAATAGGCACCAACGTGACAAACTTAGGCATGATGCACGGTTTTATGTATGGGATGATCCGTACTTATGGAAATTTTGTCCCGATCAGATTATACGTCGTTATGTGCATGATTCTGAATGTCATTCAATTTTGAGTTTTTGTCATACATATGCATGTGGAGGGCACTTTGGCACACAACGCACGGCCCTCAAAGTGTTACATTGTGGATTTTATTGGCCTAGTATTTTTAAGGATGCTAGAACGTTTTGCCTAACATGTGATAAATGCCAAAGAATGGGTGGTATTAGTGCAAGAGACCAAATGCCGCATGTTTCTATCCTAAATGTTGAAATTTTTTATGTTTGGGGTATTGACTTTATGGGTCCCTTTCCATCATCTTATGGTTTCACTTATATCTTGCTAGCCGTTGATTATGTTTCTAAATGGGTGGAAGCAAAAGCCACCCGTACTAACGATTCTAAGGTGGTTGCAGATTTCGTGAAAACTAACATTTTTGCTAGGTTTGGAATGCCGAGAGTAATCATAAGTGATGGAGGGTCTCATTTTTGCAACCGGACCATTGAGGCATTATTGAGGAAATACAGTGTCAACCATAGGGTTTCTACACCTTACCATCCTCAAACAAATGGCCAAGCCGAGGTTTCCAACCGAGAGATCAAGCAAATCCTAGAAAAGACCGTTGGGCCAACAAGAAAGGATTGGAGTTTACGGTTAGATGATGCACTTTGGGCGTATCGTACGGCATACAAAACCCCCATTGGGATGTCCCCTTTTCGACTTGTCTATGGCAAGGCGTGCCATCTTCCCGTGGAGTTGGAGCATAAAGCTCTTTGGGCCGTCAAGAAGTTAAACATGCACTTAGATGAAGCGGGAAGCCATAGGAAATTCCAATTGAATGAGCTTGATGAAATACGGCACGAGGCGTACGAGAATGCAAGCATTTACAAGCAAAAGACCAAAGCTTTCCATGATAACATGATCCGTGGGAAATCCTTCTCCATTGGGCAGAAAGTGCTATTGTTCAATTCCCGTTTACGTTTGTTTCCCGGTAAGTTACGTTCCAAGTGGATTGGACCGTTTGCTATTACTAATGTTTTTGTTCATGGTGCAGTCCAAATCCAGAGCTTGAAAACGGGACAAGAATTTAAGGTGAACGGGCATCGTTTGAAGGCCTATTATGAGAACTTTGTGGAGCACATCGTGGATGACACTCCCTTGGGTGCCGTGGGCTCCAATTTGGAGTGATTGGATTCTTCGTCCGGCTGTAAGACGTAAAAGAAAGCGCTACTTGGGAGGCAACCCAATACAGTGAATAAAGCTTGTTTATTGATTTCCGAGTGATTACAAAAAAAAAAAAAAAAAAAAAAAAAAATGGCAGAAAGATGGAGCCTTCACAAAGGTTGTGTACTTGAGGCCCCACTACGTGGCAACACTCTCGGAACAGGAGGCATCGGAGCAAGAGGCATCGGAGCGGAAGGCATCGGAGTGGGAGGCACCGAAGATAGATCATTCAAGGCCCCAAACCTTGGTGGAACGCTGGATGACCCAGGAAAGAGGTGCCTCTGGAAGAAAGCCGCAAGCTTTTGACGGTCATCAAGCTCATCAAGCTTCCTCTTCATGCCTGACGAATAATTGTTGGCAAGCACGTGCAAACTTCGGTTATCGTACTTAAGTTATTTTATCTCCTGCTTAAGACTCTCCACCTCCACCATCAAGGATTCAACCTGACGGGAGCGAGCAAGAAGGCGTTGGCCCATGTTGGACACAGAGCCAGCGTACTGAACACTCAGAGCCAGGGATTCTTGAACGGCCAACTCATTGGACCGTACTGAAAGCAGCTGACTGTCTTTGGGAGTGAGGAGGTTCCGAGCCACTATCGTAGCCGTTGTGGGATCCGTCATCACAGAGTCCTCATCTGTAAGAGGGCCATGGGAAGATAAGAAAGACGGGCACCATACCTTACCCTGATGAGGCGCCACCGGATCATTGCTCAGACTCAAATCTAAGCAAATGTTCGATGGGTTGGATGAGCTAGCCATTGTTCAAGAAGTTAAAAGAGAAGGGATTGGATGGAGGAAAATCTCGACGGGCCGAAGATGATTTTTGGGAAGTCTTCAAAGTGTGCAGATAGAGGCGATCGATCACCTCTATTAAAGGAGAGGCGTTCACCGATTCAGAAATGAAGAGACACCACTCTTCAAAACCGGATTTCCCGGCGTAAAGATCGCCAGCTCTTCAGACGCAATCCAGGCTTTTCAGAAAGCGTGTGCAAATTTGTCGAAAGCTCCCGGCTTTGCAGAAAACGCGTGCCACTTGTCAAAAGATCTCAGACAGAGCCGCATCCGCACTACTACGTGTCGTTCAGAAAGCGAAGGGCATCGCTCAGAAATCGAAGGGGCGACTGCTCAGAAATCGAAGAGGCGCATTCAAAGATAAAAGAGTCGTCACTATTTCAAAAAGCCGGATTTGTGGGATCAAAATGTTTGTGGACAACGGTAAAAGAACAGTATCACCACTTGCTATTGAATTCCCTATATATGTTGACCTTCATCTTTTATGGCAAGACAGAACTGAAGAAAATGCCCAACTCTTCCTCACCTCTGAGGGCGCACTCCCAGCAAAGCCTTTCGAAATACTCCATTCTTTCTTCTTCCCCAAAGATGATACCAGATGCCTGGAGTACAGATGACCCAGGAGGAAGCAGCACAACAAATACATGTGCTGATTCTTTCACCGCTTTTTCGAAAACAAAGGTATCTCATATCATCAAGAGCGAAAGCAAAGGTATCTCATATCATGCTCTTTCCCTATCTTTTCCTTTGCCCTTGATATTACTTGCATGGCAAAGTGAAAGAAGCAATCAGCCGGCACTTGGAGTCTACCTGGACTCTATTCCCTGGTTGCTTACCTAGCTTTGCTGAGCTATCCTCTAACCCTCTTCAATACGAATTGGAGAGATTGAACAAAGAAACAGATAAAAGGAGGAAGCTCAGACCTTCGGGGGAGACCAAAGGAAGCCTGCTACCCAGTTCAAGAGTAGCACAAAGGAAAATCAACGATGGGAGCAGCGCAGTTCAAAAGTAAGCCTGTGGAATCACAAAGATCCAAGCCTCAATACAATCACCAAGGAGAAGATGGAATTTACACTCCATAACCAGATTTGCATCCCTAAACTCTTCTCTTTGTTAGATACATTCTGCCATGTTTAGTATGTTTAATTGCTGTTTTTATGTTTGCTTGTGTTTAGTGTGGTTTTAAGCTTAAAACATTGAGGACAATGTTTGATTCAAGTGTGGGGGGGTAACTAAAGTGTTTTGATGCAAATTCGTAGGATTTTATCCACCATAACTTCTAATGTTGTTTCTTGCTGTTTTTAAGTATTTTTAAGCTGTTTTAGTGTGTTTTGACTTCAAAATTCGAAAATCCCATAAAAATTTGAAAAAAATGTTTTGAAAAGCCTAAAAAGAGTGTTTTGAGTCATTTTTGTGTCGTAGGTCACCTTCCAACACAATGATAAGGATTTGGTTTCTAATTGCATGACTATTAAAAAGAGTTAGAAACATGGAGAAAAGTTTGATTTACTCTTGGTATATGCTTGGTTATGGTTATAATGTATGACTTCACATGCAATCATAAAAGAAAAAATTAGCATGCTTGAAGGAAGGAACTCAAACAAACGCTACAACCCTGAGAGACTTGAGCCTATAACGTTCGTTGGAGAGTATAATCTGTGATTTCTTGTTTTCTAAAGTCGTTGCATGATCTCATTATTCTTTGCTTGGTTACTACTTAGAAGGCGTTTCATCATATAGTTCCAAATGCTAGAACTCATGCCCATTTCATTCAAAGCATGTTATTGATTTGCATAACACATATTCAAGAAGAAGTTGTGTAGTGACCACCACCATAGCCAAATAGCCTTACTTCCCATATTTCGTATATGTTGTAAGTTTTAACCCCGTTGAGCCTTGTTTAGCCTTTATTCTTTGTTAACCCACATTATCCTCACCTAGCCTAGTTTAGGACAATCCACACCCTTGTTCTTAAAAGATAGTGAGCATGACTTAAATGAATTCCTTTTGAGTTACATTATGCAAGAAAATGAGTGTGGGGGAAGGAATGCTTGTTCTTAAGTATGTTTTGAGATTCAAAAGAAAAGAAAAATAGAAAAGAAAAGAAAGAAAGAAAGAAAAAAGAGCTTGAAAAAAAAAAAATGAAAGAATGAGTGATTGAAGAAAGGGTTCAAAACACCAATTCTGGCCCTAAATTGTCTAAATTCTCCCTTTTTGTTCAAAAGTTGATGTTTTCATTCAAAAGAGAATTCTAAGTTGATTCAATTGCCTTGCTCACTATTTCTTTAAGAACCTTTGTTTTCCATATCCCTTCATTGTTATCCATACGCCCCGAACCCCATTACAACCCGTGACTTCAATCTTGAGTGTTATGTGTTTCAATTTGTGGAGTTTGAACTTGGTATGAGCATATGGTGTCACTGGTTCTCGCGTCTAAGTAGTAGCATTCCATTCATGAGATCATATCTAAACATGCTTATTAACTCCAGAAATTGCGTTCTTTGTGATACATATATGTGAGTGTTCGTTTTCATGTTTACATCAATCTTCTCACATATACTTAGTGTAGGGTGTGTAGTCAGAAAATCTGAGTGAAAATCGAGTGCATATCTTGTAAGGAATTGAGCAAATTCTCTAAGGCATGTTACTATATTCAAAACATGGTTTTAAATGCTTAATTGTGAAATAGTATGTGGTGACGATGATTAAGAATGTACTTAAGTGTGAAGATGACCAAAATCTGTGGGAATGATGATTTTTAACATGTCATGTGCATTGGAAATCCCTAAGACGATTGTTGGAAGGTTTAGGTTGTGTTTTACTTGTTTAGTGTCGTTTTGTTTGTATGTTATCGTTTTGTTTTGCTCGAGGACTAGCAAAAGCTAAGTGTGGGGGAATCTGATAGGAGCATATTTAGGCGACTTACTTAGCTTGTTTTCGTGCATTTATGTTGTTGTTTCTTAGTTCTTTAAGTGTTTTAAGTCATTTTCGTATGATTTCAGGTTCTAAGGGCTAAAGGAGCAAAGAAGTGCATTTTGGAGCCTTTTGGAGCATTTTTGGGCCAAGAATGGATAGCTTATGCTTGGAGCCAAAGTGTTGGACAAAATTGAAGCTTTGTGTGCACTTTAGAACATAAAACAAAGGGCCTAGCCCAATCAAACAAAGCCTGAGAACCAGAAATTCCCATGCCAACACATAAACAAAGCCCTTTGCCATGCATCACATGCATTTTCATCACATTCTCACACATGCATTCACACACATTTACACAAACAATAAGTAAATGCCGTGACTTCCCCTTCATTCCACCTAACACACATGCATTCACACACATTTACACCTAACACACATGCATTCACACACCAACAACAATTCCTTGCCGTGAGTTCCCTACAATTTCAGCATGCATTCACATGCAATTCCAGCATGCATTCACATGCATTTTCAGCTACATATTCACCCACTTACACTTTAATCATTCAACACATGCATTCACACACCAACAACCATTTTGTGCCGTGCATTTCATCACCTTTCCAGCTTTCCCTTTCAATTCCAGCATGCATTCACATACAAAAACAGCACCATTCATTTTGTGCCGTGCAATTCATCACCTTTCTAGCTCTAACTCTTCATCATTGCAGCCACAAACACCTTAAACAAATAGCCATATACATCTCCACTCCTCCTATAAATACCCTTGCATTCCATTCACCAAAGCATCTCATTTTTCCATTGTAATACACAAACACTTCCCCTTCCATTTCTGTGCAGTTTTTCTCCTCCATTGCAGCCACTATCCAACCACTTCCCATCCCTCCAAAACACTTCATACCATCACACAACCTATCCTTAAACCTTGTGCTACAACAACGAGGAAGAGAAGAGTGCCTAAACGTTCATACAATTCAAGTTTGAGTTGTTGGAATGTTTAGGTGTTTCTTTGATTTCAATGTTTCATTTTAATTTTCTTTGTTTTGTACGTATGAGGAATGGAAGAGAAGAGTGCTTAAACGTTCATACAATTCAAGTTTGAGTTGTTGGAATGTTTAGGTGTTTCTTTGATTTCAAAGTTATGAGGAACTAAACCCCCTTTAGCTAGGGGGTGATTCGAAACTATGTTTATATTTGCAATATGAATTGATTAACTTTCGTTGGAATTTCATAAGTTGTGGATTCAATTTGTTTAACCGTTTGATTGATAACTTATTTATGAATGTTTATTAAGAATGCGCGCTTAATTTTCATGCATAAATATGACGCTAGAATATAAGTGAATTTCACCTAATCGTTATGAACTTATATTCACAAGTAGTGGAGGTTGCTTATAAACAATCGCGTTAAATGAATTCTTGGCACGAGTTTCATGCTCATCATAGTAACGAATGCCTCGTCAACACTTATAGTTTTCATAATGCTTAATGATCTTTGATTGTATCTTTATTGTGCTGTTCACGTAAAGGACTTTTGGAGAATGTTGTGAATTGCGTTGCGCAAACCCATCCAATTCATTAACTTAAGGAAAACTTGACGGTTAATTTAAGCGGACCTAATTAATCCGGAGTGTTGAGTTTCATAATTTATCGAAAGACCAACTGAGAATCAATCTTGTATGCAAGTATAACATGTGTGGAGAAGAACCCCTTAGCTAGCCTTCATTCCATTCATTCCATCACAAATTCATATTTACATTCCGCTTAGTTTATTAACTTGTTTTGTTATTTCAATTTTCGTCAAATCAAAACTTTTCCCCCCCTTTACTTTCTTGTTCTTTAGTGCTTAGAATCTGTTTAGTTTATGTTTTAAAGTATTTTGAATCAAGCCATAATCTTAAATTCGTCCAAAATTAGTTTTGAGTCTTTTGGTTTGTCTTAATGTTTTAAATTTTAGTTTTGCATTCTTTGAGTCTAGTTTAGTGTTTTATATTGTTTTTACGTTTTTAAGTCAATTTAGAAGGTTTTAGCAAGCCCTCCTAATCCCCGGTCTAGAACGATCCCTCACTTATCCATTCTACTACAATTGTCAAACGAGGGTTTAATTTGAGTGTCAAGTAAATCTCGCATCAATCGCGTTAAACAAATTCTTGGCATAAGTTTCATGCAATCATAGTAACGAATGCCTCGTCAACACTTATAGTTTTCATGTTGCTTAATGATTCTTGCTTGTATCTCTATTATGCAATTCATGTAGGGAACTTGTGAGGAATGCTTTGGGTTGTCGTACGCAATCATCCAATTCATTAACTTAAGGAAAACTTGACGGTTAATTTAAGCGGACCTAATTAACCCGGAGCGTTGAGAATTCATGGTTTATTGAAATGCAATTAGAAATCTTTTTATTATGCAAGTATAACATGTATAGAGATGAACCCCTTAGCTAGCTTCCCATCCATTCATTTCCGTCAAATCCGTATTTACAATTTGTTTTCTTTGCATTCTATCCATTTTAGTTTAATCTCGTCCAAACCTAAATTCCCCCCCCCCCCATATTTTGTTTAAGTCTTAGTCTATCTTACTTTTAGTTTTGCATTCTTCGAGTTTAGTATAGTATTTTAAACTTGTTTTTACGTTTTTGAAGTCAAATCCAAAAGCTTAACAATCCTAATCCCCGGTCCAGATCGATCCCTACTTACGTACTTACTACAATTGACAAAAAGAGGGTTTAATTTGTGCGCGTATAATTCACGCATCAACAACCAGAACGGGAGGAGAGATACTAAGAGAGATTGCTTCCGTGGTCTGGCTAGAGATGACGTGAATCTTCCGTTCCCCCTTTTTCACCAATTTCTTGATGTGTTTTGAAGGTCGAGGAGTGTCATCTCCCGTCTCGACGTCTTAATGGGGTTGTTTGGTCGGTGGGGTTTGCACGGCGATTTTAATTTTCTTCGGTGAGGGGGCCAATTTTTTCTTGGCCGCCGCGGCGGCGACCAAGTCCGCTCGTTTCAATACGTGACCCCCTGAGAAAGCAAAATCAAGTTAGTAAAATTGAGCAAGTAGTTGAATTATAAAAGGAGAAATGATAATATATCTTGGGTCGTTTCTTTGGATTGGGCAGCAGGAGCTTGTTTGGGTCGGTCGCTGAAGATTTCATTGACCACGTCTTTGGTCGACACACCAAAGAAGTCATGGGCGTACTTTTCCCACCAATCCCCAACAGTGTTAGTACTAAGAGATTCAGGAATGGTCGGTCAGAGTTGATGCGAACTAAATAAGCACACAAATTAAAACCCTCTTTTGACAATTGTAGTATATGTATAAGTAGGGATCGTTCTTAACCGGGGATTAGGAGGGATTGCTAAATCATTTGGAAACTGACTCAAAAACGTAAAACAAAGGCTAAAACACTAAACTAGACTCAAAGAATGCAAAACTAAACACTTAAAACACTAAAACAAATCAAAAGACTTAAAACAGCACCAAAACACTCAAAACTGCCTTAAAAACACAATCTGGGCAGTTTTGAGCACTTTGGCTACTTTGGACGAATTTGGGTAATAAATTGAATCAAAATACTTAGAAACACAAACTAAAACACTTTCTAACTAAATTGGACACTAAAGTAAAGGGGGATTGAGTTTTTGACGAAATTAAATAAAATGCACAGAATGTAATTCAAACAGATTTTAAATATGAATTTGATGAAAATATGGATGGAATGCTAGCTAGAAGGTTCTTCTCCACACATGTCACACTTGCATATAAGATGATTTTCAGTTGGTCTTTCGATAAATTATGAAAATCAACACCCCGGGTTAATTAGGTCCGCTTAAATTAACCGTCAAGTTCTCCTTAAGTTAATGAATTGGATGGGACAGCGCATACGCAATTCAAAACATTCTTCAAAAGTCCTTTACATGAAAAGCACAATAAAGATACAATCAAAGATCATTAAGCAACATGAAAACTATAAGTGTTGACGAGGCATTCGTTACTATGATGAGCATGAAACTAGTGCCAAGAATTCATTTAACGCGATTGTTTATAAGCAACCTCCACTACTTGTGAATATAAGTTTGTAACTATTAGGTGAAACTCACATATATTCTAGCATCATATTCATGCATGAAAATTAAGCGTGCACTCTTAATAAAAATACACAAATAAGTTATCAATCAAGCAGTTAAACGAATTGAATCCATAACTCATGAAATTCCAACCAAAGGTAATCAATTCATATTGCAAGCATAAACATGGTTTCGAATCACCCCCTAACTAACTAGGGATTTAGCCTCTCATGTTCACAGAAAGAGAAATAAAATTGAATTTAAACATAGAGAACAAAGGATTGATTACACCTAAAACGCCCAACGAATCCACTTGAATTTCTGCGCGTTTAAGCTCCTCTTTCTTCTTCTCCTTTCTACGGCAGAGATGGTTTAGGGTGTTTTTGGATGTTATTTTGGGTTGGGGATGGATTTAGGGAGGTGTGGTGGTGCGGCAAGGAGGTGGGAAGGTGTATGGAGGTTGGGAATGGTGGCTGGAAGGGTGGAGTGGCTGCGACAAGGTTGGGTAATGGCTGGAATTGATGGAGGAGCTACGGATTGAAGGGTTTTAGGTGATGGTGGCTGCGGCAAAGGGAGAGAATGTGGTTGATGAGAAGAATAAAAAATGAATGAGAGAAGACCTAAGGTGCGGCTAAAGAGAGGGTTTATATAGGGTTTCAGAAAATAAAACCCTAAGTTATTTTTATTAACTAAAATTAATTTAAAGGTTGCTAGAATTAGGGAATTAAATCAGAAATTAAAAAGGGAATGGCTGCAAGGTGCGGCTAGGGTTTTAAATTAGGAGAGAAGCATGTGTTTAATTGCCTAACCTAGGACAAAACTACCCCCCTTGCACGGCAAGGGAAGGGGAGAAGGGAAAAGGGCACGGCAAGGGCTTTAAAGTGGGCTAGGGCCTTTGTTTTGTGTCCTAAAGTGCATACAAGGCCTTCAAAGTGGCTAGAAAATACGAACGTTTAAGATTAGGAAAGGTTACTAAAACGAGAAACCTAGGGTTAACTCTCCTACTTCAAGTAGGAATCCTTGTTTGAGTAGGAATCCTCGTTTGGGTAGGAATTCATCGTTGGAGTGGGAATTCATCGTTTCTTCAAGTCTTCAACTCATTCATTCCTCTTTTGCTCCAAAAGGCTCCAATTTGCATCTTCTTGCACACTTTGGCCTTATAATCTGAAAATACACAAAAGTGACTTTAAACAGTAAAATAACTAAGGAAACACAACATAAATGCACGAGAACAAGCTAATTAAGTTGCATGAATATGCTCCTATCAAATTCCCCCACACTTAGCTTTTGCTAGTCCTCGAGCAAAACAAAACAACTACAGTAAACAAGACGAAACAAAACAAACAAAACATAACCTAAACCTTCCAACGATTGCCTCAGGGATTTCCAATGAAACATGACATGCCAAAGATCATTACTCACATAGTTTTTAGTCTTCCTTCCCCTCAAGCACATACTTAATCATAGTCACCATTCACTAGTTCGCATTTAATCAATTAAAACACATTTTGAATGTAGTAACATGCCTTAGAGAATTCCCTCAATTCCTCACTAGTTATGCACTCAATTTTCACTCAGATTTTCTGACTACACACCTTACAATAGTTATATGTGAGAAGATTAATGTAAACATGAAAGACTAGTACTCACATATGTTATAACAAAGAACACAATTTCTGGAGTAATTAAACGTGTTTAGATATGATCTCATGAATGGAATGCTACTACTTAGATGCGAGAACCAGTGACACTATATGCTCATACCAAATTCAAACTCCACAATTGAAATGCACAACATTCAAGATAGAAGTCAAGGGTTGTCACCCTAAACAAGGAAAGGTAGGGATAAACAAAAGTTCTTTAGCAATAGCAAGAAAAGTAATCAATTAGACACTTAGAATTCCCTTTAGAACGCAAAAATCAACTTTTAGACAAATAGGGGAGATTCAACAACTCTTAGGGCCTAATTCATTGTTTTGGACCCTTACTTCAACAAACAATACTTTGGAACTCTTTTCACCTCTTTTCACTTTTCTTTCTTTCTTTCTTTCTTTCTTTCTTTCACCTATGGCACATAAACTCACATCCATCATTCTTCCCCCACACTTATTTTCTGCAACACATTGATCAAAAGGAATTCATTTTTAGTCGTGCTTACTATGCTTCAAGAACAAGGGTAAGGATGGTCCTAATCTAGGCTAGGTGAGGATAATGTGGGTTAACAAAGAACATGGGCTAACACGGCTCAATGGGGTTAAACTTAAACACAAAATGAGTGAAGGGGACACGGCTATTTAGCTTTGATGGTGGTCACTACACAACTTCATCTTGAATACGTGTTATGCAAATCAATAACATGCTTTGAATGAAATGGGCATGAGTTCTAGCATTTGGAACTAAGTGATGAAACGCCTTCTAAGTAGTAACCAAGCAATGAATAATGAGATCATGCAACGACTTTAGAAAACAATGATGCACAGATTATTACTCTCCAAATAACGTTTAGGCTCAAGTCTCACAGGGATGTAGCGTTTGTTTAAGTTCCTTCCTTCAAGCATGTTACAAAAACTAATTTTCCTTTGTGATTACATGTGAATTCGTAAACTATAACTACAAACAAGCATAAACCAAAGAGTATATTGATGCGAGAATTATACGCACACAAATTAAACCCTCTTTTTGACAATTGTAGTATAGATATAAGTAGGGATCGTTCTTAACCGGGGATTAGGAGGGATTGCTAAACACTTGGATTTGACTCAAAAACGTAAACACAAGTTTAAAACACTAATTAATGCGAAGAATACAAAACTAAAAGTAAGAAAGACTTAGACTAAAACTTAAACAAAATAAAGGGGGATTGGATTTGGACGAAAATTGAAATAAAATGGATACTTGGAAACAAAATAGATTGTAAAGATGAATGTGACGGAAATGAATGGATGGGAAGCTAGCTAAGGGGTTCATCTCCACACATGTTATACTTGCATACAAAACGATTTCTAATTGCTTTTCAATAAACCATGAATTCTCAACGCCCCGGGTTAATTAGGTCCGCTTTAATTAACCGTCAAGTTTTCCTTAAGTTAATGAATTGGATGATTGCATACGACAACCCAAAGCATTCCTCACAAGTTCCCTACATGAATTGCATAATAGAGATACAAGCAAGAATCATTAAGCATCATGAAAACTATAAGTGTTGACGAGGCATTCGTTACTATGATTGCATGAAACTTATGCCAAGAATTTGTTTAACGCGATTGTTTATAAGCAACCTCCACTACTTGTGAATATAAGTTCATAACTATTACGTGAAACTCACTTATATTCTAGCGTCAAATTCATGCATGAAAATTAAGCGTTCATTCTTAATAAACATACATAAATAGGTTATCAATCAAATAGTTAAACAAATTGAATTCACAACTTATGAAACGTAATTAAAAGTAATCAAATCATATTGCAAGCATAAACATATATTTCGAATCACCCCCTAGCTAAGGGGGGTTTAGTTCCTCATAAGTACAAAACAAAGAGAATTAAAATTAAACATTGAAATCAAAGAAACGCCTAAACATTCCAACAACTCAATCTTGAATTGTATGAACGTTTAGGCCCTCTTATCTTCCTCTTTATTGTGGCACAAGGACTAAGGGATGTTGTTGGTGTGTTGAATGGATTGGGGATGGAAGTGTGGAATTATGGTAGTGGATGAGGAGTGGTGGAAATGGAAGAATGGTTTTTGGATTTTAAGGGAGACTCACGGCTAGAGAAGGAATGGAAGTATTTGTGGTGTGTTGTGTATGAAATGAGATGATGCTTGAATGAATGAATGCAAGGGTATTTATAGGAGTAATGGAGGGAACATGACAACTAGGAGGTGGGTGGAAATGTGGCTGCATGTTTGGTGAATGATTATGAATGAATGCATGTGACTTGGCTAGGTTGGAAAGCTGGAAATCTGAAAATGCAAATGGGAATGCTGAAATGCAAAGGTGGCCACGGTTTTGAGTGTGTTTTGTGTTGGAAATGCATGTGAATGCATGTGAATGTTGTTTGTGTGAAGTGTGTGTGGGTTAAAGAGTGAATGGTGGCTGAAATAATGATGGAAAACAGCTAGGAGAAGTATGGAATGCATGTGAAATGTAAAGGGAAAAGCTGGAATTGCTAGGATGGTCACGGCATAGACTTCTTTGGTGCAGAAATGGGTGTTGTTTGCATGTGAATTGAAGTTTAGGGTGAATGATGATGAATGTATGTGGATTAAAGAATGAATGGTGGTGTAATGATGAAGTGTGATGGCTGAAAATGTCAAGGGAAATGCATGTGATGCATGGCAATGTTGTCTTTTGGTGCATGTGTGTGTTGAATGGTGTCCTTTAATTATGGACGGTTTAGGGCTGTTAAGGGGAGAGAAATGGGAGTGAATGTGGCTTAATGATGAAGGGGGAAAGCTTGGAAAGCATGTGGCAAGGTTGGTTGCATGATGATGATGCAAGTGATGATTTAAAGAATAGGTATGCATGTGAATTAGGTTGGAAAGAGGTGGGTGTGCATGTGAGTTGAAATGCATATGTTTAAATGGTTGAAATGTGTAGATAATTATGAGTATGATAAGTGATAAGTGTATGGTTATGACAAGTGATAAGTGAATGATATGTTAAGTGATAAATGAATGATATGTGGTGAGTGATAAGTGAATGGAAGTGATAAGTGATAAGTGTATGATATGATAAGTGAATGATATGATAATTGAATGATATGTTAAGTGAATGATATGATAAGTGAATGCTTTAAGTGTTTAAAATAGGGAACAAAGCCCTTCCTTGCATGGCAAGGAAGGGAGACACAAGGAAACACACGACAATGTCCTAAGGTTGCAAGGAATGTTGTTTTTGTGTTCTAAAATGCGTAGGAGTCTTCAATGATGCTTAAACATGAGGTCTTTTAGGATTTAACTTTCCTACTTCAAGTCTTTAATTTCGTCCATCCTCTTGGCTCCAGGCATATGATATCCAATCCATGCACAAAAATGCTCCAAATAGCCTCAAAATGCACTTTCTTGCTCCCTAAGCCCTTAGAACCTGAAAACACACAAAAGAAGCATAAAGGACTAAAATAACTATGAATTAACAACATAGATGCACGAAAACAAGCTAAGTAAGTTGCCTAAATATGCTCCTATCATATATCAAACGTCCAACCATGTTTGTAACTTTCTTTAACCATCATGCAATTAAAAACCAAATCCTCATCCTTGTGTTGGAAGGTGACCTACGACACAAACAAACACACAAAAACAACTCTTTTTGGGTTTTTCAAAACAATTTTTCAAATTTTTATGGGCTTTTCGGATTTTTAAGTTAACACACACTAAAACACTCTAAAATAGCTTAAAAACACTTAAAAACAGCAAGGAACAACATTGGAAGTTATGGGTGATAAAATCCCACGAATTTGCATCAACACACTTAGTTACCCCCCCACACTTAAATCAAACATTGTCCTCAATGTTTTAAGCCTAAAATCACACCAAACAAAAGTAAACACACAAACAGCAACTAAACACACTAAACATGGCAGAATGTAAATAACAAAGAGAAGGGGCTAGGGACGCAAATCTGGTTATGGAGTGTAAATGCCATCCTCTCCTTGGTGATTGCATGGGTTGCCTCCCACGAAGCGCTTGCTTTAACGTCTTGCAGCTGGACGAACATGCTTCTTAGCCTCACTTAGAGCCCATGGCATGGAGTGGTATGTCACGGTATGCTCCTTGAAATTCTCGTAGTATGGCTCAATGAATGGGAGGGGGTAGTGATCCTCCTTGATTTTGGCGTTTGGGTTCCTAAAGTCCTTGTAAATGCTCCCACCACCTTGAAATTGATTGGGTACCTGCACCAAAGAAGGTAACAACCTATTAGTTGAAATGGGAATTGGAATTGAGCTTGGCGACTTACAAACATATTGTAGTGAAGGCTCAAAATCGGCAGCCCTATCAACAGTGTCACCATGGCTACTTTCGGCCATATTGGGTGGTTGTAGGGCAATCACTCCAAGTTCTTCTCCAATGGTGGTGCTTGATACATCCTTCGTGATAAGTGTGGATCATTTCCGCCCTTTGTCCTTATGCACATCTATGACAAAACAAGAATGACTATCGTTAGGATTCTTAATAGAGTCATAAACATTGAATTTAATTATTTCACCACCAAACTCCATTGTTAGTGCTCCCTTGGCCACATCAATCTTTGTTTGAGCTGTTTTCATGAACGGACGGCCTAGTAAGAGTGGCAATGATGGAGCATGGCTCGAATCCTCCATTTCTAAGACATAAAAATCTGCAGGAAAGATGAGATGATTGACCTGCACTAACACATCCTCAAGGACTCCCTTGGGATAAACATTAGAATGATCGGCCAATTGAATTATAACGCCATCTTGTTTTAACTCACCAAGATTTATAGATGCATAAATGGAATATGGCATGACATTAATAGAAGCACCTAAATCTAACATGCATTGTTCAAATCTAGTGTTTCCAATGATGCATGGGATAGTAAAGCTCCCTGGATCCTTACATTTTGGAGGTAACTTTCGTTGCAAAACCGCGGATACATTTTCACTTACTTTCACAACTTCTTTGTTTGAAATTCTTTTCCTAGTTGTGCATAACTCTTTTAAAAACTTTGCATACCTGGGCATTTGCTTAACGACATCAAGTAAAGGAATGTTTACTTGGACCTTCCTAAACGTCTCAAGAATGTCTTTCTCCTGCTCCTCCTTCTTTGTTTGCAAAAATCTCTGAGGAAAAGAACATTGGGTGGAACGGGGTTAGAATTAATCAATTTTGAACCCAACTTACCTTTGGTGGCCGAATGGGATGAGTTGGATGCATTAGGGTGCTTAGGTAGTTGCGGCAAGGGTGTTTGTACCCTTGCCGTGGGCTTGTTTGCATCTTCCTCTTCATGTTGCAGCTTCCCTTCATCATTAGGACCTGTCTTGGATGGTTTAGGACCCTCCCCAACTTCTTTTCCACTTCTCAAGATGATTGCATTGGCCGTTTCGAACCCTCCCTTTGGGTTTGGAATGATTGAGCTTGGGAGCTTGCCTTGGTCTCGGAATTGCCCTACAAACTCTGTAATCTGCCCAATTTGTTTCTCCAATTGATCCACCCTTTTTTCTTGATTTTGCATTGCTTTGGCTTGATTCTCTTGCCCCTGAGACAAATTAGTTAGTAACTTAAGAAGTGTATTATTGTCTAAAGTGTTACCTGAACTTGTTTGGGCAGATTGTGGAGGTGCTTGTGTGGGTGCGTATGGCTTGTTGTAGAAGCCCGGGGGTTGTTGCCTAAAGCCTCCTTGTTATGGTGGTTGTTGGGGCTCCCTCCACTTGAAGTTTGGGTGGTCTCTCCAACTGGATTATAAGTGTTAGAATATGGGTCGTTCCTTGGTTGGTTTTGGCCTTGAAATCCAATTGCATTTGCGCTTTCCCATCCACCATTTTCAATGAGTTGTGGGCACTTCTCAGAAGCATGTCCTTGGATAGAACACACTCCGCATACAATTGTTCCTTGCATCTTCATCCCTTCGGCCATCTGAGACACAATGGAAGTAAGATTAGCTAATTGTGAATGAATGTCGGGTGTGGAATTTACCTCATTAACTTGCTGCCGTGGGGGTCCTCTTTGGCCTACTCCTTCGTATTGTTGAGCGTTCAACGCTCGGTTGACAATCAAGACTTTGGCAGCCATGGGTGTCTTGTCCACCAATGCTCCACCCGCCGAGGCATCGAGCATTTGACGTTCAATTGGTAGGAGCCCCTCGTAGAAGTATTGTAGAAGTAACTCCTCATTCATCTGATGCTGTGGACAAGAAGCAACAAGGGATTTAAAACGTTCATAATACGTAGGAAAAGACTCACCGTCATCTTGCTGAATTCCACTTATCCTTTTACGTAAAAGGATGATTCGAGAAGTTGGGAAAAACTTCTCCAGAAATGCCCTCTTCATACTCTCCCATGATGTGACGGTTCCGGGAGCTAATTCATACAACCAATACTTGGTTTTGTCCATTAAAGAGAATGGAAAAGCCTTCATCTTCAAAATGCTTCCATCGACGTTGACGGGAGTCATGCTTGAACACACCACTTCAAATTCCTTCAGATGCTTGTTCGGATCCTCCATGGACAACCCATGGTATTTCGGAATGTGGTGGAGCAAACTTGACTTCAACTCGAACTCTTCGGTTTTGCCTTCGGCCGGTGGGGGATATTGGATACACAAGGGTGCGGCATTATCCAATCCCAAAGCAGAAAGCTCCTTGAGTGTCCGGTTGTCCACGGCCATGCCTTGTGGTTCTTCAAATACCCTTGCCGTGGCCTCCTCTTCCTCTTCTAGGACTTGTTCTTCAAGGTCAGGTTCCGAGCTTGGTGGATTTGATTCGTGTTGCTTCCTCTTCCGTCTCAAAGTCCTCTCAAAATCGCTGTCAAAGTCCAAGATATGCTCACGAATCGGTTGAGAACTCCGAGTCATACACTAGTACCTAAAACAAGAAAAACAAAACAAGGTCGGAATCTTTAACAAAATAAATAAATAAATAGAAAGTAAACAATCCAAGGGATTAGCAAATTTGCTAATCCCCGGCAACGGCGTCAAAAATTTGATGCGAACGAAATAAGCACACAAATTAAAACCCTCTTTTGACAATTGTAGTATATGTATAAGTAGGGATCGTTCTTAACCGGGGATTAGGAGGGATTGCTAAATCACTTGAAAATTGACTCAAAAACGTAAAACAAAGGTTAAAACACTAAACTAGACTCAAAGAATGCAAAACTAAACACTTAAAACACTAAAACAAATCAAAAGACTCAAAACAGCACCAAAACACTCAAAACTGCCTTAAAAACACAATCTGGGCAGTTTTGAGCACTTTGACTACTTTGGACGAATTTGGGTAATAAATTGAATCAAAATACTTAGAAACACAAACTAAGACACTTTCTAACTAAATTGGACACTAAAGTAAAGGGGGATTGAGTTTTTGACGAAATTAAATAAAATGCACAGAATGTAATTCAAACAGATTTTAAATATGAATTTGATGAAAATATGGATGGAATGCTAGCTAGAAGGTTCTTCTCCACACATGTCACACTTGCATATAAGATGATTTTCAGTTGGTCTTTCAATAAGTATGAAACTCAACACCCCGGGTTAATTAGGTCCGCTTAAATTAACCGTCAAGTTCTCCTTAAGTTAATGAATTGGATGGGACAGCGCATACGCAATTCAAAACATTCTCCAAAAGTCCTTTACGTGAAAAGCGCAATAAAGATACAATCAAAGATCATTAAGCAACATGAAAACTATAAGTGTTGACGAGGCATTTGTTACTATGATGAGCATGAAACTAGTGCCAAAAATTCATTTAACGCGATTGTTTATAAGCAACCTCCACTACTTGTGAATATAAGTTTGTAACTATTAGGTGAAACTCACATATATTCTAGCATCATATTCATGCATGAAAATTAAGTGTGCACTCTCAATAAAAATACACAAATAAGTTATCAATCAAGCAGTTAAACGAATTGAATCCATAACTCATGAAATTCCAACCAAAGGTAATCAATTCATATTGCAAGCATAAACATGGTTTCGAATCACCCCCTAGCTAACTAGGGATTTAGCCTCTCATGTTCACAGAAAGAGAAATAAAATTGAATTTAAATATAGAGAACAAAGGATTGATTACACCTAAAACGCCCAACGAATCCACTTGAATTTCTGCGCGTTTAAGCTCCTCTTTCTTCTTCTCCTTGTTGCGGCAGAGATGGTTTAGGGGGTTTTTGGATGTTATTTTGGGTTGGGGATGGATTTAGGGAGGTGTGGTGGTGCGGCAAGGAGGTGGGAAGGTGTATGGAGGTTGGGAATGGTGGCTGGAAGGGTGGAGTGGCTGCGGCAAGGTTGGGTAATGGCTGGAATTGATGGAGGAGCTACGGATTGAAGGGTTTTAGGTGATGGTTGATAGGAGCATATTTAGGCGACTTACTTAGCTTGTTTTCGTGCATCTATGTTGTTAATTCATAGTTGTTTTAGTAGTTTAAGCCATTTTCGTGTGTTTTTAGGTTCATATGGCTAAGGAAGCAAAAAGATGCATTTTGGAGCATTTTGGAGCAAAATTGGGCTTGGAATGGATAGCATATGATTGGAGCCAAAGTGTTGGACGAATTTGAAGGCCTTGTATTCATTTTGGACATAAAACAAAGGGCCTAGCCCATTCTTTCTTAAACCAACCCCAAGGCCATGCATTTCCTTCCAATTCCAAAGCCCACAATCACTTCAAAAGCCATGCAAAGAACCATCCATTCCATCAAAAACAATCCATCAATTCACATGCAAAACCACCATTAACACACATGCACCCAAACAAAGCCAACCTAGCTAACCCTACATGCATTCTTTATGCAACTCTTCATCATTCCACCATTCATTCTTTATTCCACAAACAAGTCACATGCATTTCCACCTTCCTACTTCATCATTTCACCACATTCTCCCTCTTTAACTCATTTCATTATTCATTCACTTTGCATTCATTCAATTCCACCCCACATGCACCCTTTATTCTTCATCATTGCAACCATGGCACATTTACACCAACAAAACAACTCCCATGCCATGGCCTACTCATATTCTCATTTCCTTTCCAACATCTCACATGCATTTCCACCTTCCTACTTCATCATTTCACCACATTTTCCCTTTTATTTCCACATGCAATTCTTCATCATTGTAGCCACAAACACCTTAAACAAATAGCCATATACATCTCCACTCCTCCTATAAATACCCTTGCATTCATTCATTCAAAGATCATCTCATCTCATTCACAACACAACACACCACAAACACTTCCCTAGCCGTGAGTTTCTCTCCCTTAGAATCCAAAGACCATCTTCCATTTCCACCACTCCTCATCCATTTCCATAATTTCCCAACACTTCCATCCCCCCAACCAACTATCCCTAGACCTTATGCTACAATAAAGAGGAAGATAAGAGGGCCTAAACGTTCATACAATTCAAGATTGAGTTGTTGGAATGTTTAGGCGTTTCTTTGATTTCAATGTTTAATTTCAATTCTCTTTGTTTTGTACGTATGAGGAAATAAACCCCCTTTAGCTAGGGGGTGATTCGAAATATATGTTTATGCTTGCAATATGATTTGAGTACTTTTAATTACGTTTCATAAGTTGTGAATTCAATTTGTTTAACTATGTGATTGATATCCTATTTATGTATGTTTATTAAGAATGAACGCTTAATTTTCATGCATGAATTTGACGCTAGAATATAAGTGAATTTCACGTAATAGTTATGAACTTATATTCACAAGTAGTGGAGGTTGCTTATAAACAATCGCGTTAAACAAATTCTTGGCATAAGTTTCATGCAATCATAGTAACGAATGCCTCGTCAACACTTATAGTTTTCATGTTGCTTAATGATTCTTGCTTGTATCTCTATTATGCAATTCATGTAGGGAACTTGTGAGGAATGCTTTGGGTTGTCGTATGCAATCATCCAATTCATTAACTTAAGGAAAACTTGACGGTTAATTAAAGCGGACCTAATTAACCCGGGGCATTGAGAATTCATGGTTTATTGAAAAGCAATTAGAAATCGTTTTGTATGCAAGTATAACATGTATAGAGATGAACCCCTTAGCTATCTTCCCATCCATTCATTTCCGTCAAATCCGTATTTACAATTTGTTTTCTTTGCACTCTATCCATTTTAGTTTAATCTCGTCCAAACCTAAATTCCCCCCCCCCCATATTTTGTTTAAGTCTTAGTCTTTCTTACTTTTAGTTTTGCATTCTTCGCATTAATTAGTGTTTTAAACTCGTTTTTACGTTTTTGAAGTCAAATCCAAGAGGTTAATAATCCCTCCTAATCCCCGGTCCAGAACGATCCCTACTTATACTTATACTACAATTGACAAAAAGAGGGTTTAATTTGTGTGCGTATAAATCTCGCATCAATGGTGGCTGCGGCAAAGGGAGAGAATGTGGCTGATAAGAAGAATAAAAAATGAATAAGAGAAGACCTAGGGTGCGGCTAAAGAGAGGGTTTATATAGGGTTTCAGAAAATAAAACCCTAAGTTATTTTTATTAACTAAAATTAATTTAAAGGCTGCTAGAATTAGGGAATTAAATCAGAAATTAAAAAGGAAATGGCTGCAAGGTGCGGCTAGGGTTTTACATTAGGAGAAGAGCATGTGTTTAATTGCCTAACCTAGGACAAAACTACCCCCCCTTGCACGGCAAGGGAAGGGGAGAAGGGAAAAGGGCATGGCAAGGGCTTTAAAGTGGGCTAGGGCCTTTGTTTTGTGTCCTAAAGTGCATACAAGGCCTTCAAAGTGGCTAGAAAATACGGACATTTAAGATTAGGAAAGGTTACCAAAACGGGAAACCTAGGGTTAACTCTCCTACTTCAAGTAGGAATCCTTGTTTGAGTAGGAATCCTCGTTTTGGTAGGAATTCATCGTTGGAGTGGGAATTCATCGTTTCTTCAAGTCTTCAACTCATTCATTCCTCTTTTGCTCTAAAAGGCTCGAATTTGCATCTTCTTGCACACTTTGGCCTTATAATCTGAAAATACACAAAAGTGACTTTAAACACTAAAATAACTAAGGAAACACAACATAAATGCACGAGAACAAGCTAATTAAGTCGCATGAATATGCTCCTATCAGGAGTATAATTTTTTTGCACTTTTCTTGAAACTCTTTTTCTGTTGCTTTACACTCCCTCTCGGAGGAGCCAGAAAGGCATCATTGACTTAAAAGAGACTGAGAAGCAAATAGGGGTACTGGGCAACCTTGGAGGTAGCCGAGCTGCTGGGCAACGAAGTGGGGATGATAGACCTCCCAACTGGCTTGGCGAGCATCGCAGCCGAGGGGAAGGTTGTGTGTCAACACAAACGACCCCTAGTGTTGATGAAGATCAGCATCTTTAGTCTCATCCCATGCTGACTTCGGAAGCTTGACCGAGGCGGGGTATTCTTGACGCCGACATATTAAGAATTCGTCGTCAGAAAAGACATTTAGGCCGAAAAAATGTTTAAAGACTTTATCGGCTTGATGAGGAGGCACTGGTCGAGAGGCCAATTGAGGGCCAAGTGCTGTGGTAGATTGAAAGATGGGGACTTTTGGCCGAAGTGTGGAAAAATAAACCTGCAGCCAGATTTGGAACACCCAGAGGGGTCTGTTCTGGTGCGGGTCGATTTTGTTGATGGTTATTTCGGCCAAACAACGGAAGAGATTGGCGAGAATAACTGGACTGAGCACCAAAGAGTGACCACTAGCCAGGGCTTGAGCCACCGGCATGTTTTCGACCAAGCATTTATTTGACTTAGTACAACAGATAAACTTGTTGTACAAGTAGAATAGGAAGGCTTCGTGCTCACCTTTCCGTAAACTCGCCTCCCTACAGCTAGCGAAGTGGAAGATGAGGGTGTTGTAATTGAAAAAGTTCTTGTGCAGCTTTTGAAGGTTCCTGACCCTCTCGGCTGAGCGTCTCACCGGCCCGGTCGTCGAATAGTGCCTTGAGATCAAGATTTAATGGGCACCCAGAAAGGGCAGCATCTATTGGGAGGCCAGACGAAGAAGTCCCAAGAGTAGCTGAGATGTCAAGGATGGTGGGGTTGAGAGTGCCGAAAGGAAGGATCACAGTGTTGGTGGCCGAGCACCACAAACTCAGAGCCGCCATAAGTAGCTCTTTATCCATAGCAATCTCCATAGTTGAGAGCTTGATGGCATCATAAATACCAAGAGCCTCCCATTCTTTAACGAAGAATTTTCCATTTGTTCGACCCAAGCTGCCCAGGCTGCAGTGCTCGAGGGCCAAGCTCCTTGCGACCATACCAAACACCACTTTAACCAATCAAACCCTTGCAGCAAGGGTGGCACGCACTGTTCTTTGAGAAGGTTGGTGATGCACGATAGCATTGCGTTTTTGAAAAGTGTGATAGGAGCATATTTAGGCAACTTACTTAGCTTGTTTTCGTGCATCTATGTTGGTAATTCATAGTTATTTTAGTCTTTTATGCTTCTTTTGTGTGTTTTCAGGTTCTAAGGGCTTAGGGAGCAAGAAAGTGCATTTTGAGGCTATTTGGGGCACTTTTGGGCATGGATTGGATAGCTTAATCATGGAGCAAAGAGGATGGACGAAATTGAAGCCTTGTATGCTCTTTGGGGACATCAAACAAAGGGCCTAGCCCAATCAAACAAATCCTTTGAGCCATGGAAAACCTCTAGCCCAATCAAACATATTATGCCATGCAAACCAACCTATTTTAGGCCCATTCTATGTACTTAAACCCTAGCCCTTTAAACTAGTCCATTTATCACTTATCACTTCCATTCACTTATCACTCACCACATATCATTCATTTATCACCACATATCATTCATTTATCACTTATCAAACCTTTCACTTATCACTTCCATTCACTTATCACTTATCACTTCCATTCACTTATCACTCACCACATATCATTCATTTATCACTTATCATACTCATAATCATCTACACATTTCAACCATTTAAACTATGCATTACAACATCTCACATGCATCTCCACCTTCCTACTTCATCATTTCACCACATTCTCCCTCTTTAACTCATTTCATTATTCATTCACTTTGCATTCATTCAATTCCACCCCACATGCACCCTTTATTCTTCATCATTGCAACCATGGCACATTTACACCAACAAAACAACTCCCATGTCGTGGCCTACTTATATTCCCATTTCCTTTCCAACATCTCACATGCATTTCCACCTTCCTATTTCATCATTTCACCACATTCTCCTTCTTTAACTCACATGCATTCATCATAATACACAAACACATTAAACAAATAGCCATATACACCTCCACTCCTCCTATAAATACCCTTGCATTCATTCATTCAAGCATCATCTCATTTCATACACAACACACCACAAACACTTCCATCTTCTCCCTAGCCGTGAGTGTCTCTCCATTTTCTGCACCATTCCCTTCCATTTCTCCTCCATTTCTTCCATTTCCATAATCCCCCAATCCATTCAACACACCAACAACATGCCTTAGTCCTTGTGCCACAATAAAGAGGAAGATAAGAGGGCCTAAACGTTCATACAATTCACGTTTGAGTTGTTGGAATGTTTACGCGTTTCTTTGATTTCAATGTTTAAATTCAATTCTCTTTGTTTTGTAATATGAGGAATGGAAGAGAAGAGTGCCTAAACGTTCGTACAATTCACGTTTGAGTTGTTGGAATGTTTAGGTGTTTCTTTGATTTCAAAGTTATGAGGAACTAAACCCTTTTTGGCTAGGGGTGATTTCAATACCATGATTATTTATGTAATATGAATTGATGAATTCCGGTGATGAACTCTTGATTCGTGAATGCAATTGGCTTAACTATTTGATGATTAACTTATTTGTGTTTGTTGATTGAGGGTCGACACTTAATTAGCATGCATAAGTATGTGGCTAAAGTTTAAGAAGGTTTCACATAATCGTTACTAACTTATACTTGAAAGTAGTGAAGGTCGCTTGTCATGATCGCGTTAAGTTTAATTTTTAGCATGAGTAACATGATGTCATAGTTGCAAATGCTTTGTCAATGCTTATGGTTTTCATTATTCTTAATGATCTTCGATTGTATCTCTATTATGATGACATGTAGGGAACTTTTGAAAATGTTTTGGGTTGTCGAATGATGCCATCCAATCCAATAATATAAGGAAAATCTGAGGGTTAACTAGTGATGTCACGGTTAATTTGGGGCATTGTCGTTCATAATTCAATGAAGGAATAACTGGAAATTGATTCATATGCATAAATATCATGTGTGGAGAAAGAACCTCTAGCTAATTCACAAACCATCTTATTTCATCAATTACATTCTGTCTAGTTATTAACTTGTTTCGTTATTTCAATTTTCGTCAAACCTCAATCCCCCTTTTGCTTTAATGTTCAATATAGTTAGAAATCAATTTAGTTTGTGTTTTTAAAGCATTTTGATTCTTTTGGTTTGTCTTAGTGTTTTAACGTTTAGTTTCACATTCTTTGAGTCTAGTTTAGTGTTTTATATTGTTTTTACGTTTTTAAGTCAATTTAGAAGGTTTTAGCAAGCCCTCCTAATCCCCGGTCTAGAACGATCCCTCACTTATCCATTCTACTACAATTGTCAAACGAGGGTTTAATTTGAGTGTCAAGTAATTCTCGCATCAAATTTTGGCGCCGTTGCCGGGGATTAGCAACTTTGCTAGTCCCTTGTCTTTATTTTTATTTTTTTTTTGTTGTTTTTCGTGCATTCTTATTTCAGATTCTTAGTTTGTTTGTTTTCTTGTTTTTCAGGTACTGTGTATGACTCGTAGCTCTCGGCCTATTATAGAGAACATCTCCGACTTTGACGGTGATTTTGAACGCACTTTGAGAGTGATTCTCCTACGGAAGAAAATTAGTGGTATTCAACAGAATCATGGTGAGACATTCCCGGCTTATTATGAGCGCTTCAAGGGCCTTGTAGCTTCATGTCCTCAACATCAAATGAAGGAAGAACTTCTCCTTCAATATTTCTATGAGGGCCTCCTTCCTATCGAACGTCAAATGCTTGATGCATCAGCGGGAGGAGCATTGGTGGACAAAACACCAAGGGATGCCAAGATTCTCATAGCCAACCGAGCGCTCAACGCTCAACAATATGAAGGAGTGGGCCAAAGGGAGGCCCCACAGCAACAAAGTGTAAATGAGGTTAGTGCTATTTCTGAAATTCAATCACAACTTGCTAATCTTACTTCTCTTGTTTCTCAGGTTGTGATTGGTCCAAAAGCACAAGAACACCAAGTTTGTGGCATGTGCTCAATTCAAGGGCATCCATCCAACAAGTGCCCTCAACTAATCGAGAATGGTGGGTGGGAATCTGCCAATACAATTGGTTTCCAAGGACAAAATCAAAACAACCCATACTCGAACACTTACAATGCCGGATGGAGGGACCATCCAAACTTCAAATGGAGGGAATCACAACAAGCTGCCTGATGCGAGAATTATACGCGCACAAATTAAACCCTCTTTTTGACAATTGTAGTATGGATGTAAGTAGGGATCGTTCTGGACCGGGAATTAGGAGGGATTGTTAACCACTTGGATTTGACTTCAAAAACGTAAAAACAAGATAAAACACTAAACTAGACTCAAAGAATGTGAAACTAAACGTTAAAACACTAAGACAAACCAAAAGACTCAAAATGCTTTAAAAACACAAACTAAATTGATTTCTAACTAAATTGAACAATAAAGTAAAGGGGGATTGGATTTGGACGACTTTAAACTAAAAATGGAAACTTGGAAACAAAACAAATTGTAAATATGGATTTGACGGAAATGAATGGATGGGAAGCTAGCTAAGGGGTTCATCTCCACATATGTTATACTTGCATACAAAACGATGTCTAATTGCTTTTCAATAAACCATGAATTCTCAACGCCCCGGGTTAATTAGGTCCGCTTAAATTAACCGTCAAGTTTTCCTTAAGTTAATGAATTGGATGATTGCATACGACAATCCAAAGCATTCCTCACAAGTTCCCTACATGAATTGCATAATAGAGATACAAGCAAGAATCATTAAGCATAATGAAAACCATAAGCATTGACAAAGCATTTGCAACTATGACATCATGTTACTCATGCTAAGAATTAAACTTAACGCGATCGTGACAAGCGACCTTCACTACTTTCAAGTATAAGTTAGTAACGATTATGTGAAACCTTCTTAAACTTTAGCCACATACTTATGCATGCTAATTAAGTGTCGACCCTCAATCAACAAACACAAATAAGTTAATCATCAAATAGTTAAGCCAATTGCATTCACGAATCAAGAGTTCATAACCGGAATTCATCAATTCATATTACTTAAATAATCATGGTATTGAAATCACCCCTAGCCAAAAAGGGTTTAGTTCCTCATAACTTTGAAATCAAAGAAACACCTAAACATTCCAACAACTCAAACGTGAATTGTATGAACGTTTAGGCACTCTTCTCTTCCATTCCTCATATTACAAAACAAAGAGAATTGAATTTAAACATTGAAATCAAAGAAACGCGTAAACATTCCAACAACTCAAACGTGAATTGTATGAACGTTTAGGCCCTCTTATCTTCCTCTTTATTGTGGCACAAGGACTAAGGGATATTGTTGGTGTGTTGAATGGATTGGGGGATTATGGAAATGGAAGAAATGGAGGAGAAATGGAAGGGAATGGTGCAGAAAATGGAGAGACACTCATGGCTAGGGAGAAGATGGAAGTGTTTGTGGTGTGTTGTGTATGAAATGAGATGATTTTTGAATGAATGAATGCAAGGGTATTTATAGGAGGAGTGGAGATGTATATGGCTATTTGTTTAAGGTGTTTGTGGTTGCAATGATGAAGAATTGCATGTGGAAATAAAAGGGAAAATGTGGTGAAATGATGAAGTAGGAAGGTGGAAATGCATGTGAGATGTTGGAAAGGAAATGGGAATATGAGTAGGCCATGGCATGGGAGTTGTTTTGTTGGTGTAAATGTGCCATGGTTGCAATGATGAAGAATAAAGGGTGCATGTGGGGTGGAATTGAATGAATGCAAAGTGAATGAATAATGAAATGAGTTAAAGAGGGAGAATGTGGTGAAATGATGAAGTAGGAAGGTGGAAATGCATGTGACTTGTTTGTGGAATAAAGAATGAATGGTGGAAATGTGAGTGAATGATGTGCATGTGTGTGAATGCATGTGTTGATTTAAAGAATAGGTATGCATGTGAATTAGTTTGGAAAGAGGTGGGTGTGCATGTGAGATGAAATGCATATGTTTGAAATGTGTAGATGATTATGAGTATGATAAGTGATAAATGAATGATATGTGGTGAGTGATAAGTGAATGGAAATGATAAGTGATAAGTGAATGGAAGTGATAAGTGAAAGGTTTGATAAGTGATAAATGAATGATATGTGGTGATAAATGAATGATATGTGGTGAGTGATAAGTGAATGGAAGTGATAAGTGATAAATGGACTAGTTTAAAGGGCTAGGGTTTAAGTACATAGAATGGGCCTAAAATAGGTTGGTTTGCATGGCATAATATGTTTGATTGGGCTAGAGGTTTTCCATGGCTCAAAGGATTTGTTTGATTGGGCTAGGCCCTTTGTTTGATGTCCCCAAAGAGCATACAAGGCTTCAATTTCGTCCATCCTCTTTGCTCCATGATTAAGCTATCCAATCCATGCCCAAAAGTGCCCCAAATAGCCTCAAAATGCACTTTCTTGCTCCCTAAGCCCTTAGAACCTGAAAACACACAAAAGAAGCATAAAGGACTAAAATAACTATGAATTACCAACATAGATGCACGAAAACAAGCTAAGTAAGTCGCCTAAATATGCTCCTATCAGGGAGTAGGACAAAGAGGACCCCCACGGTAGCAAGTGCATGTGGTAAGTTCCACCCCCGATATTCATTCACAATTAGCTAATCTTACTTCCATTGTGTCTCAGATGGCCGAAGGAATAAGAATGCAAAGACCGATTGTATGCAGGGTGTGTTCTATCCAAGGACATGCTTCTGAGAAGTGCCCGCAACTCATAAAAAATGGTGGATGGGAAAGCGCCAACGCGATTGGATTTCAGGGTCAAAACCAATCAAGGAATGACCTGTACTCGAACACTTACAATCCGGGTTGGAGAGACCACCTGAACTTCAAATGGAGGGAGCCCCAATAACCACCACAACAAGGAGGCTTTAGGCAACAACCTCCGGGCTTCTTCACCAAGCCATACGCCCCCACACAAGCACCTTCACAATCTGCCCAAACAAGTTTAGGTAACACTTTAGACAATGATACACTTCTTAAGTTACTAACGAATTTGTCTCAGGGGCAAAAGAATCAAGCCAAAGCAATGCAGAATCAAGAAAAAAGGGTGGATCAATTGGAGAAAAAAATTGGGCAGATTGCAGAGTTTGTAGGGCAATTCCGAGATCAAGGCAAGCTCCCAAGCTCAACCATTCCAAACCCGAAGGGAGGCTTCGAAACGGCTAACGCAATCACCTTAAGAAGTGGAAAAGAAGTTGGTAGTACATCCAAACCAGGACCATCAAGCCCTGAAGAGGATGAAAAACTGAGAATTGAGGAGGAAGTAAGGCAACCCACGGCAAAAATGGACATACCTTTGCCGCAAGCTTCTAAAGATCCCAACTTGTCCAATTTGTCCAAAAAGGGTAAGAACGTGTCCAATTCGGTTCCTACTAATGTGATTCCACCAAATGTGCCCTTTCCTAGCAGGTTTATGCAAGCCAAGATAGAGGAGGATGAAAAAGACATCCAGGAGACGTTTAGGAAGGTGCATGTCAATATCCCGCTCCTTGATGCAATAAAGCAAATTCCGAAGTATGCGAAGTTTTTGAAGAAGATTTGTACAACAAGGAAACGGATTCGGGAAAAAGAGGTGGTACATGTAAGTGAGAATGTCTCTGCCATATTGCAAAGAAAGTTGCCACCTAAATGCAAAGATCCAGGTAGTTTTACTATCCCTTGTATAATTGGAAACACTAAATTCGAACATGCTATGCTAGATTTAGGTGCATCAATTAATGTCATGCCATACTCTGTTTATGCATCTATGAATCTAGGAGAGCTTAAAAATGATGGTGTTATTATTCAATTAGCCGATAGATCTAATGCATACCCGAGAGGAGTTTTGGAAGATGTTTTGGTGCAAGTAGACCACTTGATTTTTCCTGCAGATTTCTATGTGCTTGACATGGATGATTCAACCCACTCTCCACCATCGCCACTCTTACTTGGACGACCTTTCATGAAAACAGCCCATACCAAGATTGATGTGGCCAAGGGAGCCTTAACTATGGAGTTTGGTGGTGATACGATTAACTTTAAAGTTTCGGAATCCGTTAAGAATACTAATGATGTTCATTCTTGTTTTGTTATAGATGTGCATAAGGACATAGGGCCAAAAGGATCCGCACCAATCAAGAAGGATGCATCTAGAATCACCATCGAGGAAGGAGTTGGATTGGAGCACAACGAGCACGCCACTACCCTAAAAACATCCAATATGGCCGTGCCTTGTGCTAAAATTGGCGAGATGGTGGCTGCCTTAGGGGCATTGCCACAACATCCTAGTCAGTCTCCAATCCCAATTCCGATTCCCATTTCAACTAATAGGTTGTTACCTTCTGTGGTGCAGGTGACCAACCAATTTAAAGGTGGTGGGAGCATGTACATGGAGTGTCGGAACCGAAACACCACCATCAGGGAGGATCACTATCCCCTTCCATTCATTGAGCCATACTACGAGAAATTTCAAGGAGTATACCGTGGAGGACATACCCCTCCATTCCGTGAGCCAGAGTGAATATTAAAAGAAGGTATCGTCCGGCTAGAAGACGTTAAAGCAAGCGCTTCTTGGGAGGCAACCCATGCATTCAACAAGGAGAAGATGGAATTTACACTCCATAACCAGATTTGCGTCCCTAACCTCTTCTCTTTGTTATTTACATTCTGCCATGTTTAATGAGTTTAGTTGTTGTTTGTGTGTTTACTTTTGTTTGTTGTGATTTTAAGCTTGAAACATTGAGGACAATGTTTAGTTTAAGTATGGGGGGGTAACATTCTGTTTTGATATATTTTTGCATGAAATTCGTAGGGTATTACCACCTAACATGTTTAAACTTGTTTCCCACTGTTTTTAAGTGTTTTTAAGCTATTTTAGAGTGTTTTAGAGTGTGTTGTCTTAAAAATCCGAAAATCCCATAAAAATTTGAAAAATTGTGTTGAAAAACCCAAAAAGAGTTGTTTTTGTGTGTTTGTTTGTGTCGTAGGTCACCTTCCAACACAATGATGAGGATTTGGTTTTTAATTGCATGATGGTTAAAGAAAGTTACAAACATGGATGGACGTTTGATATGCTCTTTGGTTTATGCTTGGTTGTAGTTATAGTTTACGAATTCACATGTAATCACAAATGATAAAAATTAGTTTTTGTAACATGCTTGAAGGAAGGAACTTAAACAAACGCTACATCCCTGTGAGACTTGAGCCTAAACGTTATTTGGAGAGTTAAAATTTGTGTATTAATGTTTTCTAAAGTTGTTGCATGATCTCATTATTCTTTGCTTGGTTACTACTTAGAAGGCGTTTCATCACTTAGTTCCAAATGCTAGAACTCATGCCCATTTCATTCAAAGCATGTTATTGATTTGCATAACACATATTCAAGATGAAGTTATGTAGTGACCACCATCAAAGCCAAAAAGCCATGTGCCCTTCACTCATTTTGTGTTTAAGTTTAACCCCATTGAGCCGTGTTAGCCCATGTTCTTTGTTAACCCACATTATCCTCACCTAGCCTAGAATAGGACCATCCTTACCCTTGTTCTTGAAGCATAATAAGCAAGGAATTCCTTTTGATTAATGTGTTGCAGAAAATAAGTGTGGGGGAAGGATTATGGATGTGAGTTTTTGTGCCATAGGCACGGTTAAAAAAGAAAAAAAAAAAGAAAAAGAAAAAAAATGGAAAAAAAGAGTTGAAAAGTATTGGTTGTTGAAGTAAGGGCCCAAAACAATGAATTAGGCCCTAAGAGTTGTTTAAATCTCCCCTGTTTGTCTAAAAGTTGATTTCTGCATTCAAAGGGAATTATAGGTCTTAATTTCATTACTTTACTTGCTATTGCTTAAAGAACTTTTGTTTATCCCTACCTTTCCTTGTTAGCCAATACCCCAAGCCCCGTTGCAACCCTTGACCTCTATCTTGAGTGTTGTGCATTTCAATTGTGGAGTTTGAATTTGGTATGAGCATATGGTGTCACTGGTTCTCGCATCTAAGTAGTAGCATTCCATTCATAAGATCATATCCAAACACGTTTAATGACTCCAGAAATTGCGTTCTTTGTTATAACATATGTGAGTACTAGTCTTTCATGTTTACATCAATCTTCTCACATATAACTAGTGTAGGGTGTGTAGTCCGAAAATCTGAGTGAAAATGGAGTGCATAACTAGTGAGGAATTGAGGGAATTCTCTAAGGCATGTTACTACAGTCAAAATGTGTTTTAATTGATTAAATGCGAACTAGTGAATGGTGACTATGATTAAGTATGTGCTTGAGGGGAAGGAAGACTAAAAGCTATGTGAGCAATGATCTTTGACATGTCATGTCTTATTGGAAATCCCTGAGGCAAATGTTGGAAGGTTTAGGTTATGTTTTGTTTGTTTTGTTTCGTCTTGTTTACTTTAGTTGTTTTGTTTTGCTCGAGGACTAGCAAAAGTTAAGTGTGGGGGAATTTGATAGGAGCATATTCATGCGACTTAACTAGCTTGTTCTCGTGCATTTATGTTGTGTTTACTTAGTTATTTTAGTGTTTAAGGCCACTTTTGTGTATTTTCAGATTATAAGGCCAAAGTGTGCAAGAAGATGCAAATTGGAGTCTTTTGGAGCGAAAGAGGAATAAATGAGTTGAAGACTTGAAGAAACGACGAATTCCTACTCCAACGACGAATTCCTACTCCAACGATGAATTCTTACCAAAACGAGGAATCCTACTCAAACAAGGTTTCCTACTTGAAGTAGGAAAGTTAACCCTAAGTTTCCCGTTTTGGTAACCTTTCCTAATCTAAACGTCCGTATTTTCTAGCTACTTTGTAGGCCTTGTAGGCACTTTAGGACACAAAACAAAGGCCCTAGTCACTTTGTAACCCTTTGCCGTGCCCTCTTATTTTCTCTCCTTCCTTTGCCGTGCAAGGGGGGGCATTTGTGTCCAATATCATTCACTTAAACCCTATTTCCCTCACCCTAACTCACCCTAGCCGTCACCCCACAATCATCTCAGCTGATGCGAGAATTACTTGACACTCAAATTAAACCCTCGTTTGACAATTGTAGTAGAATGGATAAGTGAGGGATCGTTCTAGACCGGGGATTAGGAGGGCTTGCTAAAACCTTCTAAATTGACTTAAAAACATAAAAACACAATATAAAACACTATTTAATGCTCGAAGAAAGCAAAACTAAAAATAAGAAAGATTAAGACTAAGACTTCAACGAAATAGGGGCGAATTGGATTTGGACGAATTTAAACTAAAACGTAAAAACAATATAAAACGTTAAACTAGACTCAAAGAATGTGAAACTAAACGTTAAAACACTAAGACAAACCAAAAGAATCAAAATGCTTTAAAAACACAAACTAAATTGATTTCTAACTATATTGCACATTAAAGCAAAAGGGGGATTGAGGTTTGATGAAAATTGAAATAACGAAACAAGAATGTAATTGATGAAATAAGATGGTTGGTGAATTAGCTAGAGGTTCTTTCTCCACACATGATATTTATGCATATGAATCAATTTCCAGTTATTCCTTCATTGAATTATGAACGACAATGCCCCAAATTAACCGTGACATCACTAGTTAACCCTCAGATTTTCCTTATATTATTGGATTGGATGGCATCATTCGACAACCCAAAACATTCTCAAAAGTTCCCTACATGTCATCATAATAGAGATACAATCGAAGATCATTAAGAATAATGAAAACCATAAGCATTGACAAAGCACTTGCAACTATGACATCATGTTACTCATGCTAAGAATTAAACTTAACGCGATCGTGACAAGCGACCTTCACTACTTTCAAGTATAAGTTAGTAACGATTATGTGAAACCTTCTTAAACTTTAGCCACATATTCATGCATGCTAATTAAGTGTCGACCCTCAATCAACAAACACAAATAAGTTAATCATCAAATAGTTAAGCCAATTGCATTCACGAATCAAGAGTTCATAACCGGAATTCATCAATTCATATTACATAAATAATCATGGTATTGAAATCACCCCTAGCTAAAAAGGGTTTAGTTCCTCATAACTTTGAAATCAAAGAAACACCTAAACATTCCAACAACTCAAACGTGAATTGTATGAACGTTTAGGCCCTCTTATCTTCCATTCCTCATATTACAAAACAAAGAGAATTGAATTTAAACTTTGAAATCAAAGAAACGCGTAAACATTCCAACAACTCAAACGTGAATTGTATGAACGTTTAGGCCCTCTTATCTTCCTCTTTATTGTGGCACAAGAACTAAGGGATGTTGTAGGTGTGTTGAATGGATTGGGGGATTATGGAAATGGAAGAAATGGAGGAAAAATGGAAGAAAAATGGAGAGAAACTCACAGCTGGGGAGAAGATGGAAGTGTTTGTGGTGTGTTGTGTATGAAATGAGATGCTTTTCGAATGAATGAATGCAAGGGTATTTATAGGAGGAGTGGAGATGTATATGGCTATTTGTTTAAGGTGTTTGTGGTTGCAATGATGAAGAATTGCATGTGGAAATAAAAGGGAAAATGTGGTGAAATGATGAAGTAGGAAGGTGGAAATGCATGTGAGATGTTGGAAAGGAAATGGGAATATGAGTAGGCCATGGCATGTGAGTTGTTTTGTTGGTGTAAATGTGCCATGGTTGCAATGATGAAGAATAAAGGGTGCATGTGGGGTGGAATTGAATGAATGCAAAGTGAATGAATAATGAAATGAGTTAAAGAGGGAGAATGTGGTGAAATGATGAAGTAGGAAGGTGGAAATGCATGTGACTTGTTTGTGGAATAAAGAATGAATGGTGGAATGATGAAGAGTTGCATAAAGAATGCATGTAGGGTTAGCTAGGTTGGCTTTGTTTGGGTGCATGTGTATTAATGGTGGTTTTGCATGTGAATTGATGGATTGTTTTTGATGGAATGGATGGTTCTTTGCATGGCTTTTGAAGTGATTGTGGGCTTTGGAATTGGAAGGAAATGCATGGCCTTGGGGTTGGTTTAAGAGAGAATGGGCTAGGCCCTTTGTTTTATGTCCAAAATGAATACAAGGCCTTCAAATTCGTCCAACACTTTGGCTCCAATCATATGCTATCCATTCCAAGCCCAATTTTGCTCCAAAATGCTCCAAAATGCATCTTTTTGCTTCCTTAGCCATATGAACCTAAAAACACACGAAAATGGCTTAAACTACTAAAACAACTATGAATTAACAACATAGATGCACGAAAACAAGCTAAGTAAGTCGCCTAAATATGCTCCTATCATCAGCCGCACCCTTTTATTTCACCCTAGAATCTCATTCGTTCATTCTATTCTATTCAGCCATATATTCAGCCACAAACACATAGCAGCCGAACTCCCATCCATCATCCATAAACCCTAATCCCTCTAATTCTAATTGGCAGCCGCACCCTAATTCTCATTCATTCACATTCATTTATATTTTTCATCAGCCAATTCACCCTAATTATCATTTAGCCGTCACTTTCATACTCTCCCTTTAATCCATAGCCTTTGATTCATCCAAAACCCATCTCAGCCGCACCTATTCTAACCCTAGCTCTCTCTCATTCACGCAAAAAACATATCATTCAGCTGCACCTAATTTTCACCTAAAGCCTATTCAGCCACCTTCACACCCAACATTCATTCATACACTAATCAGCCACCATAACCCTAAAATCCTCTCTAATCCGTAGCCACCTCTCCATCTCCCCCCTCCATTCCAGCCACTTCCAAGTCTTGCCACAGCCTCTCCACCACTTCCCACACCATTCCACACCATCCTACACCTTCCACCACCATTGCCGCACCACTTTAACACCCTAAATCCATCCCTAACCCAGAAACTCACCCCAAATCATCCAAAACCCTCTCTGCCGCAGCAAGGAGAAGAGGAAAGAGGAGCTTGGACGCGCCGAAATTCAAGTGGATTCGTTGGGCATTCTAGGTGTAATCAATCCTTTGTGCTTTATGTTTAAATTTAATTGTATTTCTCTTTTTGTGAACATGAGAGGCTAAATCCCTAGTTAGCTAGGGGGTGATTCGAAACCATGTTTATGCTTGCAATATGAATTGATTACATTTGGTTGGAATTTCAGGATCCAATCTCATATGCTCTCTCTTATAATAAAGATAGGGAGAAGGTTGTAGCTGACAATCCTTTCAGATGGACCATGGCAATTCCTCTGATAAACATAGAGGATTTTGATTTACTGTTGTCTCCAAGACAAGTTGGTGAAAAATACCACTGTGATCATATTCGTCTTTTCCTTAAGCCAAGATATTGGTATGAAAGATTTCTGATAGAAACAGAATCAGTCGATATTGTTCACCGATATAAAAGTGAAACGGACAGTATGATTGCATTTTCAAAAATCACAACACTAAAAGTTATCTCTTTGGAAGAATGGGGAAGTAGCCCCTATTATCTATGATTACTAGGATTATCAAAAAGTTTGGGATGTAGTTTTATATTATCCTGAAAAAAGGAAGTTGTTTCTTTGGTTCATGATAATATATGAACTTTCGTGGATCCTGAAATGAGATTATGGTTTGTTGATGACGATGATGGTGCTTGGGATTTTGTTCCCCAACTTGAAAGAAAGTTTTTTATTTGCTGGTGGGATAAGTTCCACCTGGATCATCTCAAGCGAGATGAATTCAAACCAAAAGAATTTTGCATTATAGGCAGAGTGCAGTTGAACCTCCCCATTTAACCCCTGAATCATCTTCGAATATTGAAAAACTTAAGTGTTTGAATGAGTCCAGCCCTTTTTACTTAAAGAAAGATCTAAAAGATAAAGTTCTCAAACTCCTTGAGCTCGATGGACTAGAGGACGACGAGATGGAATCTGAAGCCGCGCCATCTCAGCATAACATGGAGGAAGACTATGATGATGACAAAAAAGATGACTGTTATAGAATCTGTTGTCTTATACGTATAAAGAAGTAAAGCGAAAAATGCTTTTCTTTGATTAAAGAGAGAGTAAGATGATGTCTGATATCTAGACGCCATCAGTTATTCCTTTTTGAATAATTGTCCTTTGTTTTCTGTAACTGTTTGTTGGGGTGTGCTTGTGACATCCCGTCCCGAAACTATCAAACCGTACATGTAAATTTACCGTTTTACCCCTAAATTGTCTTATTACGTTTTTGGTGTTTTGTGTGGTGTGGACATGAGGGGGGCCACACACACACATCCACATTTGCTTCCTCTCTCTCTCCCTCTGACTTTTCTCTCTCTCTCTCTCTTTCTCCCCCCCCCCGAGTCCACTATTCTTCTTCTTCTTCTTCAAATTGGTACGGACACACACACACTCACCATATTCCACACAGATCGAGGAAACCAAGGGTGTAGTTGTGATCGTGAAGTCGAGGGGAGCACGGTGGTACCATTTTCAGGTAGGGAAACCACCATTTTCACGTTGATTCGAAGTTTTCCGTTTTGAACACTGTTCATGCAAACTTAATCTAGCATGTTTTTGGACATTCTAAGCTTGTAGATGTGTTAGTGAGGCCTCAAGGAGCTTGGGAATGCTTCGTTGGGTGAATTTGGACGTCGGGATGATAGGCGCATATTCATGCGACTTAATTAGCTTGTTCTCGTGCATTTATGTTGTGTTTACTTATCTATTTCAGTGTTTAAGGCCACTTTTGTGTATTTTCAGATTATAAGGCCAAAGTGTGCAAGAAGATGCAAATTGGAGTCTTTTGGAGCGAAAGAGGAATGAATGAGTTGAAGACTTGAAGAAACGATGAATTCCTACGCCAACGATGAATTCTTACCAAAACGAAGAATCCTACTCAAACAAGGCTTCCTATTTTAGGAAAGTTGACCCTAAGTTTCCCGTTTTGGTAACCTTTCCTAATCTAAACGTCCGCATTTTCTAGCCACTTTGAAGTCCTTGTAGGCGCTTTAGGACACAAAACCAAGGCCCTAGCCGCACCTTTAATCTTTCCCTCTTTAATTTCTGATTTTATTTCCTAATTCTAGAAGCCTTTGAATTTATTTTAGTTAATAAAAATAAACTAGGGTTTAAATTTCTAAAACCCTAGGGTTTCCACCAATTAGCCGCACCCTAATTCATTCTCCCAAAAAAATCATGCAGCCATTGATGCCATTGATTATTCAGCCATTAACCCTTTTATCTTTTATTTTGAACCTAGCCGCAAATCCCATGGTCTTTGTCTTTTAGCCGCTGCCATTCATTGATTTAAAAGAAAAACCATTCAGCCATTGACCTAAGGACACACATAACCCGTGCATTACACTTCACCCTAAGCCCATTTAATCCGTCCACACCATCCATATTAAACCTAATACACTAATCAGCCACCACACCTCATAAAAGCTTCCAGCCGCATAATTCTTTTGCCAGCCGTGTTTTGTCTATTCTAGCGGCATTTTTTCCCAACCTGCAGTGCAGTCCCCCCTCCATATTCTAATCAGCCGCACTTTAAATTCCATTCATTCATAATCAGCCGGAACCTTTTTCATTTTTCCCCATCAAGCCGCAGTCACCAAAAACCCATTCAAACCGTGCCTTTCATCCATCCAGCCGCAGCATCCATTTCCCAAATTCTGTCCAGCCGTGCCATCTCCACCATTCCCCTTCACAGCCGCAATTTTCCCACACCATTCCACCACCATTGCTGCCCACTTTAACACCCTAAATCCATCCCAAAGTCAGAAAAATCACCCAAATAAACCTAGACTTTCACTGTCGCAGCAAGGAGAAGAAGAAGGAGGGCTTAGACGTGCAGAAATTCAAGTGGATTCATCGTGCGTTCTAGGTGTAATCAATCCTTTGTTCTTTATGTTTAAATTCAATTGTATTTTTCTTGTTGCGAACATGAGAGGCTAAATCCCCCTAGTTAGCTAGGGGGTGATTCGAAACCATGTTTATGCTTGCAATATGAATTGATTACTTTTGGTTGGAATTTCATAAGTTGTGGATTCAATTCGTTCATCTATTTGATTGATAACTTATTTGTGTATGTTGATTGAGAGTGCACGCTTAGTTTTCATGCATGAATATGATGCTAGATTATGAGGGAGTTTCACCTAATAGTTACAATCTTATAATCACAAGTAGTGAAGGTCGCTTGAAAACGATCGCGTTGAATGAATTCTTAGCATAAGTTTCATGCAATTCATAGTAACGAATGCTTCGTCAATGCTTATGTTTTTCATAGAACTTAATGATTCTTGCTTGTATCTCTATTATGCAATTCATGTAGGGAACTTGTAGGGAATGTTTTGGGTTGTCGTATGCAATCATCCAACTTAATAACTTGTGGAAAAACTGATGGTTAATTAGTGCAATTCACAGTTAACTTGGGGCGTTGAGTATTTATAATTTATCGAAAGACCAACTGAAAATCATTTTGTATGCAAGTGTAACATGTGTGGAGAAGAACCTTCTAGCTAGCATTCATCCATATTTTCATCACATTCATTTTTACATTCTGCCTTTAAATTACAATCGTTGCATTTAGTTTAATTTCGTCAAAACCTCAATCCCCCTTTACTTTAGTGTCCAATTTAGTTAGAAAGTGTCTTAGTTAGTGTTTATAAGCGTTTTGTATTCTTTGAGTCTTTTGATTTGTTTTAGTGTTTTATTGTTTAGCTTTGCATTCTTTGAGTCTAGTTTAGTGTTTTAAAACTTTATTTTACGTTTTTGAGTCAGTTTCCAAGTGATTTTGCAATCCCTCCTAATCCCCGGTTAAGAACGATCCCTACTTATTCATATACTACAATTGTCACAAGAGGGTTTTAATTTGTGTGCTTACTTAGTAGCCATCAAATTTTTGGCGCCGTTGCCGGGGATTAGCAACTTTGCTAATCCCTTGGATTGTTTAATTTTTGTTTATTTATTTATTTTGTTAAAGTTTCTGATTTTGTTTCGTTTTCCTTGTTTTAGGTACTAGTGCATGACTCGGAGTTCTCAACCGATTTGTGAGCATATCTCAGACTTTGACAGTGACTTTGAGATGACTTTGAGACGAAGGAAGAAGCATCACGAATCAAATCCGCCAAGCCCGGAACCTGAGCTTGGCGAACAAGGCCTAGAAGAGGCCACGGCAGGGATATTTGAAGAAGTCCAAGGCATGGCGGTGGACAACCGTACACTCAAGGAGCTTTCCGCTTCAGGTTTGGATAATGCCGCACCCTTGTGCATTCAATACCCCACGGCTGCCCAAGGTAAGACGGATGAGTTTGAATTAAAGTCAAGTTTGCTTCATCATATTCCTAAATACCATGGCTTGTCCATGGAAGATCCTAACAAACATTTGAAAGAATTTGAAGTAGTTTGTTCTAGTATGACTCCTGTCACTGTTGACGGGAATATCTTGAAGATGAAGGCTTTTCCATTCTCTTTGATGGATAAAGCCAAAGATTGGTTATATGAGTTAGCTCCAGGAACCGTTACATCGTGGGAGAGCATGAAGAGGGCCTTTCTGGAGAAGTTTTTCCCAACTTCTCGCATCATCCTCCTACGCAAAAAGATAAGTGGAATCCAGCAAGAAGAAGGTGAGTCTTTTCCTACGTATTATGAACGATTTAAATCACTTGTTGCTTCTTGTCCACAGCACCAGATGAAGGAGGAGTTGCTTCTGCAATACTTCTACGAGGGGCTCCTGCCAATTGAACGACAAATGCTTGACGCATCGGCGGGTGGAGCATTGGTGGACAAAACGCCCAGGGATGCCAAGGTCTTGATCGCTAACCGAGCATTGAATGCTCAACAGTATGAGGGAGTAGGCCAAAGAGGACCCCCACGGCACCAAGTACATGAGGTAAGTTCAACGTCCGATCTTCATTCACAATTGGCTAACCTTACTTCTATGGTTTCACAGATGGCTGAGGGAATGAAGATGCAAGGACCTGTGGTATGTGGCGTATGTTCTATCCAAGGACATGCTTCTGAAAAGTGTCCTCAACTCATTGAGAATGGCGGATGGGAGAGTGCGAATGCCATTGGTTTTCAAAGCCAAAATCAGTCAAGACATGATCCGTACTCCAACACGTATAATCCAGGGTGGCGAGACCACCCAAATTTCAAGTGGAGGGATTCCCAGCAACCTCAGAACCAAGGAGGCTTTAGGCAACAACCCCCGGGGTTCTTTCCCAAACCCTACGGCCCACCCCAAAATCAAGCCCAATCCGGCCCAAGTGCCTCAGGTACATCTCTTGACAATGATGCACTCCTTAAGATACTAACTAAGTTGTCTAATGGGCAGGAAGATCAAGCGAAGGCTATGCAAAACCAAGATAAGAGGGTGGATCAACTTGAGAAACAAATTGGGCAGATTGCCGAGTTTGTAGGTAAGTTTCGAGATCCCGGCCAACTTCCGAGTTCTACCATTCCAAATCCGAAGGGAGGCTTCGAAAGCGCAAAGGCCATACAATTGAGAAGTGGAAAAGAAGTCGGGGCATGTCCTACACCATCACCATCAAGCCCCGAAGAGGATGAAAAACGAAGAATCGAAGAGGAAGAAACAAGGTTGCCCACGGCAAAGGTGATCCCATCATTGCCGCAAGTCCCTATGGTCCCAAATCTGCCCAATTCGTCCAATAAAGGTAAAAATGTGTTAAATTCAGTTCCTACTAATGTTTTCCCTTCGAATGTTCCTTTTCCTAGTAGGTTCAGGCAAACGAAGAAAGAAGAAGCTGAAAAGGACATCCTTGAGACGTTTCGTAAAGTTCAAGTGAACATACCCCTGTTGGATGCAATAAAGCAAGTCCCAAGGTATGCCAAGTTCTTAAAGGAGCTTTGCAACACTAGGAAGAGGATGTCGACCAAGGAAGTGGTAAAGGTAGGTGAGAATGTGTCCGCCATCTTGCAACGCAAACTACCGCCCAAATGCAAGGATCCAGGTAGTTTTACCATTCCTTGTGTCATTGGGAATACTAGATTTGAATCTGCCATGCTTGATTTAGGTGCTTCTATAAATGTTATGCCATATTCCATTTATGCATCTATGAACTTAGGAGCATTGAAAAATGATGGGGTAATAATACAATTGGCCGATAGATCTAACGCCTATCCAAAGGGAGTTTTGGAAGATGTTCTTGTACAGGTTAATCATTTGGTCTTCCCGGCGGATTTCTATGTCCTTGAAATGGATGAATCGGACCATGCTCCTTCACTGCCCATTCTACTTGGAAGGCCATTCATGAAGACGGCCCGGACGAAGATTGACGTGTATAGTGGAACTTTGTCCATGGAATTCGATGGGGAAGTTGTTAATTTTAATCTTTCTGATTCCATTAAATACCCTAGTGAGGACCATTCATGCTTTTCTATTGATATAATTGACTCTTTGGCGCAGGGATATCTTGACGATTTGAATGACGATGCGCTTGAAAAAGTCATTACACGAGGCATGGAACTCAAAACAAAGGGGACAGATTGCATGCATGCCCACGGCACACACTCTCTACTCCATGCCGTGCCCCCTAGTGAGGAATTACTTGAAGTTGTGGCTGCCCTTGAGTCCTCACCTAAGCTTGATGGTAAGTATACTACCCGTGAGTCCATTCCCATTTCGACTAACAAATTGCTTCCATCTATAATTCAGGCACCTACCCTTGATCTCAAACCATTACCGGGCCATTTGAAGTACATTTTCTTGGGGGAAGAGGAGACATTACCGGCCATCATTTCTTCATCACTCACGGCACAAGAAGAGGAGAAACTAGTGCGTGTTTTGAAGGAGTTCAAATCTGCCCTGGGTTGGACGTTGGCCGATATCAAAGGTATTAGTCCCGCTACATGTATGCATCACATATTTCTTGAGGAGGGGGCCAAACCAACTAGAGAGGCTCAACGCCGTCTTAACCCTCCGATGATGGAAGTTGTGAAGAAGGAGATAATCAAGCTGTTAGATTGTGGAGTTATCTATCCTATCTCGGATAGTAAGTGGGTTTCGCCTATCCAATGCGTGCCGAAGAAATCTGGAGTGACAGTTGTGGAGAACGCAGAGAATGAGCTAGTGCCCACTCGAATCCAAACTGGTTGGCGCGTATGCATTGATTATAGGAAGATAAACGCCACCACAAGGAAGGACCACTTCCCATTGCCGTTCTTAGATCAAATGTTGGAAAGGTTAGCAGGTCATTCATTTTATTGTTTTCTTGATGGATATTCTGGTTATAATCAAATTGTTATTGCCCCGGATGATCAAGAAAAGACTACTTTTACATGCCCCTTTGGTACATTTGCTTATCGTCGCATGCCATTTGGTTTATGTAATGCACCTGCTACATTTCAAAGATGCATGATGAGCATATTTTCAGATTATGTCGAGAAAATTATTGAGGTTTTTATGGATGATTTCAGTGTATTTGGCAATTCATTTGATGGTTGTTTGAGTAATCTTAGTTTGATTTTGAACCGTTGTGTTGAAACAAATCTTGTGCTTAATTGGGAAAAATGTCACTTCATGGTTAAACAAGGTATTGTTCTAGGCCATATTATTTCTGAAAAAGGCATTGAAGTAGATAAATCTAAGGTAGACCTTGTTCGTCACTTACCCTCTCCAACTTCGGTTAGAGAGGTTCGTTCGTTTCTTGGTCATGCAGGTTTTTATAGGCGGTTCATTAAGGATTTCTCAAAGATTGCACAACCACTCTGCCGACTGCTGCAAAAGGAGGTGGCGTTTGAGTTTGATGATGCATGCTCCACGGCATTCAAGCACCTCAAGGAGGCTCTCACTTCGGCTCCTATTATCACACCTCCAGATTGGAGCCTTCCATTCGAGTTGATGTGCGATGCTTCGGACTATGCGATTGGTGCTGTTTTGGGGCAGCGAAAGGACAAACAACCTCATGTTATTTATTATGCATCTAGAACATTAAATGATGCTCAATTAAATTACTCAACCACTGAAAAAGAATTACTTGCTGTGGTATTTGCATTAGATAAGTTTCGGTCATACTTACTTGGGACTAAAGTTATTATTTTTACTGATCATGCAGCTCTCAAGTATTTGCTCACGAAGAAAGAGGCCAAGCCTAGACTAATTCGATGGCTTTTGCTCTTACAAGAGTTTGACATTGAGATTCGGGATAAGAAGGGCGTGGAAAATGTGGTGGCTGACCACCTAAGCCGAATGGTGCATAATGAGGAGTCCCTACCCATTGCAGAGACATTTCCCGATGAACAATTAATGTCTATCCAGGTAAGTGAGCCTTGGTATGCCGATATAGTTAATTTTTTGGTGTCAAAACGTATTCCAAGTGAGTTCAATAGGCACCAACGTGACAAACTTAGGCATGATGCACGGTTTTATGTGTGGGATGATCCATACTTATGGAAATTTTGTCCCGATCAGATTATACGTCGTTGTGTGCATGATTCTGAATGTCATTCAATCTTGAGTTTTTGTCATACATATGCATGTGGAGGGCACTTTGGCACACAACGCACGGCCCTCAAAGTGTTACAATGTGGATTTTATTGGCCTAGTATTTTCAAGGATGCTAGAAGGTTTTGCTTAACATGTGATAAATGCCAAAGAATGGGTGGCATTAGTGCAAAGGACCAAATGCCGCAGGTTTCTATCCTAAATGTTGAAATTTTTGATGTCTGGGGTATTGATTTTATGGGTCCCTTCCCTTCATCGTATGGTTTCATGTATATTTTGCTTGCGGTTGATTATGTGTCAAAATGGGTGGAAGCCAAGGCCACCCGGACTAATGATTCTAAAGTGGTTGCAGAGTTTATTAGAACTAACATTTTTGCAAGGTTTGGAATGCCACGAGTGATCATTAGTGATGGAGGGTCACACTTTTGCAATCGGACCATTGAAGCGTTATTAAGGAAATACCATGTCACCCATAAGGTTTCTACACCTTACCATCCTCAAACGAATGGCCAAGCCGAGGTTTCCAACCGAGAGATTAAGCAAATACTCGAGAAGACTGTTGGGCCAACAAGGAAGGATTGGAGCTTACGGTTAGATGATGCACTTTGGGCGTATCGTACGGCGTACAAAACTCCCATTGGGATGTCACCCTTTCGACTTGTCTATGGCAAGGCGTGCCATCTTCCCGTTGAATTGGAGCACAAAGCACTTTGGGCCATCAAGAAGTTTAACATGAACCTCGATGAAGCAGGAAGTCAAAGGAGATGGCAATTAAATGAGCTTGATGAGATAAGGCACGAGGCGTATGATAATGCAAGCATTTACAAGCAAAAGACCAAAGCTTTCCATGACAACATGATCCGTGGGAAATCATTCTCAATTGGGCAGAAAGTGCTATTGTTCAATTCCCGTTTACGTTTGTTTCCTGGTAAGTTACGTTCTAAGTGGATTGGACCATTTGTTATTACTAATGTTTTTGTTCATGGTGCAGTCCAAATCCAAAGCTTGAAAACGGGACATGAATTCAAGGTGAACGGGCATCGTTTGAAGCCCTATTATGACACCTTTGTGGAGCATGCCGTGGATGACATACCCTTGGAAGCCGTGGGCCCTAGTAAGGAGTGAAGAAGGTTTCGTCCGGCTGGAAGACGTTAAAGCAAGCGCTTCGTGGGAGGCAACCCATGCAATCAACAAAGGAAGAACTTGGGAATCGCTCCACACTCAGATTTGCGTCCCTAAACCCTTCTCTTTGTTGCTTACTTTATGTTTTGTGTAATGTTTTTAATTGTGTTTAAAACATTGAGGACAATGTTTAGTTTAAGTGTGGGGGGGTAACATTCTGTTTTGAGATATGTGTGCATGAAATTCGTAGGGTATTACCACCTAGCATGTCTAAACTTGTTTCCCACTGTTTTTAAGTGTTTTTAAGCTATTTTAGAGTGTTTTAGAGTGTGTTGTCTTAAAAATCCGAAAATCCCATAAAAATTTGAAAAATTGTTTTGAAAAACCCAAAAAGAGTTGTTTTTGTGTGTTTGTTTGTGTCGTAGGGTACCTTCCAACGCAATGATGAGGATTTGGTTTTTAATTGCATGATGGTTAAAGAAAGTTACAAACATGGTTGGACGTTTGATATACTCTTTGGTTTATGCTTGGTTGTAGTTATAGTTTACGAATTCACATGTAATCACAAATGATAAAAATCAGTTTTTGTAACATGCTTGAAGGAAGGAACTTAAACAAACGCTACATCCCTGTGAGACTTGAGCCTAAACGTTATTTGGAGAGTTAAAATCTATGCATCATTGTTTTCTAAGTCGTTGTATGATCTCATTATTCATTGCTTGGTTACTACTTAGAAGGCGTTTCATCACTTAGTTCCAAATGCTAGAACTCATGCCCATTTCATTCAAAGCATGTCATTGATTTGCATACCACATATTCAAGATGAAGTTGTGTAGTGACCACCATCAAAGCCAAACAGCCATGTGCCCTTCACTCATTTTGTGTTTAAGTTTAACCCCATTGAGCCGTGTTAGCCCATATTCTTTGTTAACCCGCATTATCTTCACCTAGCTTACATTAGGACCATCCTTACCCTTGTTCTTGAAGCATAGTAAGCAATGAATTCCTTTTGATTAATGTGTTGCAGAAAATAAGTGTGGGGGAAGGATTATGGATGTGAGTTTTTGTGCCATAGGCACGGTTAGAAAAAAAAAAAGAAAAAAAAAAAAAAAAAAAAAAAAAGAAAAGAAGAGAAAAAAGTGAAAAAGAGTTGAAAAGAAGTGAAAAAGAGTTCCAAAGTATTGGTTGTTGAAGTAAGGGCCCAAAACAATGAATTAGGCCCTAAGAGTTGTTTGAATCTTCCCTATTTGTTTAAAAGTTGATTTCTGCATTCTAAGGGAATTCTAGGTCTTAATTTCATTACTTTACTTATTATTGCTTAAAGAACGTTTGTTTATCCTTACCTTCCCTTGTTAGCCAAAACCCCAAGCCCCGTTACAACCCTTGACTTCTATCTTGAGTGTTGTGCATTTCAATTGTGGAGTTTGAATTTGGTATGAGCATATGGTGTCACTGGTTCTCGCATCTAAGTAGTAGCATTCCATTCATGAGATCATATCTAAACACGTGTAATTACTCCAGAAATTGCTTTCTTTGTTATAACGTATGTGAGTACTAGTCTTTCATGTTTACATCAATCTTCTCACATATAACTAGTGTAGGGTGTGTAGTCAGAAAATCTGAGTGAAAATTGAGTGCATAACTAGTGAGGAATTAAGGGAATTCTCTAAGGCATGTTACTACATTCAAAATGTGTTTTAATTGATTAAATGCGAACTAGTGAATGGTGACTATGATTAAGTATGTGCTTGAGGGAAAGGAAGACTAAAAGCTATGTGAGTAATGATCTTTGACATGTCATGTTTCATTGGAAATCCCTGAGGCAAACGTTGGAAGGTTTAGGTTATGTTTTGTTTGTTTGTTTCGTCTTGTTTACTTTAGTTGTTTGTTTTGCTCGAGGACTAGCAAAAGTTAAGTGTGGGGGAATTTGATAGGCGCATATTCATGCGACTTAATTAGCTTGTTCTCGTGAATTTATGTTGTGTTTACTTATCTATTTCAGTGTTTAAGGCCACTTTTGTGTATTTTCAGATTATAAGGCCAAAGTGTGCAAGAAGATGCAAATTGGAGTCTTTTGGAGCGAAAGAGGAATGAATGAGTTGAAGACTTGAAGAAACGATGAATTCCTACGCCAACGATGAATTCTTACCAAAACGAAGAATCCTACTCAAACAAGGCTTCCTATTTTAGGAAAGTTGACCCTAAGTTTCCCGTTTTGGTAACCTTTCCTAATCTTAAACGTCCGCATTTTCTAGCCACTTTGAAGTCCTTGTAGGCGCTTTAGGACACAAAACCAAGGCCCTAGCCGCACCTTTAATCTTTCCCTCTTTAATTTCTGATTTTATTTCCTAATTCTAGAAGCCTTTGAATTTATTTTAGTTAATAAAAATAAACTAGGGTTTAAATTTCTAAAACCCTAGGGTTTCCACCAATTAGCCGCACCCTAATTCATTCTCCCAAAAAAATCATGCAGCCATTGATGCCATTGATTATTCAGCCATTAACCCTTTTATCTTTTATTTTGAACCTAGCCGCAAATCCCATGGTCTTTGTCTTTTAGCCGCTGCCATTCATTGATTTAAAAGAAAAACCATTCAGCCATTGACCTAAGGACACACATAACCCGTGCATTACACTTCACCCTAAGCCCATTTAATCCGTCCACACCATCCATATTAAACCTAATACACTAATCAGCCACCACACCTCATAAAAGCTTCCAGCCGCATAATTCTTTTGCCAGCCGTGTTTTGTCTATTCTAGCGGCATTTTTTCCCAACCTGCAGTGCAGTCCCCCCTCCATATTCTAATCAGCCGCACTTTAAATTCCATTCATTCATAATCAGCCGGAACCTTTTTCATTTTTCCCCATCAAGCCGCAGTCACCAAAAACCCATTCAAACCGTGCCTTTCATCCATCCAGCCGCAGCATCCATTTCCCAAATTCTGTCCAGCCGTGCCATCTCCACCATTCCCCTTCACAGCCGCAATTTTCCCACACCATTCCACCACCATTGCTGCCCACTTTAACACCCTAAATCCATCCCAAAGTCAGAAAAATCACCCAAATAAACCTAGACTTTCACTGTCGCAGCAAGGAGAAGAAGAAGGAGGGCTTAGACGCGCAGAAATTCAAGTGGATTCATCGTGCGTTCTAGGTGTAATCAATCCTTTGTTCTTTATGTTTAAATTCAATTGTATTTTTCTTGTTGCGAACATGAGAGGCTAAATCCCCCTAGTTAGCTAGGGGGTGATTCGAAACCATGTTTATGCTTGCAATATGAATTGATTACTTTTGGTTGGAATTTCATAAGTTGTGGATTCAATTCGTTCATCTATTTGATTGATAACTTATTTGTGTATGTTGATTGAGAGTGCACGCTTAGTTTTCATGCATGAATATGATGCTAGATTATGAGGGAGTTTCACCTAATAGTTACAATCTTATAATCACAAGTAGTGAAGGTCGCTTGAAAACGATCGCGTTGAATGAATTCTTAGCATAAGTTTCATGCAATTCATAGTAACGAATGCTTCGTCAATGCTTATGTTTTTCATAGAACTTAATGATTCTTGCTTGTATCTCTATTATGCAATTCATGTAGGGAACTTGTAGGGAATGTTTTGGGTTGTCGTATGCAATCATCCAACTTAATAACTTGTGGAAAAACTGATGGTTAATTAGTGCAATTCACAGTTAACTTGGGGCGTTGAGTATTTATAATTTATCGAAAGACCAACTGAAAATCATTTTGTATGCAAGTGTAACATGTGTGGAGAAGAACCTTCTAGCTAGCATTCATCCATATTTTCATCACATTCATTTTTACATTCTGCCTTTAAATTACAATCGTTGCATTTAGTTTAATTTCGTCAAAACCTCAATCCCCCTTTACTTTAGTGTCCAATTTAGTTAGAAAGTGTCTTAGTTAGTGTTTATAAGCGTTTTGTATTCTTTGAGTCTTTTGATTTGTTTTAGTGTTTTATTGTTTAGCTTTGCATTCTTTGAGTCTAGTTTAGTGTTTTAAAACTTTATTTTACGTTTTTGAGTCAGTTTCCAAGTGATTTTGCAATCCCTCCTAATCCCCGGTTAAGAACGATCCCTACTTATTCATATACTACAATTGTCACAAGAGGGTTTTAATTTGTGTGCTTACTTAGTAGCCATCAAATTTTTGTGGGAAAGCTTAGTTCCAAAGTTGGCCGAACTTAGATCGTTGTTGCAGGTGAGATTCCTTGATTTTTAGGCCTTAAAAGTAGTCTAACGTGATTCTACTAGTCCTAAGCTTCATTTTGGTATAAAGAACGTGAAAAATGGTTGAAAAACGAGTGAGAAAACAAAGTTTGAAAAATTTCCAGTTTTCCGGCGACGGCGGCGGCGGCTCGCCGGAGAGGACAGGGGAATATTCCGTTAAGTTTTAACGGAATATTCCTACAGGACTAACGGCGTCAGTTAGGGAATATTCCGTCAGTCAAACGGAATATTTCGTCAGTCAAACGGCACGTGGCCGCGCGTGGGGGCGCGTGGACCCGTGCCATTCCAGGCGCGTGGGGGCGCGTGACGTGTCCAAAAATTATTTTAAAAATATGGTTGTGATCGTGAGGTTGTGTAGGTCACGTTGGTATATTCATTTGTCCATTTTGAGCAATGTATGAGAAGTTATTTTGAACGGACGGTTATGTGCTTTAAAGTTAACGTTTTTGTAGTTAATTCGCATATAGGTGACACGTATCCCGAGGACGAGCGTGCACATTCGAGGCAGGGGGGCTACGACCCTTCTACTTACCAGTGAGTGGGCTTTTGTTTTCCGTATATACCTATATACATGTTATTTCCCAGAAATTAGTATAAATACCTTGTTTTACGCCGTAATTTTATATGATTGATGACTATGCATGATTAGTGGCATATGAGTTGGTTTATATATTTATTCTTACGTCATTTACATATATGTTGGTGCTGCGGCGGCCTAGGTAAGTGCCAGGTAAGCGTTGTTTTACATTCGCATTAAATAGTGGTTCGAGGTGCTTAGAGAGCTCATAACCTGCACCCCCGGTGTTAGTGCTCCCGCCCAGAGTAGGGCACAGTCTTTCACGTGTTGTTCACCTCCCGCACCACACGCTCAGCTTGAATCCAAGTTAGGTGCACAGTCCTGTCGTACAGACCACTATAGGTGGTTCCGACTCGTAGGTGACCCGCGATTATTCGCACAGCCTTCACGTGATCGTAGCACTAGAGCGTTATATGTTTTACACCCAGGCTTGTCGTACAGACCACTATAGGTGGTTCCGACTCGTGGGCAGGTTTAGGGAATGAGTGGTAAATTGAGCTCTAGGTTCAGCCGTACAGGTCACTTAGGGGACTCCGGCTGTCATTTTATTATTCTATTGATGTGCTATACATACCTGAGCATTTGCATGTATGATTGGGGCCTTGAGCATGTTGGCATACCCTTGATTATACTTGGCATATTTATACCTACGTTTTTATGTTTATTTTCTGGGAAGTATACAGGTTTTACGGCGAGGGGTTATATTATGTTTTATGAAATGGTTTTCTAAGAGATTTGTTTTGCCCACTCACGCTTTTGTTTTTGCACCCCTCCAGGTTCTAGTAGCTTAGCGGGTTCGGTGGTTTCCCCAGGGACGTTCCGGCATTCTGACAGACCTTCACCTATGTAGGGTCGCCTACGGGCGCACTATTGTCGTAACATTTTTTTTTTGGGCTGCTGTATGCCTTAGGCTCTGAATTCAGTGTTTTACCTACGTTAGCACATATCCTATTACTCTATTGTTGCTAGTTTTAAATTATTCGCCCTTTTCTACTACTGTTCCTAGCTTCCGCACTGTGCACATGGCTACGTCACTTCCACGTGGCGGCCAGCATGCCCCGATCCCGGTTGGGGTGTGTCAGTTTGGTATCAGAAGAAGGACGACAAAGGTAAAGGTCAGGCATCGCTCGGGCCTCGTCAGACTCAAAACTTTAAGAGGGGTGGTAACAGCTCTAGTTCTTCTAGTGGTGGTTTCAGCGCCACGGGTCAGGGACGAGGAGGTAGATGGACTGGTGGCTTTCGAGGCCAGAGACAGGGGGACGGTGGTCGAGGTAGGGCCCCACTTTGATGTTCTTCAGGACTCAATGATTGACGCCATTGTCTTGCACGACTTTGGCCACGCTCCATGGAAAAATTTATCTAAAAAATTTAAAAATAAATGAACCTAAATTGAATACAAATTCTGTGACATTCCATAAATACGAAAAAGTCTACGTAGATGCCTATGAACAGAAGAAGAAAAAACATTTATCTACACATCACTATAATACAAAAGAACAAAATAAAATGATCACAAAATACTTTTGAAGTGTAATAAGTATTAGTGCAAGGAAATGACGGGCTTATATACACTTCTCGGTTGGTGTTAGGACTTGGATATGATTTAGCTTTCATGTTTTTTTCTTTTATAAATTAGCATTGTTTATAGAGTTTTAATTTTTATGTCAACTGGATGAGTAGAATTTTAAACTTTTTTAATACCCCTAAACCCTATCATAAATGACGGATGTGGGCTGGACATAATATAAAAAGTTTTTAGAAATGTGTAACCCGTAATAAGAGGCTAAAAAACTACCACATGACAAAGAAGAATTTGTATTCAATGTAGGTTCATTATATTTATTAGTTTGCTCTAATAACTCAACAATGCACATATAAGCTCTAAAATGTTATGATATCCTTAAAATTTTAGTAATTTTGGTTTCTTATTATGTTTATTAGTAATTTTGGTTCATTAGTTTAAGGATATGATCTTCAATAATTTGTGATCAACACAGCTTAAGAAATTTTGGGGTGCTTTGTTGGTCGTTGGGGTGCAAATGGGGATGGGATGATTTGGTTCAAATGGATTAAAAAAAAAAACAAAAACAATGCATGCACGCAAGGTTCCTTAACAAAATCATAATTATGAATAACTGTTATGGTATTCAAAATCCTTCTCGAACCCCGCTGGTGTTTAGGGATGATTTTGGACTACATGGATATTTGAGATTACGAAGAAGATTATGAATAACTAAACATCGGTCAAAATTTTTTTTGTTAGAGGACAGCAATTGTTCATAATTGGTTTGATCTTGGACATAATAACAATTACGAATATTTCTTTTCTTCACATTATCTTCTCGAATTGGGGTTCAACATTAGAAGTTATTTTCTCAAGTCTCAACATTAAGCAAAATGAAGAAAACAAAAGGCCAAAAGCAAAAAGCCACCTCTTCCGCTGTTATCACCTTCCCTTTTCTTCAATGCTCACTCCCAACAGAAAATCTATGGCAAGAATACACTTTCCCCCCTTCCTTTTTCTTCGAGCCTCAACAAATGGGTCTGCAACCAATGCCAACTGAAATAATTGAGGCTAAGCAAGAGGAGTTGATAAAGTTAGCAATTCACAAACCAAATTGAAAATCTAATTCCAAAATTCCAAACACCCACCAAATGGTTTCGGATAAAGTTTTAAAGTTGAATACACGTTACCGATACATAAGGGTACATAAGAATGAGAAGTATGAAAATTTTAAAACAAAGGGCCAATCGTGCTCTTTGGCAAATTGCAATTTAAGTTTGGCTGCTTTTCAGTTTCACTCTACCATTAGATTTGTTCTTCTTTATGAGTAGACCTTCCAACCCAACATCCATCCACATATATAATTGTCCCTAGCTACACCAACACGAATCCAAAATCATATATATTGTCCAATGTAAACTAATTCTTAGCTAATTAACATGTTCAAATCCTTATTTTCTCATAATTAAATAACAGAAAATTAAACAACCCAAAAATCAAAACAACCCCACTTGTAGTTTTAGCTCATTAATCCATTGGATAAATTGATGCCAAATTCAATCATAAAACATACAATTAACAACAACCCAGAAGAGCCATCAAAAAAACCAACAAATTAACCAAAAAATACCACTTGTACTTTTAGCTTAGTCTTCCAATTGAATCAGATATACCATCAAATTTCAATCAGAAAATAGAAAATTAAGAACCCAGATTTTTCACTCACCTGCTGTGAAACTCGTCCCTGTTGAGCAGCAGTAGGAACAGGTAAACTGGGTGATATATACAACCGATTAAAACACTCAACTTTAGCTGCTTCAGCTACATAACAGAAAAAGAAAAAAAAAGTTAATTTAACTATAATTAAGTAATCTGGTTTAAGATATATACCTCATCCCCAACATTCATGCCAAAATCGATATGCAATTGTCAAACAACATGGGATTTTGGATGCAAGTTCCTACCTAAAGTCCTATCACTTTGGCATCCTTGGGCCTCACTAATATAAAGCCCAATATTAAATATTAACCCAAACAGGAAGCAAGAAGTAACTTTAACTAATAAATCGCAACCATCTGAAATTCATCAAAAGCTTGGAACTGCAAGAAAAATAATAATCAATAAATGGTTGTTATAAGCACATGAATAAGAATGCAGAGATTATAAAAAATAAGATAGAATCTCACACAGAAAGGATAAAACAACAAAGAATTAAAGCCAGAGAGATTTTGCGGTAAAATGCCCCAAGCGCATCAGTTTTTTTGTGGGATTTTACTGAAAAACTTGTTCCTATGGAATTTCATGATCAGGGGATATGCTTGCAATGGATGTCCGTTCAAGTTTCTGGTTTTGTACCGTGAAATACTTAGTTTTGGACAGAAAGCGAACAATGAGTTCATTCTCAAATCTGCACAACACAAACCGAAAATCTTGAACAGAAGAATATAAGGAAATCTCTCTCTCAGACAAATTACGTAGTGAGTCTATTGACCATTTAGTAAGGTTGAAATGCATACGCTTAGATGCATAATTCAAGTTGATTTGCACCATGTATAACTATTCATTCCCACATTTAGCCTAGAGGAATATACATGTAGCACAGAAAAATGAACCATGCCAGCACTGCAAATACTCGATCAAACGCAAAAGAAAACAGTATAAACTTGTACAGCAAGAATTTACTTTCTGACCCATAACTCAACTTATATGCATCATATTACATACCTGTTTAGTAACTGCTTAAAAGGTGCATGGCCCTGTAAAACCTGCATCCAACACCACGCAATCAACAAAAAGGTAAAATTACATAAAAATAAGAGGTAAAAAGCACACAAATCTGGATAAAAGAGTTAAAATTATAAAAATTTATGAAAACCCTCAACAAAAATATACCTGTAAAGGTGAAATCTTCACTCCTAAAAGTGAACTTAACTCAAGGGCTCTTTTGGATTCACTAATCCCACCTCCTATCACAACCAAAAAACCCAAAAATTTAAAACAATTAATTTAAAAAAAAATAACAAAAATTTGGATTATACCAGGTGGAAAAATTACAAATTAGAAACTAACCATTTGTCAAGAACACGTATGGAATCCTGAGATTACCTGGCAAAAAAATTTAAAATTCCAGAAATTAATTCCCAGAAAGATCAAAAATTGGGAGATGGGTATAAGAAATGGGGGTACCAGAATCGTCGTACAATCTTATGAAGGCCCGAGGAGAGCCTCCGATGGGAGCTTCGTTTCGTAAAACGACGCCGTCGATGTCGAACGCAATGCCGAAGGCATCCCTGATGAAATTAAAACTAATCAGGAGCATTAAACCCACTTGAATCTCGCCATAGAACATCATCATTAAATTTATGAAAAATAAATAAATAAAGAGAGAGATTGATCGTACGGTGTGGACTGCGAGGAGAGTTGCGAGAATAAGCGTATGATGTTATGGGAGAAAGCGGATGACGGTTGGTCACGGTTTCGGCTCCGTCAAGCTTTTCTCTAGAGGGTAGGTTCAATAGTCGAGTACAGGCTCTGGTTCAACCCTGGAAATTCCTTCTCCGATTCCATCGAATCGCTAGATAGTTTTGGCTCGCTCTCAAAGCCCACACTTTGCCTGCGCAAAGCTAAATTTCGAGAATTCCTCTTCCCTGCAGTCAGAAACACACCGTGATTTAATTTTAGATTTTAGAGAGAGCGAGAGAGGGAGTGGAGATGGTGTTGGGAGTGAGGGGGAAGGATGTGAAAGAATAGGAATTGAAATCGAGGTGCCGGCTTTGATCTGGTTGGTAGTTCGTAGAACGTGGAGGGTTGTTTGAATCCCACGTTTGCAATTCTCATTCCTTATCCTGCAACTTCCGCTTTGATGCTCTCTCTTCCAGTTATGGTTTTTTTACCACTTTGTCCTTCTTTTTTGAATTTTTGTGGATTTGGATTGTGAAGAAAACAAAGGGGCTTTTTTGGCATTTTGAAAAGCTTCACCAAACTGGGGCTCTCCCTTTATATATATAGATATATATATATATATATATATATATATATATATATATATATATATATATATATATATATATACCGTGTCTTTTTCTACGATGGAGACGTGATTTGTCATTGTCGAACTCAGCTGGAGATTTTGGATGGATACCGAATCTTTTTCTAGGATAGAAACGTGATTTATCATCGAAGAACTCGGCTGGAGGTTTTAGATGAATGTCATCTTTCCACAATATACCCTTAGATTAAACCATTTTAATAGTTAGGATTGCTTTGATCTATTGCCTATTTTGAAATAAGAAAGGAAATTATACATGTATACCTCTGCAATAATGGAAATTATAAATCAAGGAGCGGGATATTGACGTGCACCTTCCTAAACATTGGTGTGATAGTTTCTAACACTCAAATTAAATCCTATAATTGTAGTATGTGTAAGTGGGGATCGTTTTAGGCCGGGGATTAGAAGAGATGCTAATCTACTCAAATTAAACTTTAAAATACAAAATTAGACTCAAAAACAGAAAACTAGACTCTTATGACTCAAAACAAACTAGAAAGACTCAAAACAGCACAACATAATCAAATAGACTCAAACTAGACAATAAAAGATCATTTGGACAAAAATTACTTTTAACTTGACTCAAAATACTTAAAAACACAAATTTGGACAGATTTTAACTAATTTGACACAACAAAGTAAAGGGGGAATGGATTTTGGACGAAATTAAGTTAAAAACAAATAGATTTTAAAGACTCTAAACAACTTGGATGAAATTGGGTGAAATATGGGTGAATGGCTAGCTAGAGGGTTTATCTCCACACATGACACATATGCATACAAATCAATTTCCAGTTATTATTCCTTTAAACCATGAATGACAATGCCCCAAATTAATCGTGAAAAGCACAAATTAACTTTCAGATTTTCCTAAATTCATTGAATTGGATGGAATACGCATCGGCAACCAAATTATTTTTATCAAGTTCCCTACATAAACATCATAATAGAGATACAATCAAAGATCATTAAGCTTTGTGAAAATCATAAGCATTGACATGACATTCATAACTATAAGCTGCATAATACTCCTACCATGGACTTACTTAACACGATTATGACTAGCAACCTCCACTACTTATAAATATAAGTTCATAACTATTAGGTGAAAATCCCTTATATTCTACCATCAAATTCATGCATGCAAACTAAGTGTGCACCCTTAATCAACATAGAAGAATAAGTTATCAATCAAACAGATAAGTAAATCGCATTCATGTTTTACGAAACAATAACTAGAAGAAATCCATTCATATCACATATATATTCATGGCTTTGCATCCACCTCTAACTAAAACAAGTTTAGCTTCTCATGTTCGCACTTAAACAAAGATAGAATAAATTAAACATTGAAAGCAAAAGATAGAATACACCTGGGACGTTCCAGCAATCCAAACTTGAATGTGATGGCACGGCTAAAGCTCTCCTCTCCTTTCTCCTTGCAAAGCTGCAGCACTAGAGGAAATTTTCTGAATTTAGGCCCTTGAGGTGTGGTGGATGGTGTGGTGTGAAATTGTGGTAGAGGGTGGTGTCTTATGAGTGCTGCAACATCATGTATTTATAGGGAGAAGGGAAGGCATGAAATTGGGCTGAAAAAGAGGGGAATTAGGACTCCAAATCACCAAAGAACAAGGACACTTTCAATCAGATTCTAGAGAGGACAAGGAATGGTCCTTGTGGCAGATTCTAGAACTTTTAGAAGGGTTAATGTGGCATAAACTTTGGGCACAAAAATAGGGCTTCTAGAACCTGATATTTAGGTGATTTAATGTGAAAAGGAGTCCTCTTTGCAGTTGGAATTAAGGTAGGAAAAGATTAGGATAGGATAAGATAAGATAAGGTTGGATAAGGTTTGGATAAGGTAAGGTTGTTTGGATAAGGTAAGGTTGTTTGGATAATGCTCCATGTTTCTTGCTCTTTCCTTATCTTCTTTGTCTTGAATTTATTTCTCCAAATTTGTAGCATGTTCCTAGCCTCTTTTGATCTTCAAATTCGTCCATCCACCTTGCTTCATGCATGTGCAATCCATTCCAAGCCCAAAACTACTCTAAAATGCTCCAAATTGCACTTTCTTGCCAACTTTGTCATATAAACCTATAAACATACGAAAATAGCTTAAATAACTATAATAAATAGAAACTAACTATGTAAATGCAAGAAAACAATCTAACTAAGTCGCACAAATATGCTCCTATCAAATTCCCCCACACTTAGCTTTTGCTAGTCCTCGAGCAAAACAAAGAAAACAAAACACAACCTAAACCTTCCAACAATTGCCTTAGGGGTTTCCAATGCAACATGACACGTTAAAAATCACTACTCCCACAGATTTTAGCAATCCCTACCCTCGGGCATATACTTAGCCGTAGTCATCACTCACTAGCTCGCATTTAATCAATCAAAACAACATTTTGAATGTAACATGCCTTAGAGAATCCCTTAATTCCTCACCAGATATACTCTCTATTTTCTCACAAATTTTCTGACTACACTCCCTACACTAGGTATATGTGAGAAGATTGATGTAAACATGTAGACTAACACTCACATATGTTATAATCAAAGAAGCACTTTATGGAATTATTAACACAACATGTATATGATCACATGAATAGAATGCCACTACTTAGACGCGAGAACCAGGGATCCCATATGCTCATACCAATTTTAAATTCCACATATTGAAACACATAACAATCAAGATCGAAGTCTAAGGGTTGTAATGGGGCTAAGGTATTGGCTAACAAGGAAAGGTAAGGATAAACAAAAGTTCTTAAAGCAATAGTAAGCAGAGTAATGAAATAAGCACTTAGAATTCACTTTTGAATGCAAAAATCAACTTTAAACACGAAGGGAAGATTCACACAACACTTAGGACCAAATTCAAACTTTTGGACCCTTTCTTCAACAACCAATACTTGTGAGTTCATTCTCACTTATTGTCAACTCTTTTTCTTTCTTTTCTTCAACATTTTTCTTCTTTGTTCTTCCTTTTTCACGTTTTTTTTTTCCCTCTTTTGGCACACTACACGTACAACCTCATAGAATTCCAATGAAGAAATCTTCCCCGACACTTGTTTTTCTACAAATTGTAGATCAAAAGGGGTTCCCTCTAAATCATGCTCCACTATACTTTAAGAACAAGGGTATGGATAGTCTTATTCTAGGCTAGGTAAGGATAATGTGGCTAACAAAGAAAATAGGCTAACTAAGGCTCAAAGGGTTAAACCTACAATACATATGCAAAGGGTAGGGCTTTTTGGCTCTGGTTTTAACTAAACAACTTCATCTTGTTTTATGTTATGCACTCAATTTTATGCTTTGAATGAAATTGGCATGAGTTCTAGTATTTGGAACTATAGTGATGAAACGCATTCTAAGTAACAACCAAGCAAAGAAATAATGAGATCATGCAATGACTTTAGAAAACAAAAATATCTCAGATTAATAACTCTCCAAATAAAGTTTAGGCTCATGTCTCTCAAGGTTGTAGTGTTAGTTTGAGTTTCGTCCTTCAAACATGTTACAAAAACTGAATTTTTTTTTCTTTTTTGATTACATGTGAATTTGTAAACGACAACTACAACTATGCATAAACCAACGAGTAAATCAAACTTTCATCCATGTTTGTAACTTTCTTTAATAGTCATGCAATTAAAAACCAAATCCTCATCATTGTGTTGGAAGGTATCCTAAGACACAAACAAACATAAAAACAAAAACGACGCTAAAAACGACTCTTTTTTGTTTTCTTTTTTTAAACACTTGTTTTGATTTTTTTTTTTTCTTTTTCAAATTTTCGGATTTTCCATTTAAGACATATAAAAACACTTCAAAACACACTAAAAACACTTAAAAACAGTGAGAAACAACTTTAAAAGTGATAGGTGATAAAATCCCACGAAAATTGATAGGAGCATATTTATGCTACTTAGTTATGTTGTTTCCTTGCATTTAGTTAGTTAATTACTATTTATTTTAGTCTTTTGAGCTATTTTCGTATGTTTTTAGGTCCTAATGGCAAAAGGAGCAAGAAAGTGCATTTTGGAGCTATTTAGAGCAGTTTTGGGCATGGATTGGATAGCTTAACTATGGAGCAAAGTGGATGGGAAATTGAAGTCAAGAGAGGCTAGGAAAAATTACAAATCTAGAGAAAGAAGTTCAAAAACAAAGAGGATAAGGAACGAGCAAATAAGGAACATTATCCAACCTTATCCTATCCAATCTTATCTTATCCAACCTTATCTCATTTGATCCTATCCTAATCTTTTGCTACCTTAATTCCTGCTGCAAAAAGGACTTAATTTGACATTAATACACCTAAATATATGGTTCTAGAAGACCCTATCTCCTCCTAAATAGGTGTCGCACCCTTTATCCCTTCTAAAAGTCCAATTTTTGCCACAAAACACATTATTTCTAGAAACCCTACAAAAGTGGCGCCTCCCCCTCTTCTAGAAGCCCTAGAATCTACAATCCTTTTCCCTTTCTTCCTTGGTCTTTGCCATAGAATCCTAGCCCTTTTACCCTAGGATTGTGCAAACCTTTTCCCACCTAATTTCTACCACACCCTAATCTGATTTCCCTAAGGTTTAAGCCCTATAAATACAAGTGTTTGCCGCACCATTCAAAGAATCCATTCACTCATTCATTCATTCATACATTCAACCACCCTCTACCACAATTTCACCCTTCCACGCGTCTTCTGAAAAGCTGGGAGCTTTTGACAAAGTTACACACGCTTTCTGAAAAGCCGGGATTGCGTCTGACGAGCTGGCGATCTTTACGCCGGAAATTCCGGTTTTGAAGAGTGGTGTCTCTTCATTTCTGAATCGGTGAACGCCTCTCCTTTAATAGAGGTGATCGATCACCTCTAGAAATCAGCTGCACACTTTTGCCGACAAGCGTGGGAGACAAAGTCGAAAGCTACCGGCTTTTCAGAAAGCGTGTGCCACTTTGTCGAAAGCTCCCGGCTTTTCAGAAAACGCGTGCCATTTTGTCAAAAGCTCTCTGACAAAGCTGAAGACGCGTGGAGGTAATTTCCGCATCCGCATTGCCACATGCCATTACAATTCCTATATACATCAACATTCATGGCAAGGCATACACCCAGAAGCTCATGACTTTCCTTCTCGGCCGAGAATGTAAATGCAACCAACCCTCTCAAACATGCTCAGTTTTCTCCTTCTCTTGAGAACACACTTTCAACCATGGATGTATCCCCCAAAGAAGATACCAAATGCCTGGAGTACAAAGAAGGCAAGAGGAAACGGTGGATCGAAGCATGTGGATTCATTCGCTGCCTCTTCGAAAGCAAAGGTATCTCATATCATCAAGGGCGAAAGCAAAGGTATCTCATATCATGCTCTTTCCCTATCTTTTCCTTTGTCCTTGATATTACTTGCATGGAAAAGTGAAAGAAGCAATCAGCCGGCACTTGGAGTCTATCTGGACTCTATTCCCTGGTTGCTTACCTAGCGTTGCTCTCGAGTAGTCATCTTCAACGGTTGATACACTTCCAGAGAAGGGACCACTTCTGCAAAGGGGAGCAAGTAAGGCAAAGGAAAAAGATACATTGAAGCATGAGGAGATAAGCATATGCTGAGCTATCCTCTAACCCTCTTCAATACGAATTGGAGAGATTGAACAAAGAAACAGATAAAAGGAGTAAGCTCAGACCTTCGGGGGAGACCAAAAGAATCCTGCTGCCCAGTTCAAGAGTAGCACAAAGGAAAATCAACGATCGGAGGAAACCAAAAGAATCTCCAGCTCAGTTCAAAAGTAGCCTGTGGAATAACTCACGATGAAGCCTCACCGCAATCACCAAGGAAAAGATGGAATTTACACTCCATAACCAGATTTGCATCCCTAAACTCTTCTCTTTGTTAGATACATTCTGCCATGTTTAGTATGTTTAGTTGCTGTTTATGTGTTTACTTTTGTTTGGTGTGTTTTAAGCTTAAAACATTGAGGACAATGTTTGATTTAAGTGGGGGGGGGGGTAACTAAGTATATTTGATGCAAATTCGCGGGATTTTATCACCCATAACTTCTAGTGTGGTTCCTTGCTGTTTTAAAATGTTTTTAAACTGATTTGGAGTGTTTTAGTGTGTTTTGTGTTATAACTCCGAAAATCACATAAAAATTTGAAAAACATGTTTTGAAATGCCTAAAAAGAGTGTTTTGAGTCGTTTTTGTGTCGTAGGTACCTTCCAACACTTGCCTCAGGATTTGGTTTTTAATTGCATGACTGTTAAAAAGAGTTATAAACATAGAGAAAAGTTTGATTTACTCTTGGTATATGCTTGGTTATGGTTATAATGTATGACTTCACATGCAATCATAAAAGAAAAATTAGTTTTTGTAACATGCCTGAAGGAAGGAACTCAAACAAACGCTACAACCCTGAGAGACTTGAGCCTATAACGTTCTTTGGAGAGTATAATCTGTGATTTCTTGTTTTCTAAAGTCGTTGCATGATCTCATTATTCTTTGCTTGGTTACTACTTAGAAGGCGTTTCATCATATAGTTCCAAATGCTAGAACTCATGCCCATTTCATTCAAAGCATGTTATTGATTTGCATAACACATATTCAAGAAGAAGTTGTGTAGTGACCACCACCATAGCCAAATAGCCGTACTTCCCATATTTCGTATTTGTTGTAAGTTTTAACCCCGTTGAGCCTTGTTTAGCCTTTATTCTTTATTTACCCACATTATCCTCACCTAGCCTAGTGTAGGACAGTCCACACCCTTGTTCTTAAAAGATAGTGAGCATGACTTAAATGAATTCCTTTTGAGTACATTATGAAAGAAAATGAGTGTGGGGGAAGGAATGCTTGTTCTTAAGTATGTTTTGAGATTCAAAAGAAAAGAAAAACAGAAAAGAAAAGAAAGAAAGAAAAAAAAAAAGCTTGAAAAAAAAATGAAAGAATGAGTGATTGAAGAAAGGGTCCAAAACACCAATTCTGGCCCTAAATTGTCTAAATTCTCCCTTTTTGTTCAAAAGCTGAGTTTTCATTCAAAAGTGAATTCTAAGTTGATTCAATTGCTTTGCTCACTATTTCTTTAAGAACCTTTGTTTTCCATATCACTTCTTTGTTAGCCAAACACCCCAAGCCCCATTACAACCCTTATGCTTCTATCTTGAGTGTTATGTGTTTCAATTTGTGGAGTTTGAACTTGGTATGAGCTTATGGAATCACTGGTTCTCGTTCTAAGTAGTAGCATTCCATTCATGAGATCATATTCATATTATTGTCGTAAATCCAGAAAATGCTTTCTTTGATATAACATATGTGAGTGTTAGTCTTCATATTTACATCAATCTTCTCACATATACCTAGTGTAGGGTGTGAAGTCAGAAAATCTGTGTGAAAATAGAGTGCATTCTAGTGAGGAATTGAGCAAATTCTCTAAGGCATGTTACTACATTCAAAACATGGTTTTAAATGCTTAATTGTGAACTAGTATGTGGTGACTATGAGTAAGAATGTACCTAAGTGTAAAGATGGCTAAAATCTGTGGGAATAATGAGTTTTAACTTGTCATGTGCATTGGAAATCCCTGAGACGATTGTTGGAAGGTGTAGGTTGTGTTTTGTTCGTTTTGTTTTGTTTTTGGTTTCTTTTGCTTTGTTTTGCTCGAGGACTAGCAAAAGCTAAGTGTGGGGGAATTTGATAGGAGCATATTCATGCGACTTAAATGGCTTGTTCTCGTGCATTTACGTTATGTTTCTTTAGTTATTTTAGTCAATTATGCTTCTTTTGTGTGTTTTCAGGTTCTAAGGGCAAAGTATGCAAAAGGGTGCATTTTGGTGCATTTTGGAGTAGTTTGGGGCGTTAAATGGATTGCATATACTTGAAGCCTAGTAGATGGACGAAATTGAAGACCAAAGGAGGCCCTTTGTACCAGAAATTCACACCAACACATCCCATTTCAGATTGCATTCCAATCATTCCAGCCAAGCCACATGCACTCCCTTTAATTTATTCAACCTAGCTGTCAAAGCACATGCACTCCCATCCATTTCATCATTGCAGCCACATATAGCTTTAATTCACATGTAAACAATCATGCATTCCCTTCATATAAATCAGCCACATGCACCCATAATCATTCAACCAACTTTGCACATGCATTCATCATCATAACCTAGCTGTCATTACCCTTTAATCACATGCATAAATCAGCCACATGCATCTCCCATCACCATTCCAAATTTCCACCAAGTTCCTAGCTGTCATATTCCCTCCTTTTCACCTATAAATAACCATCCATTGCAGCCACAATTGATTCATTCCCATTCATTCTCATACACTCTTCCATATTCAGAAATTCATCCATTTATACACATTCACACCATCAAACTATCCTTAGACCTTGTGCTACAATGAAGAGGAAGATAAGAGGGCCTAAACGTTCATACAATTCAAGTTTGAGTTGTTGGAATGTTTAGGTGTTTCTTTGATTTCAATGTTTAATTTCAATACCCTTTGTTTTGTACGAATGAGGAATGGAAGAGAAGAGGGCCTAAACGTTCATACAATTCAAGTTTGAGTTGTTGGAATGTTTAGGCGTTTCTTTGATTCTCTTTGTTTTGTATCATGAGGAACTAAACCCCCCCTGGTTAGGGGGGGATTCGAAATATATGTTTATGCTTGCATTTTGATTTGATTACTTCTAATTGCGTTTCATAAGTTGTGGATTCAATTCGTTTAACCGTTTGATTGATAACTTATTTATGTATGTTTATTGAGAGTGCACACTTAAGTTTCATGCATGAATATGACGCTAGAATATAAGTAAGTTTCACCTAATAGTTACGAACTTATATTCACAAGTAGTGGAGGTTGCTTATAAACAATCGCGTTAAACGAATTCTTGGCATAAGTTTCATGCAATCATAGTAACGAATGCCTCGTCAACACTTATAATTTTCATAGAGCGTAATGATTCTTGCTTGTATCTCTATTATGCAATCATGTAGGGGACTTGTGGGGAATGTTTTGGGTTGTCGTATGCAATCATCCAATTCAATAACGTTAGGAAGATTTGAAGGTTAATTAGTGCATCACGGTTAACTTGGGGTGTTGAGAATTCATGGTTTATTGAAATGCAATTGGAAATCTTTTTATTATGCAAGTGTAACATGTGTGGAGATGAACCCCTTAGCTAGCCATCCCATCCATTCAATTCCATCACATTCATCTTTACAATCTGTTTTTAATTACAATCTGTGCATTTTAGTTAATTTCGTCAAAAACTCAATCCCCCTTTACTTTAGTGTCCAATATAGTTAGAAAGTGTCTTAGTTTGTGTTTCTAAGAATCTTGAGTCAAGTTACAACTTAATTTCGTCCAAATTTGGGTTTAAGGTCAGAAACTGCCTAGTTAGTGTTTTTAGGCAGTTTTGAGTCTTTTGAACTTGTTTTGAGTCCTTTGAGTCTTTGTATTGTCCAAATTAGTTAGAAATCAATTTAGTTTGTGTTTTTAAGTGTTTTGATTCAAGTTATTATCCAAATTCGTCCAAAGTACTCAAAGTGCTCAAAACTGCCCAGAAAGTGTTTTTAAGGCAGTTTTGAGTGTTTTGGTGCTGTTTTGAGTCTTTTGATTTGTTTTAGTGTTTTAAAGTTTAGTTTTGCATTCTTTGAGTCTAGTATAGTGTTTTATATTGTGCTTTTACGTTTTTGAGTCAAATCCAAGTGATTAACAATCCCTCCTAATCCCCGGTCCAGAACGATCCCTACTTACATACTTACTACAATTGATAAAAAGAGGGTTTAATTTGTGTGCGTATAATTTTCGCATCAAGTGTTTGGCTGGAATTGTGTTTCTAGGATTTTAGGATGTGTAGAGTGGTGTGGCTAGATGAATGGACGAAAATTGGGTGAATGAGTGATCCCCCTAGTGCCTTGCTGCAAAGCCTTATTTATAGGGCTAGGAAAGGTTTAGAACTTAGTTGAAACCAAAAGGTTTTGTACCAGAAATTCTATACATGAAACACTTAAAGGATATATGTGTGTAGCTTGGACAAGGTAGGACGGCTTGGACAAGGTAGGAGACAAGATAGGACGGCTAAGAGACAAGGTAGGACGGCTAGGAGACAAGCCAGGACGGCTAGGAGACAAGCCAGGACGGCTAGGAGACAAGCCAGGACGGCTAGGAGACAAGGTAGGACGGCTAGGAGACAAGCTAGGACGGCTAGGAGACAAGCTAGGACGGCTAGTGACAAGCTAGGACGACTTGTTCTTGCAATACAGAAATTAGGCACCATGTGTGAATAGATAAAGCCTTCTAGAAATAAGGTTTTTAGGCCCCCTTGCAGCTCCCTAACTGAATTCAAGCCTTCAAATTCGTCCATCCTCATGCCTCCATGCTTGCACTATCCAATCTTGGCCCAAAAATGCTCTAGAATGCTCCAAATTGCTTCTTTTTGCATACTTTGACACTAAAACCTGAAATTGCACGAAAATGACTTTAAACACTAAACTAAGGAAAAACAACATAAATGCATGAGAACAAGCCAATTAAGTCGCATAAAAATGCTCCTATCAATCATCAACCTTTACTACTTGTGAATATAATTCCATAACGATTAGGTGAAATTTCCTTGTATCCTAGCATCCAATTTATGCATGAAAATTAAGCGTGCACTCTCAACCACACACACAAATCAATGTAATTCACATAGATAAGTAAATTGAATTCACAACTTATGAAACGCAATTAGAGGTAATCAAATCATAGTGCAAACATAAACATGTATTTCGAATCCCCCCTAGCCAAGGGGGAGTTTAGTTCCTCATACGCACAAAGCAAAGAGAATTGAAATTAAACATTGAAATCAAAGGAAAAGAAACACCTAGAAATTCCAGCGACGCGAACTTGAATTGCATGAACTTCCGAGCTTCCTTCTCCTCCTCCTTGGTGCGGCAAGGGTCTAGGGACAGGTTTAGGGCCTTAGGTGTATGAATGTATGGTTATGGAGGGATGTAGTAGTGTTTAGGGGAAGGGAATGGTGCGGCAAAGGTCTAAAACTAAGGAAAGGGGTGTTTGGTGGCTGCAGCAAGAGTGTGGAGAGGGTTGGACGAATTTCTGGAATGAATGAATGTGTATGAGAGGTGGTGATTTGATCTAGGGGTTAATATGAGTATATATAGGCACTTAAAACCCTAGGGTAATCAGATATGGACTTGAATAACCCAAATCCACCAGGAAATAAGCTTAGAAATCAGAAATACAAAGGGATAATGCTTCCTAGGTGCGGCAGGTAAGGGGATAAGGTGATAAGGCTTCTAGAATGCCTTGCAAGGCAAGGGAAATTAGGGATAGGTGCGGCACTGATAGGAGCATATTCATGCGACTTAATTAGCTTGTTCTCGTGCATTTATGTTGTGTTTACTTAGTTATTTTAGTGTTTAAGGCCACTTTTGTGTATTTTCAGATTATAAGGCCAAAGTGTGCAAGGAGATGCAAATTGGAGTCTTTTGGAGCGAAAGAGGAATGAATGAGTTGAAGACTTGAAGAAATGACGAATTCCTACTCCAACGATGAATTCTTACCAAAACGAGGAATCCTACTCAAACAAGGTTTCCTATTTGAAGTAGGAAAGTTAACCCTAAGTTTCCCGTTTTGGTAACCTTTCCTAATCTTAAACGTCCGTATTTTCTAGCCACTTTGAAGTCCTTGTAGGCGCTTTAGGACACAAAACGAAGGCCCTAGGGCCCTTAAAACCCTTTGCCGTGGGCTTTAGCCCAATTTACTTTCCTTGCCGTGCAAGGGGGGGCATTTTAGGCCCATTCCATGTTTCTAAACCCTAATCCTTTTCCTTGCAGCCACATTCCCTTTAATTTCTGATTTAAATCCTTAATTCTAGTAGCCTTTAATTTAATTTTAGTTAATTATAATAAGCTAGGGTTTATTTTCTGAAACCCTACACATTTTACAACCTAGCCGCACCCTATTCATCCATTCTTCTCAGATTTTCAGCCACAAAACCTCTCTAGCCGTCACTCTCCCATCCATCATCCATAAACCCTAATAACCCAAAAAAATGCATCACAGCCGCACCTAATATTCACCCTAACTCTAACATGCAGCCACTAACCCATTCTCCCTCCTTCAATCCGTGCATCCATAACCCTAAAATCCCCTCTAAGCCGTAGCCATCCATCACACATTTTCAGCCACAAAACAATCTCAGCCGCATCTTTTCCCCTAACCCTAGAGCTTTCATTCATACCTCTCATTCATATTTTTCATCAGCCACCATTCTCTCCCATTACTTCCCAATCCGTGCACTCCCACATAGGTCCCATTCATTCTCCCATCCGTAGCACCATAACCCTAACACACCATTCATCCATTCGCAGCCACCATCACAGATTCTCTCCCATTCTCTCCAAAACCGTGCAGCCACCATCACCCAAAACCTTTGCCGTGCCATCTCCCTCCACCATTCCAGCCACTCCCATCACTGCCGCAGCCATCTCCACCACTTTCCACCACCTTACACACCTTCCTACACCACCCCATAACCTTGCCGCACCATCAAACCTCCATAAAACCATCCCTAAACCAGAAACTCATCCCAAAATCATCCAAAACCCTCTCTGCCGCAGCAAGGAGAAGAGGAAAGAGGAGCTTCGACGCGCAGAAATTCAAGTGGATTCGTTGGGCGTTCTAGGTGTAATCAATCCTTTGTGCTTTATGTTTAAATTCATTTGTAATTCTCTTTTTGTGAACATGAGAGGCTAAACCACCTAATTAGCTAGGGGGTGATTCGAAACCATGTTTATGCTTGCAATATGAATTGATTACATTTGGTTGGAATTTCATGAGTTGTGGATTCAATTTGTTTAACTGTTTGATTGATAACTTATTTGTGTATGTTTATTGAGAGTGCATGATGCGAAAATTATACGCACACAAATTAAACCCTCTTTTTGACAATTGTAGTATAGAATGTAAGTAGGGATCGTTCAGGACCGGGGATTAGGAGGGATTGTTAATCACTTGGATTTCACTCAAAAATGTAAAAACACAATATAAAACACTCTACTAGACTCAAAGAATGCAAAACTAAACTTTAAAACACTAAAACAAACCAAAAGACTCAAAACAGCACCAAAACACTCAAAACTGCCTTAAAAACACTTTCTGGGCAGTTTTGAGCACTTTGAGTACTTTGGACGAATTTGGGTAACAAATTGAATCAAAACACTTATAAATACAAACCAAAACACTTTCTAACTAATTTGAACAATACAAAGACTCAAAGGACTCAAAACAAGTTCAAAAGACTCAAAACTGCCTAAAAACACAAACTAGGCAGTTTCTGACCTTAAACCCAAATTTGGACGAAATTAAGTTGTAACTTGACTCAAGACTCTTAAAAACACAAACTAAATTGATTTCTAACTAATTTGGACATTAAAGTAAGGGGGGATTGAGTTTTGGACGAAATTAAACTAATTGCACAGATTCTAATTAAAAACAGAATGTAAATATGAATGTGATGGATTTGAATGGATGGGATGACTAGCTAAGGGGTTCATCTCCACACATGTTACACTTGCATAATAAAAAGATTTCCAATTGCATTTCAATAAACCATGAATTCTCTACACCCCAAGTTAACCGTGATGCACTAATTAACCTTCAAATCTTCCTAACGTTATTGAATTGGATGATTGCGTACTACAACCCAAAACATTCCCCACAAGTCCCCTACATGATTGCATAATAGAGATACAAGCAAGAATCATTACGCTCTATGAAAATTATAAGTGTTGACGAGGCATTCGTTACTATGATTGCATGAAACTTATGCCAAGAATTCGTTTAACGCGATTGTTTATAAGCAACCTCCACTACTTGTGAATATAAGTTCGTAACTATTAGGTGAAACTCACTTATATTCTAGCGTCATATTCATGCATGAAAATTAAGCGTGTACTCTCAATAAACATACATAAATAAGTTATCAATCAAACAGTTAAACAAATTGAATCCACAACTTATGAAACGCAATTAGAAGTAATCAAATCAAAATGCAAGCATAAACATATATTTCGAATCCCCCCCTAACCAGGGGGGGTTTAGTTCCTCATGATACAAAACAAAGAGAATCAAAGAAATGCCTAAACATTCCAACAACTCAAACTTGAATTGTATGAACGTTTAGGCCCTCTTCTCTTCCATTCCTCATTCGTACAAAACAAAGGGTATTGAAATTAAACATTGAAATCAAAGAAACACCTAAACATTCCAACAACTCAAACTTGAATTGTATGAACGTTTAGGCCCTCTTATCTTCCTCTTCGTTGTAGCACAAGGTCTAAGGATAGTTTGATGGTGTGAATGTGTATGAATGGATGAATTTCTGAATATGGAAGAGTGAATGAGAATGAATGGGAATCAATGAATTGTGGCTGCAATGGATGCTTATTTATAGGTGAAAAGGAGGGAATATGACAGCTAGGAACTTGGTGGAAATCTGGAATGGTGATGGGAGATGCATGTGGCTGATTTATGCATGTGCAAAGTTGGTTGAATGATTATGGGTGCATGTGGCTGATTTATGGTGCAATGATGAAAGGCAAAGTGCATGTGGCTGATTTGTGAAGGGAATGCATGTGGAATGAATGTGTGAATGATGGCAGATTGTGTATGTGAATGATTAGGGTGAATGTGCATGTGCTTTGACAGCTAGGTTGAATAAATTAAAGGGAGTGCATGTGGCTTGGCTGGAATGATTGGAATGCAATCTGAAATGGGATGTGTTGGTGTGAATTTCTGGTACAAAGGGCCTCCTTTGGTCTTCAATTTCGTCCATCTACTTGGCTTCAAGTATATGCAATCCATTTAACGCCCCAAACTCCTCCAAAATGCACCAAAATGCACCATTTTGCATACTTTGCCCTTAGAACTTGAAAACACACAAAAGAAGCATAAAGGACTAAAATAACTAAAGAAACATAACGTAAATGCACGAGAACAAGCCATTTAAGTCGCATGAATATGCTCCTATCAAATACCCCCACACTTATCTTTTGCTAGTCCTCGAGCAAAACAGAAAAAAAAACAAAACAAAACGAAACGAAACAAAACAAGTAAAACACAACCTAAACCTTCCAACAATCGTCTCAGGGATTTCCAATGCACATGACAAGTTAAAAATCATTATTCCCACAGATTTTAGCCATCTTTACACTTAAGTACATTCTTAATCATAGTCACCACATACTAGTTCACAATTAAGCATTTAAAACCATGATTTGAATGTAGTAACATGCCTTAGAGAATTTCCTCAATTCCTTACTAGAATGCACTCTATTTTCACACAGATTTTTTGACTACACACCCTACACTAGTTATATGTGAGAGATTGATGTAAACATGAAAGACTAGTATCTCACATATGTTATAACAAAGAACGCAATTTCTGGAGTTAATAAGCATGTTTAGATATGATCTCATGAATGGAATGCTACTACTTAGACGCGAGAACCAGTGACACCATATGGTCATACCAAGTTCAAACTTCACAAATTGAAACACATAACACTCAAGATTAAAGTCACGGGTTGTAATGGGGTTCGGGGCGTGTGGATAACAAAGAAGGGATATGGAAAACAAAGGTTCTTAAAGAAATAGTGAGCAAAGCACTTGAATCAACTTAGAATTCACTTTTGAATGAAAACTCTACTTTTGAACAAAAAGGGAGAATTTAGACAATTTACGGCCAGAATTGGTGTTTTGGACCCTTTCTTCAATCACTCATTCTTTCATTTTTTTTTTTTTTTCTTTTCTTTTGAATCTCAAAACATACATAAACACTTAAACATTCTCTCCCCCACACTTATTTTCTTTCATAATGTAACTCAAAAGGAATTCAATTAAGTCATGCTCACTATCTTTTAAAAACAAGGGTGGGGATTGTCCTAAACTAGGCTAGGTGAGGAAAATGTGGGTAAACAAAGAATAAAGGCTAAACAAGGCTCAACGGGGTTAAAACTTACAACATATACGAAATATGGGAAGTAAGGCTATTTGGCTATGGTGGTGGTCACTACACAACTTCTTCTTGAATATGTGTTATGCAAATCAATAACATGCTTTGAATGAAATGGGCATGAGTTCTAGCATTTGGAACTATATAATGAAACGCCTTCTAAGTAGTAACCAAGCAACGAATAATGAGATCATGCAACGACTTTAGAAAACAAGAAATCACAGATTATACTCTCCAAAGAACGTTATAGGCTCAAGTCTCTCAGGGTTGTAGCGTTTGTTTGAGTTCCTTCCTTCAGGCATGTTACAAAAAACTAATTTTTCTTTTATGATTGCATGTGAAGTCATACATTATAACCATAACCAAGCATATACCAAGAGTAAATCAAACTTTTCTCTATGTTTATAACTCTTTTTAACAGTCATGCAATTAAAAACCAAATCCTGAGGCAAATGTTGGAAGGTACCTACGACACAAAAACGACTCAAAACACTCTTTTTAGGCTTTTCAAAACATGTTTTTCAAATTTTTATGTGATTTTCGGAGTTATAACACAAAACACGCTAAAACACTACAAATCAGTTTAAAAACATTTTAAAACATTGTCCTCAATGTTTTAAGCTTAAAACACACCAAACAAAAGTAAACACATAAACAGCAACTAAACATACTAAACATGGCAGAATGTATCTAACAAAGAGAAGAGTTTAGGGATGCAAATCTGGTTATGGAGTGTAAATTCCATCTTCTCCTTGGTGATTGCGGTGAGGCTTCATCGTGAGTTTTTCCACAGGCTACTCTTGAACTGAGCTGGAGATTCTTTTGGTTTCCTCCGATCGTTGATTTTCCTTTGTGCTACTCTTGAACTGGGCAGCAGGATTCTTTTGGTCTCCCCCGAAGGTCTGAGCTTACTCCTTTTATCTGTTTCTTTGTTCAATCTCTCCAATTCGTATTGAAGAGGGTTAGAGGATAGCTCAGCATATGCTTGTCTCCTCATGCTTCAATGTATCTTTTTCCTTTGCCTTACTTGCTCCCCTTTGCAGAAGTGGTCCCTTCTCTGGAAGTGTATCAACCGTTGAAGATGACTACTCGAGAGCAACGCTAGGTAAGCAACCAGGGAATAGAGTCCAGATAGACTCCAAGTGCCGACTGATTGCTTCTTTCACTTTGCCATGCAAGTAATATCAAGGACAAAGGAAAAGACAGGGAAAGAGCATGATATGAGATACCTTTGCTTTCGCCCTTGATGATATGAGATACCTTTGCTTTCGAAGAGGCAGCGAATGAATCCACATGCTTCGATCCACCGTTTCCTCTTGCCTCCTTTGTACTCCAGGCATTTGGTATCTTCTTTGGGGGATACATCCATGGTTGAAAGTGTGTTCTCAAGAGAAGGAGAAAACTGAGCATGTTTGAGAGGGTTGGTTGCATTTACATTCTCGGCCGAGAAGGAAAGTCATGCGCTTCTGGGTGTATGCCTTGCCATGAATGTTGATGTATATAGGAATTGTAATGGCAAGTGGCAATGCGGATGCGGAAATTACCTCCACGCATCTTCAGCTTTGTCAGAGAGCTTTTGACAAAATGGCACGCGTTTTCTGAAAAGCCAGGAGCTTTCGACAAAGTGGCACACGCTTTCTGAAAAGCCGGGAGCTTTCGGCTTTGTCTCCCATGCTTGTCGGCAAAAGTGTGCAGCTGATTTCTCGCCTTCCACACGTTTTCTGAAAAGCTGGGAGCTTTTGACAAAGTTACACACGCTTTCTGAAAAGCCGGGATTGCGTCTGACGAGCTGGCGATCTTTACGCCGAAAATTTCGGTTTTGAAGAGTGGTGTCTCTTCATTTCTGAATCGGTGAACGCCTCTCCTTTAATAGAGGTGATCGATCACCTCTAGCATGCACACTTGAAAATTGCCCAGAAATCGTCTCCGGCCCGTCGAGATTTCACTCCATCCAACCCTTCTCTTTTAACTTCTTGAAAAATGGCTAGCTCATCTAACCCATCGAACATTTGCTTAGATTTGAGTCTAAGCAATGATCCTGTTGCGCCGCGTCAGGATAAGTTATGGTGCCCGTCTTTCTTATCTTCTCATGGCCCTTTTACAGATGAGGACTCTGTGATGACGGATGCAACAACGGCTACGATAGTAGCTCGGAACCTCCTCACTCCCAAAGATAGTCAGCTGCTTTCAGGACGGTCCGATGAGTTGGCCGTTCAAGAGTCCCTGGCTCTCAATGTTCAGTGCGCTGGCTCTGTGTCCAACATGGGCCAACGCCTACTTGCTCGCTTTCGTCAGGTTGAATCCTTGATGGCGGAGGTGGAGAGTCTTAAGCAGGAGATCAAACAGCTTAAGTACGAGAACCGAAGTTTGCACGTGCTTGCCAACAATTATTCGACAGGCATGAAGAGGAAGCTTGATGAGCTTGATGACCGTCAAAGGCTTGCAGCTTTCTTCCAGAGGCACATTTTCCCTGGGTCTGATGCGAGATTTATACGCACAAATTAAACCCTCTTTTTGACAATTGTAGTATAAGTATAAATAGGGATCGTTCTGGACCGGGGATTAGGAGGGATTGTTAATCACTTGGATTTTTGACTTAAAAACGTAAAAACAATATAAAACACTAAACTAAATTGATTTCTAACTAATTTGACAATAAAGTAAAGGGGGGATTGTGTTTGGACAATATTAAATTAAATGGAAAAATTGTAATTAAAGGCAAAACGTAAATATGAATGAGATGAAAATATGGATGATGGAATAGCCAAGGGGTTCATCTCCACACATGTTATACTTGCATACAAAATTGATTCTCAGTTGGTCTTTCGATAAATTATGGAACTCGACACTCCAAGTTAATTAGGTCCGCTTAAATTAACCTTCAAATTTCCCTAGAATCATTGAATTGGATGAATATGCATCGCAAACAAATTATTCCTAACAAGTTCTCTATATGAACAGCATGATAAAGATACAAGTTAGAATCATTACGTTCTTTGGAAATTATAAGCATCGACAAGGCATTTGTAACTATGAAAAGCATGATACTCTTGCCAGGAATTCAATTAACGCGATTGTTTATAAGCAACCTCCACTACTTGTGAATATAAGTTCATAACTATTAGGTGAAATTCACTTATATTCTAGCATCATATTCATGCATGAAAATTAAGCGTGCACTCTCAATCAACATACATAAATAAGTTATCGATCAAGCAGTTAAACAAATTGAATCCACAACTTATGAAATTCCAACCAAATATAATCAATTCATATTGCAAGTATAACCATGGTTTCGAATCACCCCCTAGCTAACTAGGGGGATTTAGCCTCTCATGTTCACAAAAAGAGAATTACAAATGAATTTAAACATAAAGCACAAAGGATTGATTACACCTAGAACGCCCAACGAATCCACGTGAATTGGTGCGCGTCGAAGCTCCTCTTTCCTCTTCTCCTTCTGTGGCAGATTGGTTAAATGGTGTTGGTGGATGATTTGCGGGTTTAGGGATGGATCTATGGTGATAAGGTGGTGGAATGATGGAGAGAATATGGTGTGTGGCACGGCAATATGTGGAATTGTGAAAATAAACTTAGAGTGTGAATGATGGATGCTACGGTTCCCCCTTGAATATGTGTGAAGGGTGGCTTAAAATAGGAATGCACGGATTGAGAAGTCAATGGAATAAAATGGCTGATTTGTTATAGGTTAGTGGAATGCACGGATGAAATGGATGTTTGTTTAAGGGATGGTGGAAGGGAAAAGGTAATGCACGGGTTTTGGGGGGATATGAATGGGATAATGGGAAGTGGACGGTTTGAATTGGATAATGGGGAGTTAGTGCTCGGTTTTGGGTGGAATGGTGGCTTAATAATTTATGAATGAAAGATGGTAATGGCATGGAATTAGGGTTAGTGGAATGAATAATCAATGGCATGAATAATGAATGGGAAAATGGGATATGCGGCTGAATATAAAACAAATGAATGAATGGGATAATTAGGTTGTAATAAAAAATGGGATATGGTAGCTTAATGGGAATGCACGGATGAAATGGATTATTGGCTTATGGTGGCTGAAGTTGTTTGATTAGTTTATTAGCCCTAATGGCAATGCACGGTTTAGGGTTAAATAATGGGAAATGAATGGATTAATGGGAAATGGATGTAAATGGGATAATGTTAGAACACGGCTTATGGTATGGTGGGATTAATGAGCCAATATGGCTGAATAATGTATTCGGCTTAATGGAAAATGCACGACCTAAAGTATATGGTTTATTAGGGTTTTAATAATGGGAAAGAATGAATGCCACGGCTAAAGGCCAAAGAATGAGATAATGGGCTGATTATATATTAGGGTTCATGGATGATGGATAGGAATGGTGGGATGCACGGCTTAGGAGGAAGATTGTGTGATGCATTGTTTTGGACGTCCATTCCTCGTGCTCTATTTGCATACACCACATTCCAGCTCAGTTTTGCTCCAAAAACTCCAAATTGCATCATTTCATGTAATATGTCCTTTAAACCTGAAAACACATGAAAGTAGCTTAAAAGACTACTTTAACAAAGAAAACATAACAAAAATGCATAAGAACTAGCTAACTAAGGCGCATAAATATGCTCCTATCAGGGTCATCCAGTGTTCCACCAAGGATTGGGGCCTTGAATGATCTATCTTCGGTGCCTCCCGCTCCTATGCCTCTTGCTCCGATGCCTTCTGCTCCGATGCCTCCTGCTCCGATGCCTCCTGCTCCGAGAGTGTTGCCACGTAGTGGGGCCTCACGTACACAACCCTTGTGAAGGCTCCACCTTTCTCTTTCTTTGTTAGATACATTCATATACTACAATTGTCACAAGAGGGTTTTAATTTGTGTGCTTATTTAGCTAGCATCAAATTTTTGGCACCGTTGCCGGGGATTAGCAACTTTGCTAATCCCTTGGATTGTTTAATTTCTGTTTATTTATTTATTTTGTTAAAGTTTCTGATTTTGTTTTGTTTTCCTTGTTTTAGGTACTAGTGCATGACTCGGAGTTCTCAACCGATTCGTGAAGATATTTTGGACTTTGACAGCGATTTTGAGAGTACTTTGAGACGAAGGAAGAAGCACCACGAGTCAAATCCGCCAAGCCCGGAACCTGAGCTTGAAGAACAAGTCCTAGAAGAGGAGGAGGAACCCACGGCAGGGATATTTGAAGAACCACAAGTCATGGCCGTAGACACCCGGATACTCAAGGAGCTTTCCGCTTCGGGGTTGGATAACGCCGCACCCTTGTGTATCCAATATCCCCCACCTGCTGAAGGGAAGACTGAGGAGTTTGAGTTGAAGTCAAGCTTGCTCCATCATATTCCGAAGTACCATGGGTTGTCCATGGAGGATCCGAACAAGCACCTAAAGGAATTTGAGGTGGTGTGCTCAAGTATGACTCCCGTCAACGTCGACGGAAGTATTTTGAAGATGAAGGCTTTTCCATTCTCTTTAATGGACAAGGCCAAGGATTGGTTGTACAACTTAGCTCCCGGAACCGTCACATCGTGGGAGAGTATGAAGAGGGCCTTTCTGGAGAAGTTTTTCCCAACTTCTCGAATCATCCTTTTACGAAAAAGGATAAGTGGCATTCAACAAGACGAAGGTGAGTCTTTTCCTACATACTATGAACATTTTAAATCTCTTGTTGCTTCTTGTCCACAGCATCAGATGAAGGAGGAGTTGCTTCTACAATACTTCTACGAGGGGCTCCTTGAAGGAAGATTTGTGAAAAACATGTTCATTTAAGCAACATCAATAGCATGCAATTAACAATTAAAGGCGGAATCATGCTTGTATGCACTTAAAACAAAACATTTACCCATGAAATTCAAAGCCTAGTAGATAGGTGAACCAAGACTCAACTCAAAAACAAAGTGAGTTGAGAAATCAATACCTTTGTAGATTCCTCTTTGCATAAGCAAAGGCTAATCACCCAAAGAGAGGGCCTTCATTCCTTGCATCTTAGATCCATGGATTTGGATGGATGAAAAGGTTTCTCCAAGTTCCCAAAATTGAGAACCTCTAAGTCTCCACACCAAGGTATATTGTAGAAGAAATGAGTGACCTAGAGGAAGTAAGATTGCTAGCTATTCCCCTCTAGATTGGCCAAAATTTTAGAGAGAAAGGAGAGCTTGTGTTCTCATCCTTTCCCCAAAAAAAATAACCCTTAGTAAATTTTAGGCTATAAAGTCCTTTATATAGTCCCTTCAAATAAGTGACCTAATGGACCAAAAGCCCTATTCTTTTACACATGGCTAGCCTATAGGTTTATTGGGCTTTCAAGCCCTTTGTTTTATTCAAGTTGTCATATAACTTGAGTTAATGGGCTTGACATTCAAATCTCATTGGGCCTTGCGGCCCAAAACTAACCCGAGGTCTTTAACGAACTTATTCGTTTGATTAATTAACATATTAATTAATCCTAGCCTTAGATAAATAATTAAACCATTTAATTATTCTTACTCATCTCCGTTGAATCTTCAATCTCTACCTTACACGGTGTACGATCCATTAGGTTCCTTTTAGCGAGGCAGTGGGCGATTCAAACTCTTTCAAATCGATTGTGAATTGAAACTTACTTTCAATTCTCCCGTTAGTGATAATACACTTTTAGGGCTTCCACAAACCATGAGTGACACCTAGCAGCATATCATGGTTACCCAAGCTAATCAGAAGAGGTGGAGAACCTATTCAGTTTAGGATTACAAATGCAATACGGTCTTTCTCTAATACAATACTCTTGACCACATTGTTTGGTTTGATAGTTTATTCATGTCTACTATCCAATGTGAATCTTTGTACTTATATGATTACCTTGAATGTGATCTGGAACGCATTCCAACATCTCATTCATACTCTGGCCAGAGATTCCAAATCATATCATAGAGTATTCTCCCTCAAATAGTTTGAAGGTTAGAGATCCCTTGTTGCGCATTCACTTGCCTCCATGGCTAAGTGGCTTAACCCCAACGATGCCGTGGACACCCTGATAGAGTGACGTTGACATAATCAAAGATTAAGGACCTAACCACAAGACAACTGTGATGCCTCAGGTCAAAAGACTAATTTGCATTATCCCAACCATGAGTTCTCATGTGACATGAATATGAGAACTCTTCATTGATCGTGTTCAGTGAACTCATTCTCTATTGAGCACCTACGTACTTGTCTTGATGTCACACACACCAATGACTCGAGACTAGTCACTCTCCCTGAGAGAAGACATAGCACGTACTGATCTTAACGGACTGTCAATGCCCAATTGACAATCCTATGATCAGGAACGTTTAGGATGTGTCAACGAAAGAATGGTCTCATGAATCTAACATCTTTAGATCGCATTCTTCCAATCACATATTCCTTGGACTTATCGTTTAAGCATATAACATTTATATTAGACGGCTCAAACAATAATCTTTGCCCTTTACATTTAAACTACATTAGTTTGAAATGAACTACATTAGTTTGAAATGTCCGTAAAGTATCATCATATGATTGGTTTTAGGGCACATTTCCAACAATCTCCCACTTGCACTAGAGCCAATCAGCTTAGTCATCATTGATGATACCTCTTCTGTAATTCATTTCATAAATGGCTGAGTAGTAGGCCTAAACAATGGATATCTATATGTTATCCATAGAAGCAACCTTGAGAATAACGACGTCACCATTATACATGATTCTCAATCATGTGGTTCAGTCTCTCATTTGAGTTCGGACCTTGATGAGACCTTGATTCCCTGGCTTGAGCTATCGCCCCATTAGTGTCATACACTTTCTGGTTGGAATCGAATGGAGAGTTCATGAATGAACTTTCCCATCCAAACAACAATGTTGTAAGCTTCTATATGGCAATATATTTTGCATACATGATGGAACACATTAAAGTCATTTACTTTTAACGTTTCCACCCAAATATCTCTTTAGTCATAATAAAGAGATATCTCATTATCACTTCATTCATAATGAAGAGATATTCTATGATGGATTAGATTCATAATCTAATACATTTACGCTTCCATTACGTTACTCTAATTCTTCCTCATTCTTGAGGAATCCATCCTTAGTATTTCTTAAATACCTAAGGATTCACTTGACAGTTGCCATGGTTCTGATCCTGGGCTTGCACTGATATCATCTTGTACCGTTCTAGGTACAACTTATATCAATGTTTTCATACAATATGAAATACATAAATCACCTTTCTGCGTATGCATAAAGGATTCTATTTACGCATTATTTCTTTGGGAGTCAAAGGGTACATTCCCTTTGATAAGAACAACTTCCTAGTCTCACTAGAATTGTCATTCTAATTGAAGTTTATCATCATATGAGAAACTTCCTAGCATCTCATTGTCTATTTTAGGGATTGATATAATCCAATTATATCTTGAAATCTATCATTATAGATTTCCATCCCATGTATATAGACTATGTCTCCCATATACATTCTATCATTATAGAATGTTTAAAGTCATAACTTTAACGATGAAGAATTCCTTTCATTTTCAAAATTAATATATATCATGTATATATATATTCTAATTTAGGAATATGATCAACTCCCACTAATCTTTTGTAAACCTAGTAAACAAAAGATTCATTTACATCTTTATGAGAAATCAAACAATTGATCTTTTCTCATAAGACGCTTATGGTTCCCATTAGCTTGCTAAGATCCATGATGGATGGATCTCTACAACTAACATGTCTTAGAAGTATATATCATATATATATATGGGTAATTGATAATGTCCAACGAACTAAATCTTATTTATGTTCATTCTTCTCCTAATGGAGAAATACATTATCTTACGATGCTACTTTCCTTGATATTTTTCAAGGAAATTAATCTAAAGTGTTACTTTTTCCTTGGATCAAATCTAAGGAGGTAAATACTTTAGACGTCTTACTCATCTACTTACATTTCTTGAATTCTTTGAAACCTTTTGCAAAGTATTCGGACTTGTGTTTATTCAAAATAAACTATAGTCCAACCGAGAGTGATCTTCGGTGAATGTCATACAATATGAGTAGTATTATGTTGTGGACAAGTGCCACTAACATCTAAGTGAATTAACCTCAACAACTTTGTAATTCTTTCTTCTTTCCAAAAGAATAAAGATTCGAACATTTCGCCTCTATACAATTTTAACAAGAAGGTATTGGATCCGGATCTAACGATCCAAAGCATCCATCTATGACCAACTCGTAACTTATGTTTTAGAGGTATCACAACTCAGTTGGGATTAGTCACTACCCTGCAACCTTTTGGGTTTTAAGCATCATCGTATTCTAAACAGTTAAACTACCACATCATCTCTACTATAGAGACAACCAATTAAATTACAATAATCTAATTATTGATTAATAAAGAACAATGTTTTGTCAAACAAAACATTCATCCATCTCTACTATAGTGACGGATTTAAGTTCCTTAAAATTGGAATGTAAAGACAATCTTTAGTATTTTCCAATTTCTTTGGTAGTTCATATGAGGAAGTAAGTACAATCCGCTTTCGCAGAGATCTATATTTTATTCACTTTCCGAATGTGAAGTACTTTCTCTTCTCTCATTTAATCTTCTACTTCTTATTAGCACACTTTTACAACAATTGTAAAACATAGTTACTAATACGGAATCAAGCATTCAAGTAGAAGAACCAACTGTTTTGAACTATTTCAAGAACATATTACAACACCTTCAAAAGGTGTGTTCTTGACACTTGCAAGACATTTGTTGCAAATACCCCTTCCAATGTCCATCCTTTCATAAAGAAAGTTTGTTCCCTTGGAGTTATTTTGCCTTCTTCATTTGACTTCCCTTTTGATTACAATAGTCATGGTCCCTAAACTCCCACTATCTCTCTTGAAACTCATTTCAAATGTGTTATACACATCAAACGATTTGGAGAGCGTGCGGTTATTGTTCACTATATAGTTTACAATAAACTTAGTGAACCATTAGGATAGGGACACAAAGGTGAAGTCCTTGCCTAGTTTCCGTCTCGTTAAGTGGTTTAACACTTCAACACTCAATGATTCAAAATCATCATAAGTCCATATAAATGGACTATTTTTGTCAACCAACCATTATGTTCTAAACATAACAACAAACTCTCAAGAGTTGTTCAAGGCAACTCTCATTTCTTCATACAACAATTTGTAAGTGAAGAATCATGGCACATAAAGTGTCCATGCCCTTGTGCTTACTTCTCAAGTTCCTTATTCGTGTAACAAAGAGACAAGCACTAAAGTTTGTGTTGATTAAGGGTTGTTCAAAGCAACTCTTATTTCTTCATACAACAATTTGTATTTGAAGAATTATGACATTAAAAGTGTTGTCCTTCTCATGTTAGACTTATCTAACATATTCTTCCAATGATACATTATCAATAGGAAGATTGTGAGGATGAGACTACTTAGTTACATCTACAAGCCATTAAAGACAATCTATGGGATTGTAGAACTAAGTCCGGAAATTAAAGCGTTCGGTTTTTTTTTTTTTTTTTTTTTTTGTCAAGTTTTGGATAGCGTTTGCAAATATATTGGTAAACAAATACATAACGAATATAAATTGATTGATTTTAAGCTATTTGATCCGGGTCTTTAAATCAATTAGCACCCCCCACTATTTTTGGCAAATTCCATATCCCTCATCGGAATTCGAGAGTTTTGGAGGAAACTCTTAGTAGGGTATGGGAGGCTCACTATTACCAAGCCCACCTCATGATGATACGATATCGGCTAGCATTAATAATAATGAGAGAGTACGCTTACTCATTTGCATCTCATGCAAGTACCCATCTTATTTGGCCTCTAGAGAATGTTGCCTCACAATGATATGATATCGGCGCCATTGCACTTAGTTAAGTTATTCCCACCATGCTTAGTTCATGAAGGGGTTCAAGAATAGCCTCACAATGATATGATATTGGCCATCCTCGTTGCCCACACTCACCTCATCATATGCGTATAGACTCCTCCTGAGTGTAAGCATGCACTTTGTACTCCCCCATGATAGGGTGAAGCCGGTGTACAAGTCACAAACGATTGGAGCCTACCACGGTGGAAGGCCACGAAGAGATATTCAAAGCATCTCTCGCTTATCAACTTAATATTGATTTGGTTGAGGGTTTTTAGGTCTCATCACATATAAACATACATTTTAATCCAATTAAAACATTTTGGTCCTATTACAACTATTGGTCCATTTGATTGATTTAGTTGTATATAATACTCCCACTAAGCTTTTAAAACGGTTTTTAAAGCAAGAGTATATGATACTACTAACATAAGGTTTGCATTCATTGATGGACTATATAGTTGCCTTAGGGCCTTAGGATGACTATGAACCTTTGATTCGATTCAAACACGAGCCTAGTGTTGAATCTCGGTCTAGGGATGGAGATTGATTTTAGTTACGCGTTTAATCACATTAAGGCGTGTTGTCTTATTGGGCGTTGGACCCAACTACTCCATTTTCATGCATATCGAATAAAACAAGAAAGGAGTACTTCAAAGTAAATAAGAGCTTATGCTCTTTTACAACAATTGATCAAATCAAATTACTTTAAAGTAAAGAAGAGCTTATGCTCTTTTACAACAATTGATCATATCAAATTACAACCAAAATTTAATCTACACATTCCCATGGTTCAAACAAATTTGAAACGGCCTTTCACATAGCTCAATTATCGTAGGCTAAGGTTCATAATCACCCTTTCTTTAATTAATTAACGCTTTAACTAATTAAACTTGAATGCAACATTTTCATTTGGTTTTTGTATCCATAGAATTGATTTAAATGGAGCTAAATGAAATGAAAATCCAATTCTCATTTAAAGAGACAAAACAATTTTTGTTCTCTACCTAATTTGGGCCAAAATGCTATGACCTCAACTTGTTTGGGCCATAGTGCAATTAACCTCAACTTTTGGGCTATTTTGCAAAAACTTAAACTTTTGGGGTCACTTTGTAAAAACACAAAAGTCCACTACTTCATGTAATTACAACTAGAACCCAAAATTTTCCACAAAAAAATAAAACTTCATTAAAGGAGCAAAACAATTTGTCCTTTTAGTGATTTTGGACCTTTACGTAAAAACGTAAACTTTTGGGTCAAAATGCAAATACACAAAAGTATCAAAACTTTATATAATTGCATGAAAGCCCCACAAGGACCCTAATTGATTAGGGTGGCTGATTTTGAAGCAAAGTAATAAAAAAAAATTTCAAAGTTTTTGTAAGTGGGGTGTGTGTAATGGAATAAATCATTACACACCAACCCACTAAAATTTCTTTAATTTTTCAAAATAAATATCTAATATATTTAAACATAAGAAATATTTCAAAACAAAAACTTTATGAAATAAATCAAAACTTTGAATCAAAACACCAAACCTTTTGTTCTTGGCAAGAACATATCAAGAACAATGAAGAACATTCATGAAAACCCATAAGAGCTCCAAGAACATTCTTCACCCAAAAACATACCAAAACCACTCAAACTTAAGGGAAATAACATACAACCATACTAGGGTACATAGGGGTTCCAAAAGTCACTTTAAAACAATTTTAACAAGTCAAACAAGAACCCAAAATTCCACCCTTTGGATTTGGCCGAATTTCCCCAAAAACATGGCACCAAATTTTAGCTCCAATTTCATGCTCATATGAACTACATCTACAACATTTGAGATGGCAAATTTTCTAACAAAATTTACATTCAAAGAAGCAAGAATAAAGCTTGTAACAATTACAACATTCAAATCATAAACTATGAACTACAAAACCCAAAAGGATTCACCAACTACTAGACTTAGGCTCTGATACCACTTGAAGGAAGATTTGTGAAAAACATGTTCATTTAAGCAACATCAATAGCATGCAATTAACAATTAAAGGCGGAATCATGCTTGTATGCACTTAAAACAAAACATTTACCCATGAAATTCAAAGCCTAGTAGATAGGTGAACCAAGACTCAACTCAAAAACAAAGTGAGTTGAGAAATCAATACCTTTGTAGATTCCTCTTTGCATAAGCAAAGGCTAATCACCCAAAGAGAGGGCCTTCATTCCTTGCATCTTAGATCCATGGATTTGGATGGATGAAAAGGTTTCTCCAAGTTCCCAAAATTGAGAACCTCTAAGTCTCCACACCAAGGTATATTGTAGAAGAAATGAGTGACCTAGAGGAAGTAAGATTGCTAGCTATTCCCCTCTAGATTGGCCAAAATTTTAGAGAGAAAGGAGAGCTTGTGTTCTCATCCTTTCCCCCAAAAAAATAACCCTTAGTAAATTTTAGGCTATAAAGTCCTTTATATAGTCCCTTCAAATAAGTGACCTAATGGACCAAAAGCCCTATTCTTTTACACATGGCTAGCCTATAGGTTTATTGGGCTTTCAAGCCCTTTGTTTTATTCAAGTTGTCATATAACTTGAGTTAATGGGCTTGACATTCAAATCTCATTGGGCCTTGCGGCCCAAAACTAACCCGAGGTCTTTAACGAACTTATTCGTTTGATTAATTAACATATTAATTAATCCTAGCCTTAGATAAATAATTAAACCATTTAATTATTCTTACTCATCTCCGTTGAATCTTCAATCTCTACCTTACACGGTGTACGATCCATTAGGTTCCTTTTAGCGAGGCAGTGGGCGATTCAAACTCTTTCAAATCGATTGTGAATTGAAACTTACTTTCAATTCTCCCGTTAGTGATAATACACTTTTAGGGCTTCCACAAACCATGAGTGACACCTAGCAGCATATCATGGTTACCCAAGCTAATCAGAAGAGGTGGAGAACCTATTCAGTTTAGGATTACAAATGCAATACGGTCTTTCTCTAATACAATACTCTTGACCACATTGTTTGGTTTGATAGTTTATTCATGTCTACTATCCAATGTGAATCTTTGTACTTATATGATTACCTTGAATGTGATCTGGAACGCATTCCAACATCTCATTCATACTCTGGCCAGAGATTCCAAATCATATCATAGAGTATTCTCCCTCAAATAGTTTGAAGGTTAGAGATCCCTTGTTGCGCATTCACTTGCCTCCATGGCTAAGTGGCTTAACCCCAACGATGCCGTGGACACCCTGATAGAGTGACGTTGACATAATCAAAGATTAAGGACCTAACCACAAGACAACTGTGATGCCTCAGGTCAAAAGACTAATTTGCATTATCCCAACCATGAGTTCTCATGTGACATGAATATGAGAACTCTTCATTGATCGTGTTCAGTGAACTCATTCTCTATTGAGCACCTACGTACTTGTCTTGATGTCACACACACCAATGACTCGAGACTAGTCACTCTCCCTGAGAGAAGACATAGCACGTACTGATCTTAACGGACTGTCAATGCCCAATTGACAATCCTATGATCAGGAACGTTTAGGATGTGTCAACGAAAGAATGGTCTCATGAATCTAACATCTTTAGATCGCATTCTTCCAATCACATATTCCTTGGACTTATCGTTTAAGCATATAACATTTATATTAGACGGCTCAAACAATAATCTTTGCCCTTTACATTTAAACTACATTAGTTTGAAATGAACTACATTAGTTTGAAATGTCCGTAAAGTATCATCATATGATTGGTTTTAGGGCACATTTCTAACAATCCTACCAATTGAACGACAAATGCTCGATGCATCGGCGGGTGGAGCATTGGTGGACAAGACACCCATGGCGGCCAAGGTCTTGATCGCGAACCGAGCGTTGAACGCTCAACAATATGAGGGAGTAGGACAAAGAGGACCCCCACGGCAACATGTGCATGAGGTAAGTTCCACACCCGATATTCATTCACAATTAGCTAATCTTACCTCCATTGTGTCTCAGATGGCCGAAGGCATGAGGATGCAAGGACCAGTTGTATGCGGGGTGTGTTCGATCCAAGGACATGCTTCTGAGAAGTGCCCACAGCTCATAGAAAATGGTGGATGGGAAAGTGCCAACGCCATTGGATTTCAGGGCCAGAACCAACCAAGGAACGATCCGTACTCAAACACTTATAATCCAGGTTGGAGAGACCACCTGAACTTCAAATGGAGGGAGCCCCAACAACCACCACAACAAGGAGGCTTTAGGCAACAACCACCGGGCTTCTACAACAAGCCATACGGCCCCACACAAGCACCTCCACAACCTGCCCAAACAAGTTCAGGTAACACTTTAGATAATGATACACTTCTTAAGTTACTAACGAATTTGTCTTAGGGGCAAGAAAACCAAGCTAAAGCCATGCAAAACCAAGACAAGAGGGTGGAGCAATTGGAGAAACAAATTGGGCAAATTGCAGATTTTGTAGGGAAGTTTCGCGAGCAAGGCCAACTTCCGAGTTCTACCATTCCGAACCCCAAAGGAGGCTTCGAAAGCGCAAAGGCCATTGATAGGAGCATATTCATGCGACTTAAATGGCTTGTTCTCGTGCATTTACGTTATGTTTCTTTAGTTATTTTAGTATTTTAAGCTATTTTCGTGTGTTTGTAGGTCCAAAGGGCTAAAGGAGCAAAAAGATGCATTTTGGAGACTTTTGGAGCACTTTTGGGCTAAGAATGGATAGCCTATGCTTGGAGCCAAAGTGTTGGACGAAATTGAAGACCTAATTGAAGACCAAAGTGTTGGAACCTTGTTCCCTTTAGTTTTAGGACATTTAAACCTTTCCTATTTCCTTAGCCGTGCATAACATTCCAACATTTCACTCCTTCATTTCAGCCACACTCCCACATATCATTACTTATCATCACCACTTATCACTTATCATAATCACATATCATTACTTATCATCACGACTTATCACTTATCATAATCACATATCATACACTTATCATCACCACTTATCACCTAACACAAAACCTTGCAGCCACATGTATTCATCATTGCAGCCACATCCTTCACATTAACCCACATGCACACTCAATCATTCACCCTAGCTGTTTTTCACATGCATTCCCAACAAATAAATCAGCCAACACATGCACCCATCACCCAAAACAAAGCATTGCACATGCATTCCCCTTACAATTTCAGCCATCCTAGCTGTTTTGCACATGCCTTCACTTTACCTAGCTGTTTTGCACATGCATTCACTTTACCTAGCTGTCATGTTCCCTCTCCCATCCATTAATCTCCCTATAAAAACCATACACACTTCACACAACATTGATTCATTCCCATTCATACACAATTCATTCACCATTCACGCCAGAAATTCATCCCCTGTCTATAACACATCCATACTTCACCATTCTTCATATTTTCTGCCCAAAAAGAAGCCTTGAGGTTCCCTACATCCATCCCTATCCCAAATCAAGCATTGCCTTCTCTACTTTCTTGTCCCCTATGGTGATGTTGATAGAGAAACTTCCTGGATCCTTGAGCTTTGGTGGAAGTTTTCTTTGCAAAATTGCACTCACATTCTCAGACACCACTACCTTCTCATGTGGTCCATACTTCCTTTTGTAGCTGTTTAACTCCTTGAAGAACTTCACATATGCTGGCATGTTCCTAATGACATCAAGCAAAGGTAAGTTAACATTCACTTTTCTTAGTATATCAAAAATTTCTTTGAATGACTTATCCTGCTTGCTCTTGGCAAGTCTTCCAAGGAATGGTATTGGTGGAGTGTATGGTTTCTCAGCCTTGTGAAGATTTGGTGCTTCAAGTGAGGAAGTAGCATGGCTTGGTTCCTCGTTTGGTTTCTCATTGTCTCCTTGAGTAACACCTGCATTCACATAATCATATTCATTAGTAACTTCATTGCCAACCCTATTATCAATAACCTTACCACTTCTAAGTGTAGTGATTGCTTTGGCTTGCTCTTGGTTCCTTTGGAGTATCACGGGTTGGCTTGGAAACTTTCCAACTTCTCTTTGGTTCAGGGCATCTGCAATCTGCCCCAATTGTGTCTCCATTTTGGTTAGAGCTGCTAAATGTTGTTGGAGAGCGCTATTGGTGGAATGTTGGAATTGCAAGGTGTTTTGGGCTAACAATTTAACCGTGTCCTCAAGGGTAGTGGCAGGTTTTGGTTGGAAGTTTTGGAATTGATTGTTGTTCTTCCATGAAAGGTTGGGATGATCTCTCCAACTTGAGTTATATGTATTGGAATACACATCATTCCTTGGCCTTTGGTTGTAAGAATTCATGAGGTTCACTTACTCTTGAACATACTCGGGGTAAGCCTCCCTAGATGGACATTGGTGAGTAGGATGGCTTGGTATGTTGCAAATGGCACACACTTCATTAGCTTTTGGCACCATGTTGAGCACGGATTCAAGCTTCCTTTCTAGGTTAGCTACCTGCAACAAAAGCTCATGATTAGAACTTGTTTCATAGACTCCAACTTTCTTACCCCTTAAATCCTTGTGTTGAGCATTAGACCCCAACATCTCATAAATGTTATATGACTCTTGAGCATTCTTTTTCTTCAATGCTCCACCTGCTGCATTATCAACAGTTGATTGACAATTTTGGGTTAGTCCATCATAGAAAATTTGCATTTGTAAGTGAAAAGGTAACCCATGGTGTGGACATTGCAACAAGAGGCCTTTAAAACGCTCCCAACACTCATTGAAAGGTTCTCCATCATCTTGTTTGAAGTTGAAGATTTGTCCCCTTAATGTGGCTGTCTTTTGAGTGGAAAAGAACTTCTCCAAGAACTTCTTAGCCACGACATCCCATGTGGTGAGGGAACCTGGTGTTAGAGTCATTAACCAACTCTTGGCCTTATCTTTCAAGGTGTAAGGAAACACTCTCATCCTCAAATTTGCTTCACTAACTCCCTGCAAAGGTAAACCACTCACAACATTGTAAAACTCTTTAATATGAGCTAAAGGGTCTTCATTAGGTAAGCCATAAAATGAGGGAAACATATGAAAATGTGAAGATTTGAGATCATAGTTTCTAGCTTCTGTGGGCAGCAAGATGCATGAAGGTGAATTTGGTATGATTGGTTGAGCAAAGTCCTCCAAAGCTTGAAGTTCATCTTGGTTGCCCGCCATCTCTTCCTCTCTTTCCCAATTAAATTGCTCAGATCCTTTACTTGTTGAACTAGGTGAAATCCTTTCCTCTTCCTCACGGATAAAGGATGAACTTGATGGCACAAAGTTGTCCAAAGTGTGGCCCTTTAACCTTTCAATTCTTTGGCCTAACTCAACAAGTCTATTTGACATATACTACCTGAAACAAAGTAACACAAGTTTGAATGAAAATCAAGAATCTACCTAAAATGAAAAGAGCAAAGTTTAACTAGCACACAACAATGAAAAACACAAAGTTTAAATAGCAAACAAGCAATTATAAGGGACTGAAATCAGTCCCCGGCAACGGCGCCATTTTTGTTGATGTATATTTCCTTCCTAATGCTTGAATATATTTAGTATAATGGCACAAGCAAGGGTGTCGAATCCACAGGGACTAATTGGACCTATGTAATTACTTGTTTTGCAAGAACTCTATGGAATGAATCAAACTAGTCTAAATAGGCAGATTTGGAAATGAATCAAACTAGTCTAAATAGGCAGATTTGGAAATGAATCAAACTAGTCTAAATAGGCAGATTTGTTGTTGTAACTTGAAAGTATAAGAAAATGAAGTAAACACAAATAAATGAATCAACAACTAATACAATGAGATAGTTCCAATGGAAATGAAGCTAGGGATTCGATTTCACCATTGCTCAACTAAGTCCATGTTTGTTAAGTTAGTTTGTACTCATTCATCTACCTATTTCTTGAGTTTGTTTTACTTGGACATGATCAACCATATGATGTGTGGATTTGATCAAATGTCTCTAATCATGAACCTAATTGTGATGTGCAACTTTGGTTCATAATCAAGAGTATGTAATGCACAAGAAACTTTCATAAAACTAAAGGGGATAACTCGGCAGGATGTGTGCTAAACATTCCCTTCATTCATTCACATATCTACCAAGATTATGCATGATGTGTGTTCTAATCTTGGCTACACAACTTTGTGATTAATTCAAATGATGATCAAACATTAAAATCAACACACAAAGTCACCATTAAATCAGAGAATGAAACAAGAAATAGATGGACAAACTGAGCATTCTAACTTAATTACATGGCAAACTTTGCAAGGTTACATCGAATCCCTAGAGGAAGATTAGTTACACTTCATGTTTACAAAGGTTTAACATAAAAATAAATAACATGTGTGAACATAAGATTAAGAAGGAGAAACCCTTGAAGCAAAACTGATGTTGAAGTCCTTGAAGAGTGCCTTGGTGTTGCTTCTCCAAATGTGGTACGGATGAAGGTAGAATGGTTATGTTTGAATGGTTTCTGCCCTTGGGACAGAAATGGACAGAGAATGGAGTGAAATGGGAGAGGTTATGTGTGTGTAATGGACTGAATGAAGAAGAAAAATGCGGAACCCTATGTGTGAAGTGAGCCTTGTTTTATAGAAGGGAATGTGGCTCCAACATTCAAATTGGATCTCAATTTGAACAAGTGAGATGGAATAGCATCAAATGAGCTGGAATTGATGGGTTTCTAAGGTAGTGGACGCATGGTATTAGGGAATATGCATGAATGTTGTTTGTTTAATTTAGCTACATGTGCACTTGCTGCAAAGCTGAAATGACACCCTGGAAAGGGTATCAAAATGCACGGCATAGACAAGGATGAGCTAGAATCACATGGAATGATGGGATGAATGGATTTCTGGAATGATAGATGCAAGGAATGGACATGATCTGCAGGTACGAGGATTATTTAATAAAGAAGCATGTGGATTTCTGCAAAGGTGAATTGAACCACCAGAAATTGTTTGTACAAATCTGGAAAGGGGAAGAAAACACACGGCATTGGATGATGGAATGAGTGATTTTCTGGAATAATGGGTGAATAACAAAAGGGAAATGTGCAAGCATGTGGATTTCTGCAAAGATGAAACATGAGAAAGATAATGGAATGCACGGAATGGATGTGAGCATGCATGTGAATGCATGCTTTGGTGTTTAGAAATGCATAATCTGACTTGGAACCACATGGGATTTGCATGACATGATTGTGTTTGTTGGTGGAACTATGGTTGAATGAATTAAGTAATGGAGGTGCATGTTCTTGGTGCAAAAGGGAGCTGGAATGGCATGGGAAGCACGACAAGGTTGCAAACATGCATGTGAATGCATGTTTGGGTGTTGGAATCACATAGCTGACTTCCATGTTTTTGCTTTGTTTAAAATCACCCAATATGGCCGAATTGCATCTCTTAGCACTTCACATCTTTTCTGGAATGTTTTTACTTCATTTGCCTTTCCATTGATCCAAGTTCACACTTGGCTGCACACTAACACCAAATAATGTAAAATGCAACTAGTTTAATCCAAAACAATCACAAAGACACCAAATAAGGAAGATATAAATGCATGCAAAATGTGACTTATCAATTATAAGATTGTAACTATTACGTGAAACTCCCTCATAATCTAGCATCATATTCATGCATGAAAACTAAGCGTGCACTCTCAATCAACATACACAAATAAGTTATCAATCAAATAGATGAACGAATTGAATCCACAACTTATGAAATAACAACTAAATGTAATCAAATCATATTGCAAGCATGTACATGGTTTCGAATTCCCCCCTAACCAAGGGGGTTTAGCCACTCATGATTACAACAAACTTAGAGAGTAATAACAAAGTAAACATTGAAAACAAGAATCGAAGTACACCTAAAAATTCCAACAACTCAATCTTGAATTATATGAACATTTAAGCCTCTTCTCCTCTAGTTGCTGCGGCACAAGGGGTTTTGGTGAGTTTTGGGGGTTATGGATGATGTAGAATGATGTGTTTAGGGTAGGGATGGATGTAGGGGAAGGCAAGGAGTGTTTTTGGGCAGAAAATATGAAGAATGGTGAAGTATGGCTGTGTTAGAGAGAGGGAATGAATTTCTGGCGTGAATGAATGTGTATGAGAGGTGGTGATCTGATCTAGGGGTTAATATGAGTATATATAGGCACTTAGAACCCTAGGGAAATCAGATATGGACTTGAAGTAATTAATGGGAGAGCATGGGAGTGCATGTGGTTGATTTGTGGTGCAATGATGAAAGGCAAAATGCATGTGGTTGATTTGTGGTGCAATGATGAAAAGGCAAAGTGCATGTGGCTGATTTGTGGAGCAATGATGAAAGGCAAAGTGCATGTGGCTGATTTGTGATGCAATGATGAAAGGATGGAAGTGCATGTGGCTGCAATGGATTAAAGGATGGGAGTGCATGTGGCTGAAATGTAGCCTTCTAGAAATCAGGTTTTTAGGCCCCCTTGCAACTCCCTAACTGAATTCAAGCCTTTCAAATTCGTCCATCCTCATGCCACCATGCTTGCACTATCCAATCTTGGCCCAAAAATGCTCTAGAATGCTCCAAATTGCTTCTTTTTGCATACTTTGACACTAAAACCTGAAATTGCACGAAAATAACTTTAAACACTATAATTAACATAGTTTAGCTAATTAAATGCAAGAAAACAAGCTAACTAAGTCGTAAATATGCTCCTATCAATTTCCCCCACACTTAGCTTTTGCTAGTCCTCGAGCAAAACAAACAAAAGAAAGAAAACAAAACGAAACAAACTAACCAAAACAAAACCTAAACCTTCCAACGTTTGCCTCAGGGATTTCCAATGCACATGACATGTTAAAGATCGTTATCCCCATAGATTTGAGTCCTCTTTACACAAGCACATACTTAATTAAAGCCACTACTCACTTGTTCACAAGTAATCAATTAAAACAATGCTTTGAATGTAGTAACATGCCTTAGAGAATTCCCTCAATTCCTTACAAGATATACACTCTATTTTCACTCAGATTTTCTAACTCCACACCCTATACTAGTCATATGTGAGAAGATTGATGTAGATATGAAAACGAATGCTCACATATATGTTTCACAATGAATGCAATTTCTAGAGTTAAGAAGCATGTTTAGATATGATCTCATGAATGGAATGCTACTACTTAGATGCGAGAACCAGTGACACCATATGCTCATACCAAATTCAAACTCCACAAATTGAAACACATAACACTCAAGATAGAAGTTAAAGGTTGTAATGGGGCTTGGGGTGTTGGTTAACAAGGAAAGGATAGGGAAAACAAACGTTCTTCAAGCAATAGTAAGCAAAGCAATGAAATTGAGACTTAGAATTCACTTAGATTGCAGAAATTAACTTTAAAACACAAGGGAAAGATTTAGACAACTCCTTAGGGCCGAATTCATTGTTTTGGACCCTTACTTCAACAAACAATACATTGGAACTCTTTTTCTCAACTTTTCAACTTTTTCTTCATTTTTTTTTTCTTTCCTATAGCACACAATTCCTCATGAAAAACACTTCCCCCACACTTGTTTTCTGCCAACATAAATCAAAAGGACTTCAATTTGAATCATGCTTTGCTATGCTTTAAGAACAAGGGTATGGATAGTCCTAATCTAGGCTAGGTGAGGAAAACATGAGTTAACAAATAATGACGGCTAACAAGGCTCAATGGGGTTAAAAACCTACAAAACATAATGACATAGGGCACACGGCTTTTTGGCTAAGGTGGTGGTCACTACACAACTTCATCTTGAATGTGTGTTATGCAAATCAATAACATGCTTTGAATGAAATGGGCATGAGTTCTAGCATTTGGAACTAAATGATGAAACGCCTTCTAAGTAGCAACCAAGCAAAGAATAATGAGATCATGCAACGACTTTAGAAAACAAAGAATGCACAGATTTTAACTCTCCAAATAAACGTTTAGGCTCAAGTCTCACAAGGTTGTAGCGTTAGTTTGAGTTCCTTCCTTCAAGGATGTTACAAAAACTGATTTTTTATTTTTATTTTTTATGATTGCATGTGAATTTGATGCGTGAATTATACGCACACAAATTAAACCCTCTTTTTATCAATTGTAGTAAGTACGTAAGTAGGGATTGTTCTGGACCGGGGATTAGGAGGGATTGTTAATCACTTGGATTTGACTCAAAAACGTAAAAACACAATATAAAACACTATACTAGACTCAAAGAATGCAAAACTAAACTTTAAAACACCAAAACAAACCAAAAGACTCAAAACAGCACCAAAACACTCAAAACTGCCTTAAAAACACTTTCTGGGTAGTTTTGAGCACTTTGAGTACTTTGGACGAATTTTGGTAATAACTTGAATCAAAACACTTAAAAACACAAACTAAGACACTTTCTAACTTATTTGGACAATACAAAGACTCAAAGGACTCAAAACAGGTTCAAAAGACTCAAAGGACTCAAAACTGCCTAAAAACACTAACTAGGCAGTTTCTGACCTTAAACCCAAATTTGGACGAAATGAAGTTGTAACTTGACTCAAGACTCTTAAAAACACAAACTAAATTGATTTCTAACTAATTTGACAATAAAGTAAAGGGGGATTTAGGGTTTGACGAACTTAAACTAAATGAACAAATTGCAATTAAAACAGAATGTAAATATGAAATTGATGAAATGGAATGGATGGGATGACTAGCTAAGGGATTCATCTCCACACATGTTACACTTGCATAATAAAAAGATTTCCAATTGCATTTCAATAAATTATGAAACTCATCACCCCGGGTTAATTAGGTCCGCTTAAATTAACCGTCAAGTTTTCCTTAAGTTAATGAATTGGATGATTGCATACGACAACCCAAAGCATTCCTCACAAGTTCCCTACATGAATTGCATAATAGAGATACAAGCAAGAATCATTAAGCAACATGAAAACTATAAGTGTTGACGAGGCATTCGTTACTATGATTGCATGAAACTTATGCCAAGAATATGTTTAACGCGATTGTTTATAAGCAACCTCCACTACTTGTGAATATAAGTTCATAACTATTACGTGAAACTCACTTATATTCTAGCGTCAAATTCATGCATGAAAATCAAGCGTGAACTCTCAATAAGCATACATAAATAGGTTATCAATCAAATAGTTAAACAAATTGAATTCACAACTTATGAAACGCAATTAGAAGTAATCAAATCAAAATGCAAGCATAAACATATATTTCGAATCCCCCCCTAACCAGGGGGGTTTTAGTTCCTCATGATACAAAACAAAGAGAATCAAAGAAACACCTAAACATTCCAACAACTCAAACTTGAATTGTATGAACGTTTAGGCCCTCTTCTGATAGGAGCATATTCATGCGACTTAATTAGCTTGTTCTCGTGCATTTATGTTGTGTTTACTTAGTTGTTTTAGTGTTTAAGGCCACTTTTGTGTATTTTCAGATTATAAGGCCAAAGTGTGCAAGAAGATGTAAATTGGAGTCTTTTGGAGCGAAAGAGGAACGAATGAGTTGAAGACTTGAAGAAACGACGAAATCCTACTCCAACGATGAATTCTTACCAAAACGAGGAATCCTACTCAAACAAGGTTTCCTATTTTAGGAAAGTTAACCCTAAGTTTCCCGTTTTGGTAACCTTTCCTAAACTTAAACGTCCGTATTTTCTAGCCACTTTGACGGCCTTATAGGCACTTTAGGACACAAAACCAAGGCCCTAGCCACACCCTTTAATCTTTCCCTTTTTAATTTCTGATTTTATTTCCTAATTCTAGAAGCCTTTGAATTTATTTTCGTTAATAAAAATAAGCTAGGAACCAAACATATTTAAAACTCTAGGTTTTACATACTTAGCCGCACCTTTCCATATCCTCCCCTTTAATCCGTAGCCTTCCATTTTATTTTCATTTTTATAATAAAACAATTTCCACATATTTCCCATTATAACCGTAGCCAACATCACAAAATGCTCCCATTATTCAACCATTAGGCCGTGATTATTTCCATTAACCCTAATCCAAGCCGTGGCCACCTTTTTACATTTTTTTTCTCCCATTTTTCTCCACCATCCGTCCTTTAGCCGCAGCCACTTTTTCCCAATTTTTTTACCATCAACCGTGCATCCATTCAGAACCTAATCCTCTGATATTATTCATCCTAAGCCGTAAAAATCCCATCTTTTTCACACAACAAGCAGCCGCACTTTCTTGCTCCACTTTCCAGCCGTGCATCCCATAATTCCTTCTCTGCCGTGTTGGTCCCCATCCATTGCAGCCAAATCCCATAACCCTAGGCTATTCACTCCATTATCTCATATATTCTAATCCATAGCCAACATAACCTTTCAATAATTCTTATTCCAGCCGCAGCCATCTTCCACATATTAACACAATCAGCCGCATATCTTCTCCACCATTGCAGCCACCATTCTACACCACTCAACACTTTCCTACCACCTTGCCGCACCACTTTAACACCCTAAATCCATCCCTAACCCAGAAATTCACCTAAATTCATCCATTTAACCTCACTGCCGCAGCAAGGAGAAGAGGAAAGAGGACTTAGACGCGCAGAAATTCAAGTGGATTCATTGGGCGTTCTAGGTGTAATCCATCCTTTGTTCTTTATGTTTAAATTCAATTGTATTTTTCTTGTTGTGAACATGAGAGGCTAAATCCCCCTAGTTAGCTAGGGGGTGATTCGAAACCATGTTTATGCTTGCAATATGAATTGATTACTTTTGGTTGGAATTTCATAAGTTGTGGATTCAATTCGTTCATCTATTTGATTGATAACTTATTTGTGTATGTTGATTGAGAGTGCACGCTTAGTTTTCATGCATGAATATATGCTAGATTATGAGGGAGTTTCACCTAATAGTTACAATCTTATAATCACAAGTAGTGAAGGTCGCTTGAAAACGATCGCGTTGAATGAATTCTTAGCATAAGTTTCATGCAATTCATAGTAACAAATGCTTCGTCAATGCTTACGTTTTTCATAGAACTTAATGATTCTTGCTTGTATCTCTATTATGCAATTCATGTAGGGAACTTGTAGGGAATGTTTTGGGTTGTCGTATGCAATCATCCAACTTAATAACTTGTGGAAAAACTGAGGGTTAATTAGTGCAATTCACGGTTAATTTGGGGCGTTGAGTTTCATAATTTATCGAAAGACCAACTGAAAATCAAAGTGTATGCAAGTGTGACATGTGTGGAGAAGAACCTTCTAGCTAGCATTCATTCCATATTTCATCACATTCATATTTACATTCTGCCTTTAAATTACAATCGTTGCATTTAGTTTAATTTCGTCAAAACCTCAATCCCCCTTTACTTTAGTGTCCAATTTAGTTAGAAAGTGTCTTAGTTTGTGTTTATAAGCGTTTTGTATTCTTTGAGTCTTTTTATTTGTTTTAGTGTTTTATTGTTTAGTTTTGCATTCTTTGAGTCTAGTTTAGTGTTTTTAACGTTTGTTTTACGTTTTTGAGTCAGTGTCCAAGTGATTTTGCAATCCCTCCTAATCCCCGGTTAAGAACGATCCCTACTTATTCATATACTACAATTGTCACAAGAGGGTTTTAATTTGTGTGCTTACTTAGTTCGCATCAAATTTTTGGCGCCGTTGCCGGGGATTAGCAACTTTGCTAATCCCTTGGATTGTTTAATTTCTGTTTATTTATTTATTTTGTTGAAGTTTCTGATTTTGTTTTGTTTTCCTTGTGTTAGGTAATAGTGCATGACTCGGAGCTCTCAACCGATTTGTGAGCATATCTCAGACTTTGACAGCGATTTTGAGAGAACTTTGAGACGAAGGAAGAAGCACCATGAGTCGAATCCACCAAGCCCGGAACCTGAGCTTGAAGAACAAGGCCTAGAAGAGGAAGAAGAGGCCACGGCAGGGATCTTTGAGGAGCCACAAGACATGGCCGTAGACAACCGGACACTTAAGGAGCTTTCCGCTTCGGGATTGGCTAATGCAGCACCTTTGTGCATCCAATATCCCCCACCGGCCGAAGGGAAGACCGAGGAGTTTGAGTTGAAGTCAAGCTTGCTCCACCACATTCCGAAGTACCATGGGATGTCCATGGAGGATCCGAACAAGCACCTAAAGGAATTCGAGGTGGTGTGCTCAAGTATGACTCCCGTCAACGTCGACGGAAGTATTCTGAAGATGAAGGCTTTTCCATTCTCTTTAATGGACAAAGCCAAGGATTGGTTGTACGACTTAGCTCCCGGAACCGTTACATCGTGGGAGAGCATGAAGAGGGCTTTTCTGGAGAAGTTCTTCCCAACTTCTCGAATCATCCTTTTACGAAAAAGGATAAGTGGCATCCAACAAGATGAAGGTGAGTCATTTCCTACGTACTATGAACGTTTTAAATCTCTTGTTGCTTCCTGTCCACAACATCAGATGACGGAGGAGTTGCTTCTGCAATACTTCTATGAGGGGCTTCTACCAATCGAACGACAAATGCTCGACGCATCGGCGGGTGGATCGTTGGTGGACAAGACGCCCAGGGATGCCAAGGTCTTGATCGCGAACCGAGCGTTGAACGCTCAACAATATGAAGGAGTGGGACAAAGAGGACCCCCACGGCAGCAGGTTCATGAGGTAAGTTCCGCACCTGATATTCATTCACAGTTAGCTAATCTTACCTCCATTGTGTCTCAGATGGCCGAAGGCATGAGGATGCAAGGACCGATTGTATGCGGGGTGTGTTCAATCCAAGGACATGCTTCTGAGAAGTGCCCGCAACTCATAGAAAATGGTGGTTGGGAAAGCGCCAACGCGATTGGATTTCAGGGTCAAAACCAACCGAGGAACGACCCATATTCTAACACTTACAATCCGGGTTGGAGAGACCACCCAAACTTCAAATGGAGAGAGCCCCAACAACCACCACAACAAGGAGGCTTTAGGCAACAACCTCCGGGCTTCTTCACCAAGCCATTCGCACCCACACAAGCACCTTCACAATCTGCCCAAACAAGTTCAGGTAACTCTTTAGACAATGATACACTTATTAAGATACTAACTAAGTTGTCTAATGGGCAGGAAGATCAAGCGAAGGCTATGCAAAACCAAGATAAAAGGGTGGATCAACTTGAGAAACAAATTGGGCAGATTGCCGAGTTTGTAGGTAAGTTTCGAGATCCCGGACAACTCCCTAGTTCCACCATTCCAAATCCGAAGGGAGGTTTCGAATCAGCTAAAGCAATCACCCTAAGAAGTGGTAAGGAAGTTGGGGCAGGTCCTACATCAAAAACAGGTTACGAGGATGAAAAGCTGCAACATGAAGAGGAGGAAGCAAGCAAGCCCACGGCAAGGGTACAAACACCCTTGCCGCAACTACCAAGGGACATTAATGCACCCAACTCATCTGATTCGGCCACCAAAGGTAAGTTGGGGTCAAAATTGATTAATTCTAACTTTGTTCCACCCAATGTTCCTTTTCCTAGCAGATTTTTGCAATCCATGAAAGAAGAGGAGGAAAAAGATGTTCTAGAGACATTTAGAAAAGTTCAAGTCAACATACCCCTTTTGGATGCAATCAAGCAAATCCCGAAGTATGCGAAGTTCTTGAAAAAGCTTTGTACAACAAGGAAACGGATTCAAGAAAAAGAGGTGGTTCATGTAAGTGAGAATGTCTCTGCCATCTTGCAACGCAAATTACCTCCCAAATGCAAAGATCCAGGTAGTTTCACTATTCCTTGTGTAATTGGAAATACAAAGTTCGAACATGCCATGCTAGATTTAGGTGCCTCAATTAATGTCATGCCATATTCTGTTTATGCATCTATGAATCTAGGAGAGCTTAAAAAGGATGGTGTTATTATTCAATTAGCTGATAGATCTAATGCATACCCGAAAGGAGTTTTGGAGGATGTTTTGGTGCAGGTAGACCATTTGATTTTTCCTGCAGATTTCTATGTGCTTGACATGGAAGATTCGGCACACTCTCCATCATCACCACTCTTACTTGGACGACCTTTCATGAAAACAGCTCAAACCAAGATTGATGTGGCCAAGGGAGCAGTCACTATGGCCTTTGGTGGTGATATGATTAACTTTAAGATTCCTGAATCGATTGAGACTACTAATGATGTTCGTTCTTGTTGTGCCATTAATGTAATTGAACACATAGGGACGGAGTGTTCAACAAAGATCAAGAAGGATGTTTCTCGAACTACCACCGAGAAGGAACTTGGAGTAGAGAACAAGGAGTGCACGGCTCCAATCTTGAAAGGACCAAAATTGGCCATGAGCAACCCTTGTGCATCCGTCCATTGTGCTACCACTTCTTTGCCGAACAAAGGTAAGCCACCTATTCCAAATTCGATTCCCAATTCAACTAATAGGTGGTTACCTCGTGTGGTGCAGGTACCGAATCGAATTAAACATCGTGGGAGAATTCGTGTTGATGTAGAAAAGAAAAACACGACAATAAGAAAGGATCATTATCCCACTCCATTCAAGGACCCAAAGCATGAAGTGATTCGTCGGACAGATTGTAGTTGCACCCCTCTATGCCGTGAGGTTCCATAAACCTTCAAGGGAGCATCGTCCGGCTGGAAGACGTTAAAGCAAGCGCTTCGTGGGAGGCAACCCATGCCATCAACAAAGGAAGAACTTGGGAATCGCTCCACACTCAGATTTGCGTCCCTAAACCCTTTCCTTTGTTGCTTACTTTATGTTTTGTGTAATGTTTTTAATTGTGTTTAAAACATTGAGGACAATGTTTAGTTTAAGTGTGGGGGGGGTAACATTCTGTTTTGAGACTTTGTGCATGAAATTCGTAGGGTATTACCACCTAACATGTCTAAACTTGTTCTTTGCTGTTTTTATGTGTTTTTAAGCTATTTTAGAGTGTTTGAGTGTGTGTTGACTTAAAAATCCGAAAATACCATAAAAATTTGAAAAATTGTTTTGAAAAACCCAAAAAGAGTTGTTTTTGTGTGTTTGTTTGTGTCGTAGGTCACCTTCCAACACAATGATGAGGATTTGGTTTTTAATTGCATGATGGTTAAAGAAAGTTACAAACATGGTTGGACGTTTGATATACTCTTTGGTTTATGCTTGATTGTAGTTATAGTTTACGAATTCACATGTAATCACAAAAGAAAAAAATTAGTTTTTGTAACATGCTTGAAGGAAGGAACTTAAACAAACGCTACATCCCTGTGAGACTTGAGCCTAAACGTTATTTGGAGAGTTAAAATCTGTGCATTAATGTTTTCTAAGTCGTTGCATGATCTCATTATTCTTTGCTTGGTTACTACTTAGAAGGCGTTTTATCACTTAGTTCCAAATGCTAGAACTCATGCCCATTTCATTCAAAGCATGTCATTGATTTGCACAACACATATTCAAGATGAAGTTGTGTAGTGACCACCATCAAAGCCAAACAACCATGTGCCCTTCATTCATTTTGTGTTTAAGTTTAACCCCATTGATCTATGTTAGCCCATGTTCTTTGTTAACCCATATCATCCTCACCTAGCCTAGATTAGGACCATCCGTACCCTTGTTCTTGAAGCATAGTAAGCAATGAATTCCTTTTGATTAATGTGTTGCAGGAAATAAGTGTGGGGGAAGAATGATGGATGTGAGTTTATGTGCCATAGGCACGGTTAGAAAAAAAAAAAAAAAAAAAAAAAAAAAAAAAAAAGAGTTGAAAAGTATTGGTTGTTGAAGTAAGGGCCCAGAACAATGAATTAGGCCCTAAGAGTTGTTTAAATCTCCCCTATTTGTTTAAAAGTGGATTTCTGCATTCTAAGGGAATTCTAGGTCTTAATTTCATTACTTTACTTACTATTGCTTAAAGAATTTTTGTTTATCCCTACCTTTCCTTGTTAGCCAACACCCCAAGCCCCGTTACAACCCTTGACTTCTATCTTGAGTGTTGTGCATTTCAATTGTGGAGTTTGAATTTGGTATGAGCATATGGTGTCACTGGTTCTCGCATCTAAGTAGTAGCATTCCATTCATGAGATCATATCTAAACACGTTTAATTACTCCAGAAAGTGCGTTCTTTGTTATAACCTATGTGAGCACTAGTCTTTCATGTTTACATCAATCTGCTCACATATAACTAGTGTAGGGTGTGTAGTCAGAAAATCTGAGTGAAAATTGAGTGCATAACTAGTGAGGAATTGAGGGAATTCTCTAAGGCATGTTACTACATTCAAAATGTGTTTTATTTGATTAAATGCGAACTAGTGAATGGTGACTATGATTAAGTATGTGCTTGAGGGGAAGGAAGACTAAAAGCTATGTGAGTAATGATCTTTGACATGTCATGTTGCATTGGAAATCCCTGAGGCAAACGTTGGAAGGTTTAGGTTATGTTTTGTTTGTTTTGTTTCATTTTGTTTATTTTAGTTGTTTTGTTTTGCTCGAGGACTAGCAAAAGTTAAGTGTGGGGGAATTTGATAGGAGCATATTCATGCGACTTAATTAGCTTGTTCTCGTGCATTTATGTTGTGTTTACTTAGTTGTTTTAGTGTTTAAGGCCACTTTTGTGTATTTTCAGATTATAAGGCCAAAGGGTGCAAGAAGATGCAAATTGGAGTCTTTTGGAGCGAAAGAGGAACGAATGAGTTGAAGACTTGAAGAAACGACGAAATCCTACTCCAACGATGAATTCTTACCAAAACGAGGAATCCTACTCAAACAAGGTTTCCTATTTTAGGAAAGTTAACCCTAAGTTTCCCGTTTTGGTAACCTTTCCTAAACTTAAACGTCCATATCTTCTAGCCACTTTGACGGCCTTATAGGCACTTTAGGACACAAAACCAAGGCCCTAGCCCTATTTCCCTTCCTAGCCGCACCTTTATATTTATGTTTTAATTTCCTATTTTCGTAAGCCTTTGATTTAATTTTAAATAAGCTAGGGTTAGTTTTCTGAAATCATACATTTTCCTAACCCTAGCCGTAAAACCCCATCCTTTTTCTCACATCATGCAGCCACCATCTCATTTTAATTATTATTCCATAAACCGTATCCATTCATTCCCATTATTTCACACCCTAATTCTTCCATATATAATCAGCCACCATATAATTCTTTTCTTAGCCGCCACCATCCCATATTTCTTCCATTCTTTCCTTGCCGTGACATCCCTCATATTTTATTCCCACTATTCAGCCGCAAAAGCCATTCATCCCATGACCTTAAATCCCATTCATGCCATATTTTAATATTCAGCCATTATCCCATATTTTACCATTGATCTTGCCGCAGCCACATTCTCCCATTTATCAAAATCTGCCGCAGCATCCACAATCCCATTTTCTGCCGTGCCTTTCCCCATATTTTCCAGCCCCCTTCACATATATTTTTCACGCAGCCATACACCCTAATAAATCCTTTCCCTAGCCAGCGCATCTTGCATTCCAAAACAGCCACCATATTCCAATATCAACCAGCCGTGACTTCCCTAAACCTGGCAGCCGCATATTTTCCCAAAACTGTGCAGCCTTCCTTCAGTCCGCAGCCTTACCATCCATTCTCCTTGCATTCCACACCTCCACACACCATTGCCGCACCACCTTATCACCATAGATCCATCCCTAAACCAGAAAATAAACCAAAAACACAAGAAAACCAATCTGCCGCAGAAGGAGAAGAGGAAAGAGGAGCTTCGACGCGCACCAATTCACGAGGATTCGTTGGGCGTTCTAGGTGTAATCCATCCTTTATGCTTTATGTTTAAATTCATTTGTAATTCTCTTTTTGTGAACATGAGAGGCTAAATCCCCCTAATTAGCTAGGGGGTGATTCGAAACCATGTTTATGCTTGCAATATGAATTGATTATATTTGGTTGGAATTTCATGAATGGTGAATTCAATTTGTTTAACTGCTTGATCGATAACTTATTTATGTATGTTGATTGAGAGTGCACGCTTAATTTTCATGCATGAATATGACGCTAGAATATAAGTGAGTTTCACCTAATAGTTATGAACTTATATTCACAAGTAGTGGAGGTTGCTTATAAACAATCGCGTTAAATGAATTCTTGGCACTAGTTTCATGCTCATCATAGTAACGAATGCCTCGTCAACACTTATAGTTTTCATGATGCATAATGATCTTTGATTGTATCTTTATTGTGCTTTTCACGTAAAGGACTTTTGGAGAATGTTTTGAATTGCGTTGCGCTAACCCATCCAATTCATTAACTTAAGGAGAACTTGACGGTTAATTTAAGCGGACCTAATTAACCTGGGGTGTTGAGTTTCATAATTTATCGAAAGACCAACTGAAAATCATTTTGTATGCAAGTGTAACATGTGTGGAGAAGAACCTTCTAGCTAGCATTCATTCTATATTTCATCACATTCATATTTAAATTCTGCATTTAAATTACAATTTGTGCATTTAGTTTAATTTCGTCAAAACCTCAATCCCCCTTTACCTTAGTGTCCAATTTAGTTAGAAAGTGTCTTAGTTTGTGTTTATAAGCGTTTTGTATTCTTTGAGTCTTTTGATTTGTTTTAGTGTTTTATTGTTTAGCTTTGCATTCTTTGAGTCTAGTTTAGTGTTTTTAACGTTTGTTTTACGTTTTTGAGTCAGTTTCCAAGTGATTTAGTAATCCCTCCTAATCCCCGGTCTAGAACGATCCCTACTTGCATCTTTACTACAATTGTCACAAGAGGGTTTTAATTTGTGTGCTTACTTAGTTCGCATCATAACCATGCTTCTTCAACTTCTTTTGAGTTTTGGTGAGGTTACGTTCTTCGTCATTGACAGTGTTTGAAACCTTCTTTCCAGCCGTTTCAGAAGAAGCGAAGTCGTACCCGGCCTTTGACATGAGTTCGTAGGTGTTTAGGTTAAAGCCTTCTTCAGTCTTCTTAGTTGGAAGATAGCTTGGTTTCACTTTGACGCCATGTTGCACCTCCAGACAGTTGATGAGTCTGGTGGTTTGCAATTTTTTCTCCTCCACAGTCTTTATCAGCCTTGTAATTGTTTCCTTCATCTGAACCAGCTGCTCCTCGATTGAAGTTGCTCCAGTGGTCATGACTTGCATGGTTGTACTGCTGCTCGAATCAGCGTCGGAGAGTAGGGACTCTGAGTATTTCCTCGGGCTTTCCCCTCTTGATGCCCTTAGCGAGGCTAGGGTGATCACAGGCTCGTACCTCAGGTGCTCTTGTTCCTTTGACAGAGTTAATGCAGGGGCGGAAGCCGCGACAAAAAGATCTCTTGCCTTACTTCGGGTTATGATGCCTGAAATATCACCACTTGCGGCGATGATGTTTTTGTTCTTTGCTTTGATTGCAGGAATAGCTTGATCCTTTCTTGATGCCATTTGCGTTTTTCGATGATTTGAGGATAGAGATGAGAGGTAGAGATTGTCCCACTGGGCGTGCCAAATTTGTAAACACGAAAAATTCCTGAAACAAGAGACAAGAATACGTGTACAAAATATATTTTTGTATTAATGATTTTGGGGTTACAATCTCTTTGTAATTTGATCCTCTGATTCTATCTTCGTACGATGTGGGTTTGTGGATGAGTTGTTGATCCAAAGGGCCGTCGGGGCTTGATCTAAGGATGCACAGTTGATGAATGGATCTTCAAGGGGCGTTAGGCTTGATCTTGAAGAATGGGTGTATGAGTTTGTTGAGGTTGTTGATCCAAAGGGCCGTTGGGGCTTGATCTCAGGATGAACGGATGATGAATGATGAACACTTTCTTCAAGGGGCCGTCGGGGCTTGATCTTGAGTTAGTGGGAGTTCTTCAAGGGCCGTTGAGGCTTGATCTTGAAGGTTGATGGATGAGCGGATCTTCAAGGGCTTTTGGGCTTAATCTTGAAGAACGATTGGATGTGTGGATTTGTTGAGGTTGTTGATCCAAAGGGCCGTTGGGGCTTGAAATTAGGATGAACGGATGATGAACGATGAACACTTTCTTCAAGGGGCCGTCGGGGCTTGATCTTGCGTTGGTGGAAGTTCTTCAAGGGCCGTTGGGGCTTGATCTTGAAGGTTGATGGATGATGAACGATGAACACTTTCCTCAAGGGTCGTCGGGGCTTGATCTCGACGGCTTGATCTTGAGTTGGTGGAAGTTCTTCAAGGGCCGTTGGGGCTTGATCTTGAAGGTTGATGGATGATGAACGATGAACACTTTCCTCAAGGGCCGTCGGGGCTTGATCTTGAGTTAGTGGAAGTTCTTCAGGGGCCGTTGGGGCTTGATCTTGAATTGGTGGAAGTTCTTCAAGGGCCGTTGGGGCTTGATCTTGAAGGTTGATTTGACGAAGAACGAAGAGTGCTTTCTTGATCCTTCGAGATTTGCTTGAGAGCTTTAGAGTTCCGAAGCTTGAAGGTTTTGGTGTGATATCAATTTCCCTTCCTTTCTTCCTTCCTTCCTTCTTTCTCCTCTCAAAATGAATGCCTTGGCTTCCTATTTATAGAATTCCACAACTTGATTTTTGGATTTAAATAATCAGATGAAATAAATCATTTCTGCCAGGTATTGACACGTGTCATATTTGATGACTTTTCCAATTTATTTCGATTTTTCGTTGAGGCACACGCTACATGTAAAATTTATGTGATACGTGAGCGTTGAAATTTTAATTATTGGTCAACATTCATTTCACCGAAATTTTGATGTCTACAGGAATAACTGGAAATTGATTCATATGCATAAATATCATGTGTGGAGAAAGAACCTCTAGCTAATTCACCAACCATCTTATTTCATCAATTACATTCTGTCTAGTTATTAACTTGTTTCGTTATTTCAATTTTCATCAAACGTCAATCCCCCTTTTGCTTTAATGTTCAATATAGTTAGAAATCAATTTAGTTTGTTTTTTTAAAGCATTTTGATTCTTTTGGTTTGTCTTAGTGTTTTAACGTTTAGTTTCACATTCTTTGAGTCTAGTTTAACGTTTTATATTGTTTTTATGTTTTAGTTTAAATTCGTCCAAATCCAATTCCCCCCTATTTCGTTGAAGTTTTAGTCTTAATCTTTCTTATTTTTAGTTTTGCTTTCTTCGAGCGTTAAATAGTGTTTTATATTGTGTTTTTATGTTTTTAAGTCAATTTAGAAGGTTTTAGCAAGCCCTCCTAATCCCCGGTCTAGAATGATCCCTCACTTATCCATTCTACTACAATTGTCAAACAAGGGTTTAATTTGAGTGTCAAGTAATTCTCGCATCAGCATTCATTCAATTCATCTCATTCTTCCATACACATTTCAGTCACAAACACCAACCATTCCCTTGTGCCGTGGCCTCCTCCTTCCATTTTCACCACTCCCCAAACCATTCACACCATCAAACTATGCTTAGACCTTGTGCTACAACGAAGAGGAAGATAAGAGGGCCTAAACGTTCATACAATTCAAGTTTGAGTTGTTGGAATGTTTAGGTGTTTCTTTGATTTCAATGTTTAATTTCAATACTCTTTGTTTTGTACGAATGAGGAATGGAAGAGAAGATGATGCGAACTAAGTAAGCACACAAATTAAAACCCTCTTGTGACAATTGTAGTATATGAATAAGTAGGGATCGTTCTTAACCGGGGATTAGGAGGGATTGCAAAATCACTTGGACACTGACTCAAAAACGTAAAACAAACGTTAAAAACACTAAACTAGACTCAAAGAATGCAAAACTAAACAATAAAACACTAAAACAAATAAAAAGACTCAAAGAATACAAAACGCTTATAAACACAAACTAAGACACTTTCTAACTAAATTGGACACTAAAGTAAAGGGGGATTGAGGTTTTGACGAAATTAAACTAAATGCAACGATTGTAATTTAAAGGCAGAATGTAAATATGAATGTGATGAAATATGGAATGAATGCTAGCTAGAAGGTTCTTCTCCACACATGTCACACTTGCATACACTTTGATTTTCAGTTGGTCTTTCGATAAATTATGAAACTCAACGCCCCAAGTTCCCTACATGAATTGCATAATAGAGATACAAGCAAGAATCATTAAGTTCTATGAAAAACATAAGCATTGACGAAGCATTCGTTACTATGAATTGCATGAAACTTATGCTAAGAATTCATTCAACGCGATCGTTTTCAAGCGACCTTCACTACTTGTGATTATAAGATTGTAACTATTAGGTGAAACTCCCTCATAATCTAGCATCATATTCATGCATGAAAACTAAGCGTGCACTCTCAATCAACATACACAAATAAGTTATCAATCAAATAGATGAACGAATTGAATCCACAACTTATGAAATTCCAACCAAAAGTAATCAATTCATATTGCAAGCATAAACATGGTTTCGAATCACCCCCTAGCTAACTAGGGGGATTTAGCCTCTCATGTTCACAACAAGAAAAATACAATTGAATTTAAACATAAAGAACAAAGGATGGATTACACCTAGAACGCCCAATGAATCCACTTGAATTTCTGCGCGTCTAAGTCCTCTTTCCTCTTCTCCTTGCTGCGGCAGTGAGGTTAAATGGATGAATTTAGGTGAATTTCTGGGTTAGGGATGGATTTAGGGTGTTAAAGTGGTGCGGCAAGGTGGTAGGAAAGTGTTGAGTGGTGTAGAATGGTGGCTGCAATGGTGGAGAAGATATGCGGCTGATTGTGTTAATATGTGGAAGATGGCTGCGGCTGGAATAAGAATTATTGAAAGGTTATGTTGGCTATGGATTAGAATATATGAGATAATGGAGTGAATAGCCTAGGGTTATGGGATTTGGCTGCAATGGATGGGGACCAACACGGCAGAGAAGGAATTATGGGATGCACGGCTGGAAAGTGGAGCAAGAAAGTGCGGCTGCTTGTTGTGTGAAAAAGATGGGATTTTTACGGCTTAGGATGAATAATATCAGAGGATTAGGTTCTGAATGGATGCACGGTTGATGGTAAAAAAATTGGGAAAAAGTGGCTGCGGCTAAAGGACGGATGGTGGAGAAAAATGGGAGAAAAAAAATGTAAAAAGGTGGCCACGGCTTGGATTAGGGTTAATGGAAATAATCACGGCCTAATGGTTGAATAATGGGAGCATTTTGTGATGTTGGCTACGGTTATAATGGGAAATATGTGGAAATTGTTTTATTATAAAAATGAAAATAAAATGGAAGGCTACGGATTAAAGGGGAGGATATGGAAAGGTGCGGCTAAGTATGTAAAACCTAGAGTTTTAAATATGTTTGGTTCCTAGCTTATTTTTATTAACGAAAATAAATTCAAAGGCTTCTAGAATTAGGAAATAAAATCAGAAATTAAAAAGGGAAAGATTAAAGGGTGTGGCTAGGGCCTTGGTTTTGTGTCCTAAAGTGCCTATAAGGCCGTCAAAGTGGCTAGAAAATACGGACGTTTAAGTTTAGGAAAGGTTACCAAAACGGGAAACTTAGGGTTAACTTTCCTAAAATAGGAAACCTTGTTTGAGTAGGATTCCTCGTTTTGGTAAGAATTCATCGTTGGAGTAGGATTTCGTCGTTTCTTCAAGTCTTCAACTCATTCGTTCCTCTTTCGCTCCAAAAGACTCCAATTTACATCTTCTTGCACACTTTGGCCTTATAATCTGAAAATACACAAAAGTGGCCTTAAACACTAAAACAACTAAGTAAACACAACATAAATGCACGAGAACAAGCTAATTAAGTCGCATGAATATGCTCCTATCAAATTCCCCCACACTTAACTTTTGCTAGTCCTCGAGCAAAACAAAACAACTAAAGTAAACAAAACGCAACAAAATAAACAAAACATAACCTAAACCTTCCAACGTTTGCCTCAGGGATTTCCAATGAAACATGACATGTCAAAAATCATTACTCACATAGCTTTTAGTCTTCCTTCCCCTCAAGCACATACTTAATCATAGTCACCATTCACTAGTTCGCATTTAATCAATTAAAACACATTTTGAAAGTAGTAACATGCCTTAGAGAATTCCCTCAATTCCTCACTAGTTATGCACTCAATTTTCACTCAGATTTTCTGACTACACACCCTACACTAGTTATATGTGAGAAGATTGATGTAAACATGAAAGACTAGTACTCACATATGTTATAACTAAGAAAGCAATTTCTAGAGTAATTAAACGTGTTTGGATATGATCTCATGAATGGAATGCTACTACTTAGATGCGAGAACCAGTGACACCATATGCTCATACCGAATTCAAACTCCACAATTGAAATGCACAACACTCAAGATAGAAGTCAAGGGTTGTAACGGGGCTTGGGGTATTAGCTAACAAGGAAAGGTAGGGAAAAACAAAGGTTCTTTAAGCAATAGCAAGTAAAGTAATGAAATTAAGACCTAGAATTCCCTTAGAATGCAGAAATCAACTTTTAGACAAACAGGGGAGATTTAAACAACTCTTAGGGCCTAATTCATTGTTCTGGGCCCTTACTTCAACAACCAATACTTTTCAACTCTTTTTTTTTTTTTTCATTTTTTTCTTTTCTTTTCTTCCTTTCTTTTTTTTTTTTTTTTTTTTTTCTTTTCTAGCCGTGCCTATGGCACATAAACTCACATAAATACTCTTTCCCCCACACTTATTTCCTGCAACACATTAATCAAAAGGAATTCATTGCTTACTATGCTTCAAGAACAAGGGTAAGGATGGTCCTAATCTAGGCTAGGTGAGGATAATGCGGGTTAACAAAGAAAGTAGGCTAAACAAGGCTCAACAGGGTTAAATCCTACAAAACAAATGAAAAGGGAAATATGGCAATTTGGCTATGGTGGTGGTCACTACACAACTTCATCTTGAATATGTGGTATGCAAATCAATGACATGCTTTGAATGAAATGGGCATGAGTTCTAGCATTTGGAACTAAGTGATGAAACGCCTTCTAAGTAGTAACCAAGCAATGAATAATGAGATCATACAACGACTTAGAAAACAATGATGCACAGATTATAACTCTCCAAATAACGTTTAGGCTCAAGTCTCACAGGGATGTAGCGTTTGTTTAAGTTCCTTCCTTCAAGCATGTTACAAAAACTAATTTTTTCTTTTGTGATTACATGTGAATTCGTAAACTATAACTACAACCAAGCATAAACCAAAGAGTATATCAAACGTCCAACCATGTTGGTAACTTTCTTTAACCATCATGCAATTAAAAACCAAATCCTCATCATTGCGTTGGAAGGTACCCTACGACACAAACAAAAACACAAAAACAACTCTTTTTGGATTTTTCAAAACAATTTTTCAAATTTTTATGGTATTTTCGGATTTTTAAGTCAACACACACTAAAACACTCTAAAATAGCTTAAAAACACTTAAAAACAGCAAAGAACAAGTTTAAACATGTTAGGTGGTAATACCCTACGAATTTCATGCACAAATATCTCAAAACAGAATGTTACCCCCCCACACTTAAACTAAACATTGTCCTCAATGTTTTTAACACAATTAAAAAAAACATTACAAAACACATAAAGTAAGCAACAAAGGAAAGGGTTTAGGGACGCAAATCTGAGTGTGGAGCGATTCCCAAGTTCTTCCTTTGTTGATTGCATGGGTTGCCTCCCAAGTAGCGCTTGCTTTAACGTCTTCCAGCCGGACGAAACTTTCTTTTAATCTCCACTAGGGCTCACGGCATAGAATGGATCCTTGAATGGAAGGTGATACTTGAAGTGAACCGGCATTGGTTTGAATTCTAGTGTAGGTTCCTGATTCATCAAAATTAGCCAGTTAGTATAAAATGTAATGGAATTTGGAGAAGATGACTTACTTGTTTTGTCCGACAAAAACTCAATGACAAACACCACTCCTTTGAAAGTTTCAGGGATATTGGACTTGGCCAGATTGCATGTGATGGTTATGACTTGTCCAATGTCATCAAATTCAACTTCTTTGGGTTTTGTGGTTTCAAATATGTTCTCTTTGATGCCTTCTACATCTTCTCCAGCCACTACCTTCTCTTGAATCATTCTTCTTGGTGTACAAAGTCCTTTGAAGAATTCAACACCATCTAAAACTTGCTGTGTTGCACCAAGAATTGGAATAGCATTTTGCACCTTTGGGAAAGCTTCCACGATGTCCTTTTTACTCTCTTCTTGGTTGGGAATCAAAAACCTGCTAGGAAAAGGGACATTGGGTGGAATAACATCAGAATAACATGGAATTGGGACATCTTTACTTGTGGTGGGTGGTTTCGAGGGCTTAGGGGGCTGCGGCAAGGGTTGTTCTACCCTTGTTGTGTGCATGTCTTCTTCCTCCTCCTCAATTAGCAGCTCCTCATCCACTTCTTGGTCACGAAATTGTCCTACAAATTCCGCTATCTGCCCAATTTGCTTTTCCAAGTGGTTCAACCTTTTGTCTCGATTTTGCATTGCTTTCTTTTGATTTTCTTGCCCCTGAGACAAATTGGTGAGTAACTTAATAAGCGTATCATTATACAAAGACGCACCTGAATTTGTTTGGGCAGGTTGTATATGAGATTGTGGTGGCTGCATAGGGCTTGAATAGAACTCCTCATATGGCTGCCAATATCCTTCTTGTTGAGCCTCCTTGGCTTGATTTTGTGACCCCTGCACCAAAGAATTTAATTCATTAAGAATTTGATTATAATCTATTGATGAACTTGAATTTAATTGAGCATATTGTATATGAGGTTGTGGTGGCTGCATAGGGCTTGAATAGAACTCCTCATATGGCTGCCAATATGCTTCACGTTGAACTTGTTGAGCTTCCCACCACATAGAGTTTGAATGATCCCTCCAATCTCTTTGTGGACATTGATTGGCTTGAAATCCTTGCCTATATGAAGCACCAAATGTAGGGACACTCTGCATTGTGGTCCTTTCGGCATACGGCGACAATTGAGAAGTAAGATTTGCCAATTGAGCTTGAATGCTAGGAAAATCCATATCTTACTTCTCTAGTACCTAAAATCAAAGAAAAAGAGCTAAATCAAATAACACAAGTAACAACAAACAAAGAAAATAACAATAAGTTAGAAACTAAAACGGAAACAACTAAACCAAAAAGAAAAGAACCAAGGGATTAGCAAAGTTGCTAATCCCCGGCAACGGCGCCAAAAATTTGATGCGAACTAAGTAAGCACACAAATTAAAACCCTCTTGTGACAATTGTAGTAAAGATGCAAGTAGGGATCGTTCTAGACCGGGGATTAGGAGGGATTACTAAATCACTTGGAAACTGACTCAAAAACGTAAAACAAACGTTAAAAACACTAAACTAGACTCAAAGAATGCAAAGCTAAACAATAAAACACTAAAACAAATCAAAAGACTCAAAGAATACAAAACGCTTATAAACACAAACTAAGACACTTTCTAACTAAATTGGACACTAAGGTAAAGGGGGATTGAGGTTTTGACGAAATTAAACTAAATGCACAAATTGTAATTTAAATGCAGAATTTAAATATGAATGTGATGAAATATAGAATGAATGCTAGCTAGAAGGTTCTTCTCCACACATGTTACACTTGCATACAAAATGATTTTCAGTTGGTCTTTCGATAAATTATGAAACTCAACACCCCAGGTTAATTAGGTCCGCTTAAATTAACCGTCAAGTTCTCCTTAAGTTAATGAATTGGATGGGTTAGCGCAACGCAATTCAAAACATTCTCCAAAAGTCCTTTACGTGAAAAGCACAATAAAGATACAATCAAAGATCATTATGCATCATGAAAACTATAAGTGTTGACGAGGCATTCGTTACTATGATGAGCATGAAACTAGTGCCAAGAATTCATTTAACGCGATTGTTTATAAGCAACCTCCACTACTTGTGAATATAAGTTCATAACTATTAGGTGAAACTCACTTATATTCTAGCGTCATATTCATGCATGAAAATTAAGCGTGCACTCTCAATCAACATACGTAAATAAGTTATCGATCAAGCAGTTAAACAAATTGAATTCACCATTCATGAAATTCCAACCAAATATAATCAATTCATATTGCAAGCATAAACATGGTTTCGAATCACCCCCTAGCTAACTAGGGGGATTTAGCCTCTCATGTTCACAAAAAGAGAATTACAAATGAATTTAAACATAAAGCATAAAGGATGGATTACACCTAGAACGCCCAACAAATCCTCGTGAATTGGTGCGCGTCGAAGCTCCTCTTTCCTCTTCTCCTTCTGCGGCAGATTGGTTTTTCTTGTGTTTTTGGTTTATTTTCTGGTTTAGGGATGGATCTATGGTGATAAGGTGGTGCGGCAATGGTGTGTGGAGGTGTGGAATGCAAGGAGAATGGATGGTAAGGCTGCGGACTGAAGGAAGGCTGCACAGTTTTGGGAAAATATGCGGCTGCCAGGTTTAGGGAAGTCACGGCTGGTTGATATTGGAATATGGTGGCTGTTTTGGAATGCAAGATGCGCTGGCTAGGGAAAGGATTTATTAGGGTGTATGGCTGCGTGAAAAATATATGTGAAGGGGGCTGGAAAATATGGGGAAAGGCACGGCAGAAAATGGGATTGTGGATGCTGCGGCAGATTTTGATAAATGGGAGAATGTGGCTGCGGCAAGATCAATGGTAAAATATGGGATAATGGCTGAATATTAAAATATGGCATGAATGGGATTTAAGGTCATGGGATGAATGGCTTTTGCGGCTGAATAGTGGGAATAAAATATGAGGGATGTCACGGCAAGGAAAGAATGGAAGAAATATGGGATGGTGGCGGCTAAGAAAAGAATTATATGGTGGCTGATTATATATGGAAGAATTAGGGTGTGAAATAATGGGAATGAATGGATACGGTTTATGGAATAATAATTAAAATGAGATGGTGGCTGCATGATGTGAGAAAAAGGATGGGGTTTTACGGCTAGGGTTAGGAAAATGTATGATTTCAGAAAACTAACCCTAGCTTATTTAAAATTAAATCAAAGGCTTACGAAAATAGGAAATTAAAACATAAATATAAAGGTGCGGCTAGGAAGGGAAATAGGGCTAGGGCCTTGGTTTTGTGTCCTAAAGTGCCTATAAGGCCGTCAAAGTGGCTAGAAGATATGGATGTTTAAGTTTAGGAAAGGTTACCAAAACGGGAAACTTAGGGTTAACTTTCCTAAAATAGGAAACCTTGTTTGAGTAGGATTCCTCGTTTTGGTAAGAATTCATCGTTGGAGTAGGATTTCGTCGTTTCTTCAAGTCTTCAACTCATTCGTTCCTCTTTCGCTCCAAAAGACTCCAATTTGCATCTTCTTGCACCCTTTGGCCTTATAATCTGAAAATACACAAAAGTGGCCTTAAACACTAAAACAACTAAGTAAACACAACATAAATGCACGAGAACAAGCTAATTAAGTCGCATGAATATGCTCCTATCAGGTTATGGAGTTGACAACAACAAAGCCGGACTTGGCTTCACACCAAATGCACCCGTGAAGATTTCAAGCAATGTGAAGAAAGCTAGCGCTCAACACATCAGCATGAGCATTGAACAAGACAAAAAAGAGCCTAAACCCGCCCCTCGGACGTCGGTCTTCGATAGGATGAGCCATTCAAGCTCCAGAATTTCAGTGCTTAATCGCATTGGTAGTCAAGACCGAACCTCTGTCTTCAAGAGGCTTAGCGCGCCAACATCCCAAAGCTCTGTTTTTGAAAGGTTGTTAAAGCCTAAGAAACAAAGCAACACAGTTATCTCTCCTCTGCGACGATCAGCTTCGGAAAGATTTGAAGATAATGAGAAGCCTTTTGGAAAGAGGAAGACAACACCAAAGGAAGAAAAGTTCGATGGGTTAGCAGAAAAAGGCGACGTTCGAAGCTTAATTCCTTCAAGGATGAAGCGCCAATCAATCCTAGAGGTCGACACAAAAGGACCACTGAAGGTAAGGAGGCGCATCATCGTCCACACTGGCAAATCTTCATGCCAACAAACCCAAGAGGACGGCACTGAAGATGAAATCCCTAAGAAAGATGTCACTTCTGGCTCTTTCGACTCAAAGTCTTCACCTCCACTGTTGGGGGCATGCTCCAAGTCAAGTGAAATTGAAGGATGGACTCATGTCACTCCAAAGAAATTGCACAAGAAACATATGTCTTCTCCACAAGTGCACCAATCAGAAAGGAGGGAAAGCAGCTTTTGCCAACCTCCAAAGCAATGTGAAAATGTTGAAGATAAGAAAATTTCAACACAAAGATCGTTCATGCGGGATCTTTTCTTCCTCGAAGACTTATTCAATTTCTCGATCAAGGCTCCTTGCTATGAAGATTGTGAGGAATGCCTTTCGAAGATCGCTTCGAAGAAATTGGACAAGCAGCAGCCATCTTGTCCACAAGTTTTTCAGTCGAAAAGGGGGCAAAACAGCTCTTATCAACCTCCAGAACAATGTGAAAGTGTTGGAGATAATGAAATTTCGACACAAAGATCATCCATCCCCATCATAATGTGCGACCTCTTCCCAGAAGACTTCTTCAATTACTCGGTCAAGGCTCCTTCCTATGAAGATTGCGAGGAACGCCTCTCCCAGATCGCTTGACAAATCCACAACAACAACCAAAAGCTCCTCGTTCGCACGAGCCTAAAAGGCGACAACCAAAGCTCCTTGTCCGCACGAGCATAAAAGGCGACAACAAACGCTCCTTGCCTGCACGAGCTAAAAATGCAAACGGCACCAAGAAGCTCCTGGCCCGCAAGAGCATAAACTGTGTACGGTAAAATCATCATCAAAATCATCATCAAAACCATCACTCGTTTGAACTACGTTATGACTTGATCTCTTCTTTGGAAGAGTACGTAGGCAACTTGAAACTTCAAAACTTCAAGTACAGTCACATCAAAATAAATAAATAAATGTTTCATTAAAGAAAGTCAATTTTATTACAAAAAAAAAAAAAAAATACATATGTTACTATGTATTAAAAAATATATATATATATATATATATTCTCTAATTAAAAAAAAAAAAAAAAAAAAAAAAAAAAAAAAAAAAAGAGTACATATGTTGTTATGTGTTAAAAAAAATAAATAAATAAATGTATACATGATAGAGTGGGTCTTTCTACACTTAAAATCCGTGCTGAATCAAGTCGAGATCCTCAAAAAGAGGAGCCCAAATGCAAGGCCCATCCCTTCTCAAACACACATTGTTTTACGAGAAGCTCTGCTTCTTCTCCCACCAGGCCCGGGCCCGGCTCTCAAAGCCCAAACTGCGCTTTTCCTATACGCACTGAAAAAGCCTTAAGCTTTAAGCTCTTCTCTCTGATTTCTCACAATTCAACTCGGAAAAATGGCGTTTCATCACCATCAAGGCAGCCTCTTGCTCCTCGACACAATGTCAATTCGGGTAGGCATGTGAATTCGAATTCAAGTACAGATGAGGCTAAGAAGATCTCCGATCGACCGGCTTCCAGGTTTTCATCTCCGGCCGGAGCAAAGAGGTCCGTGTCAGTCGGAAAGAAGAACCCGGTGTCAGCTGAGAGAGATCCATCCCCCGCAGGAAAGGGAAAGAGATCGGGATCTCTAGCCCCCTCGAAATGCGTGGTCCCGAGCTTAGTTGTGGCGAAGGAAGAGAACCCGAAGGTGTCGAAAGAGGCGGCGATTATAGTGCCGTCGAGGTACGGACAGCCATCCCCAATTGGGCAGCGGAGGCAGCCTTCGCCAAATTCCTGGAGGGCTTCGCTTTCTCCCGGGAGGCGGTTGTCTGCAGGAGTGAAGGACTCTGCTGTCAAGAAGAAGACGGTAAGCATCGTTGCAGGGATTTCGAAGATTTCAGAAGCCCTCATTGGGTCTGGAAAAAGTAATCGGAAGGGCTGGGATGAGTCACTGGCGGTGGAGGAGAAAGAGGAGCCTTCGGCCAAGATCAAACCAGATTTGCAAGCCACCAAAACTGCATCTTTTTGTTCTTCTCTCCTACCGTTGGACATCAAGTTCGAAGATGTCTGCTGCGATCTTTATTGCTCCGGTTAACTCGGACCAGTACCGCGAATTTCTTAAGAACCGGCTCGATCTGGCTTGTGCAGCTGTAGCTCTCTCTCGCGCATCATCTTTGACGCCTGTGGATTTGGGTAATCTAGCCGAGAATCAATAGCCCATTTCAAAGCCGACTCAGTTCGACAACCACCCGAGCTCCAGTAGCTTATCCGAGAACCCAAGCCCGGTTCAAGTACCACAATTACAGCAGCAAGTACAACAACAGCAGACGCAGAGCTTCTTCCCCAGGGAGCTCAATTTCTCCGACTACAACGGATATGACAGGAGCGGCGTGAAGAATTCGAATTCCAATTCGCAGTCGTTGAAGCCCGAATCGGGCGAGATTTTGAATTTCGGGGAGAGCAAGAGGAGCTCTTACGGCGCCAACGGGAAATTATTCTCGGGGCATTCCCAAATCGCTGCCGCTGAGGATGACAACAGCAGCCACAGGGACACCAGCAAAACCAAAAACTGCCCTGCTCTGCTTCTGGGTCGCTTCGAAATCGGCAAACTCCTCGGCCATGGCACCTTCGCCAAAGTATACCACGCCAAGAACATCAAAGCTTCGAAGATCTCACTCACTGTCTACTCCCGATCTCCCTCCACCGTCGAGAACGTCTCCCGTCTATGGCCGGGATTGCGCCGGGTCAAGCTCGTCCGCTGGCATCAACGGCCCCAATCGCCCCCGGCGCCGACTTTGTTCCTCTGTTCTCGGAGTGTCAATCCCTTTTGGAGCTCGACTTGTCGGAATTCTACTACTGGACGGAGGACCTCCCGCCGGTTCTGGAAGCCTATCCCGGCGTGGCTCGATCTCTCACCAAGCTCAATCTCTTGACCACGTCGTTTACCGAGGGTTTCAAGGCCAACGAGATCAAATCCGTCACGGCGGCGTGTCCCAAACTGCAGCATCTCCTGGTGGCGTGTATGTTCGACCCGAGAAACCCAAAACCCACAGGAAAAGAAATATTTTGATTTCGCAGGCAGCCATAGCACCACCACAGGCGGTGGGCCCTTGGTGATCAAACATGTGACCTACTTCCCCGGCAGAGGCAACGTTATTGTGGAGTACCCGGGAACTGTTCCTGGGAAGATCTTGTCCTCCGTTGGCTGTCACATGGACGTAGTTCACTATGCCGTTTACATGCTCAGTATCTTCGACATCTACTTCAAGTCCTTCATTGTCCACAACATGGATCCCGTTACCTTTCGCTTCTTAAGTCACCATCTCTGTTCACCATAGCTTTCCTGTGCAGAGGGAGTTGGGTGTCTTGAGAAATTCTCCTCGATTTCATCCTTGCCGTCTCTACCGCAACGGATGTGCTTGAAAGGTAGGAGATGGACGCATACTACGGTGATAGCTGCCATTGGGGTGAATAAGCAGAGAACGCAGAGAGGCTTCAGTGGTGGAGGAGCAAATGGAGCTCAAACTCCAACAGTAGCTTGTTCGCTGCCCGTCAACGCCTCCACCGATTGCAGCAGCAACCATCCTTGCTGTCTTTGCCGCTGTCAACTCCTCCCGCGGAGTGTTCCTTCTTCATCTCCACCAATGGAGACATTTGCAGCACTACAAAAAAAAAAAAAAAAAAAAAAAAAAAACACAACGGAGCTCTCGCCAACAACAACTCATCACCTAGCGCCGCTGTAATTCCTCCACTTCAAACTCGACGCCTTACACTCTGCTTCAAGCTCTGGCTGCTTCTGCACCTCCGCCATAGCTGCTGCCTTTGAATGTGATCAACAAAATCAAAGTTTGTCAACTCACACTCAAAGATCTCATCCGTCTGCTTGCCTCTGCTGCTGCCTTTGAATATGATTGACAAAATCAAAGTTTGTCAACTCACACCCAAAGATCTCCTCCGTCTTCTCTCGGACTCGCCTGGGTTTTCACCCACGAACTCAGCCTTGCAGATGGCCATATAAAGAAAAAAAAAATGATGATGCGGGGAAGCATCTTTCAAAAGAATAATAAAAAATAAAAAATAAAAATAACAATGATGATGCTGGGAAGCATCTTTCAAAAGAATAATAAAAAAAAAAATAGCAATGATGATGCTTCTGGAACCATGTGAAAAAAAAAATATATATATATATATATATATATAATAAAAAGAAAGAAAAAAAACGATGGTGGTGCTTCTGGCACCATCTGAAATATATATATATATAAATGAATGGTGGATCAGCGCCACCGAAAGCAAAGAAAAGAATAAAAAAATAGTGATGGACGGTGATGTATATGTTTTATCTGTATTTAGCATAATACACTAAATAAAACAAAGCATGTTCATTGATTTTCGAGAAATTACAAGTGCGAAAAAAAAAAAAAAAAAAAAAAAAAAAAAAAAGAAATGTATCTAACAAAGAAAGAGAAAGATGGAGCTTTCACAAAGGTTGTTCACGTGAAGCCCCACTACTTGGCCAAACTCCAGGAGCGGGAAGCAACGAAGATAGATCATTCGAGGCCCCAATACTTGGTGGAACGCTTGATGACGCCGAAAAAATGTGCCTCTGGAAGAAAGACGCAAGCCTTTGACGGTCACTTTGAATGCGACCTTGAGATTCTTGCATCTCATCAAGCTTCCTCTTCATGCCCGACGAATAGTTATTTGCAAGCACATGCAAACTTCTATTCTCGTACTTAAGCTGTTTAATCTCCTGCTTAAGATCTTCCACCTCTGCCATCAATGATTCCACCTGACGGGACCGAGCAAGCAGGCGTTGGCCCATGTTGGACACAGAGCCCGCACACTGAACACTAAGAGCGAGGGACTCTTGAACGGCCAACTCATCGGACCGTCCTGACAGCAGCCTACTATCTTTTGGAGTGAGGAGGTTCCTAGCTACTATTGTAGCTGTTGTGGCGTCCTGCATCACGGAGTCTTCACCTGTAAGAGGACCGTTAGAAGATAAGAAAGAAGGGCGCCATACGTTACCTTGATGCGGCGCGCCCGTATCACTGCTGAGACTCAATTCTAAGCTAAGGTTCGATGGGTTAGCCATTTTTCAAAGGTGTTAAAAGAGATGGGTGGATGGAGTTAAAACTCAAAAGGCCGGAGATGATTTTCAGGAATGAGCAACCTTCAAAGTGTTCATGTTAGAGGTGATCAATACCTCTATAAAAAGGAAGAGGCACTTGTTCAGAAATCGAAGGGCCGCTTATTCAAAAGTGAAGAGACATCGCTCTGCAAATCTCAAAAGCTGGATTTTCCGGCATAAGTTAGGCGACGCTTTCTCGGCTTTTCAGAAAACGCGTTCAACTTTGTCAAAAGATCTCCGACAAAGTTGAAAACACGTGGAGGTGGGCGACGCTTTCGCGGCTTTTCAGAGCACGGGTGCCATTTTGTCAAAAGATCACGTGGAGGTCATCATCGCAGCTACACATCTTTAGCTGACAAGCGCAAAGTTCGGCGACGCTTTCTCTGCTTTTCAGAAAACGCGTGCAGCTTTGTCAAAAGAGGCACTCGTTCAGAAATCGAAGAGGCGTCGTTCAGAAATCAAAGAGGCGTATTCAAAGATCGAAGAGTCGTCACTATTTCAAAAAGCCAGATTTGCGGGATCAAAACGTTTGTCGACAAGGGTAAAAGAACAGTACCACCACTTGCTATTGGGAAATCCCTATATATGTCGACCTTCATCTTTTATGGCAAGGCAAACCTGCAAACAAGAAAAAAAAATGCCCAACTCTTCCTCACCTCCGAGAGTACACTCCCAGTAAAGCATCTCAAAATGCTCAGTTTTCTTCCTCTCCGGGAATACCCTTGCAAACAAATGACACCAAGGCAAAAGTATCTCATATCATCAAGGGCGAAAGCAAAGGTATCTCATATCATGTTTTTCCCCTATCTTTTCCTTTGCCCTTGTTTTCACCTGCCAGGACAAGGACAGAGAAAGCAATATGTCGGAACCTCCACTCAAACTTGCGCTGCCACCAAGAAGTGATGGTCCATTCAAATGCAAGGTTTGCATTCAACTCCTGCATCAGGAACAAATAGTACAAGAGAAGATGCTAAACCTGCATAAGGAAATACCACTTCTACAAAGGGGAGCAAGTAAGGCAAGTGAAAATGATACATTGAAGCATGTGGAGACAAGCTACAACTGCATATGCTGAGCTATCCTCTAACCCTCTTCAATACGAATTGGAGAGATTGAACAAAGAAACAGAAAAAAAAGAGTAAGCTCAGACCTTCGGGGAAGACCAAAAGAATCCTGCTGCCCAGTTCAAGAGTAGCACAAAGGAAAATCAACGAGTGGAGGAGACCAAAAGAACCCTGCACCCAGTTCAAGAGTAGCACAAAGGAAAATCAACGATAGGGGGAGACCAAAAGAATCCTCCAGCCCAGTTCAAGATCAAGCCTCGATGGCCCTTGAAGAAATCACAAGTCCGATTCAAAATCAAGTGTTCACCACCCTTGAATCAAATTCAACTCCAGATAAAAGGAGTAAGTTCAGACCTTCGGAGGAGACCAAAAGAATCCTCCAGCCCAGTTCAAGATTAAGCCTGCGGAAAATCAACGATTGGAGGAAACCAGAAAATCTTCCAGTCGAACTCAAGATCAAGCCTCGATGGCCCTTGAAGAAATTTCCAGCCCAATTCAAGATCAAGCCTCGACGGCCCTTGGGTTGACATCTACATTAAGGGACTTCAAAACGCATCTTCTACACGTGACAAGCACATGTTTACGACGCGCCTTGAAGTGGGGGCATTTGTAGACATCAAAATTTCGGTGAAATGAATGTTGACCAATAATTAAAATTTCAACGCTCACGTATCACATAAATTTTACATGTAGCGTGTGCCTCAACGAAAAATCGAAATAAATTGGAAAAGTCATCAAATATGACACGTGTCAATACCTGGCAGAAATGATTTATTTCATCTGATTATTTAAATCCAAAAATCAAGTTTTGGAATTCTATAAATAGGAAGCCAAGGCATTCATTTTGAGAGGAGAAAGAAGGAAGGAAGGAAGAAAGGAAGGGAAATTGATATCACACCAAAACCTTCAAGCTTCGGAACTCTAAAGCTCTCAAGCAAATCCCGAAGGATCAAGAAAGCACTCTTCGTTCTTCGTCAAATCAACCTTCAAGATCAAGCCCCAACGGCCCTTGAAGAACTTCCACCAATTCAAGATCAAGCCCCAACGGCCCCTGAAGAACTTCCACCAACTCAAGATCAAGCCCCGACGGCCCTTGAGGAAAGTGTTCATCGTTCATCATCCATCAACCTTCAAGATCAAGCCCCAACGGCCCTTGAAGAACTTCCACCAACTCAAGATCAAGCCCCGACGGCCCTTGAGGAAAGTGTTCATCGTTCATCATCCATCAACCTTCAAGATCAAGCCCCAACGGCCCTTGAAGAACTTCCACCAACGCAAGATCAAGCCCCGACGGCCCCTTGAAGAAAGTGTTCATCGTTCATCATCCGTTCATCCTAAGTTCAAGCCCCAACGGCCCTTTGGATCAACAACCTCAACAAATCCACACATCCAATCGTTCTTCAAGATTAAGCCCAAAAGCCCTTGAAGATCCGCTCATCCATCAACCTTCAAGATCAAGCCTCAACAGCCCTTGAAGAACTCCCACTAACTCAAGATCAAGCCCCGACGGCCCCTTGAAGAAAGTGTTCATCATTCATCATCCGTTCATCCTGAGATCAAGCCCCAACGGCCCTTTGGATCAACAACCTCAACAAACTCATACACCCATTCTTCAAGATCAAGCCTAACGCCCCTTGAAGATCCATTCATCAACTGTGCATCCTTAGATCAAGCCCCGACGGCCCTTTGGATCAACAACTCATCCACAAACCCACATCGTACGAAGATAGAATCAGAGGATCAAATTACAAAGAGATTGTAACCCCAAAATCATTAATACAAAAATATATTTTGTACACGTATTCTTGTCTCTTGTTTCAGGAATTTTTCGTGTTTACAATTCCTTCATTGAATTATGAACGACAATGCCCCAAATTAACCGTGACATCACTAGTTAACCCTCAGATTTTCCTTATATTATTGGATTGGATGGTATCATTCGACAACCCAAAACATTCTCAAAAGTTCCCTACATGTCATCATAATAGAGATACAATCGAAGATCATTAAGAATAATGAAAACCATAAGCATTGACAAAGCATTTGCAACTATGACATCATGTTACTCATGCTAAGAATTAAACTTAACGCGATCGTGACAAGCGACCTTCACTACTTTCAAGTATAAGTTAGTAACGATTATGTGAAACCTTCTTAAACTTTAGCCACATACTCATGCATGCTAATTAAGTGTCGATCCTCAATCAACAAACACAAATAAGTTAATCATCAAATAGTTAAGCCAATTGCATTCACGAATCAAGAGTTCATAACCGGAATTCATCAATTCATATTACATAAATAATCATGGTATTGAAATCACCCCTAGCCAAAAAGGGTTTAGTTCCTCATAACTTTGAAATCAAAGAAACACCTAAACATTCCAACAACTCAAACGTGAATTGTATGAACGTTTAGGCACTCTTCTCTTCCATTCCTCATATTACAAAACAAAGAGAATTGAATTTAAACATTGAAATCAAAGAAACGCGTAAACATTCCAACAACTCAAACGTGAATTGTATGAACGTTTAGGCCCTCTTATCTTCCTTTTTATTGTGGCACAAGGACTAAGGGATGTTGTTGGTGTGTTGAATGGATTGGGGGATTATGGAAATGGAAGAAATGGAGGAGAAATGGAAAGGAATGGTGCAGAAAATGAAGAGGAACTCACGGCTAGGGAGAAGATGGAAGTGTTTGTGGTGTGTTGTGTATGAAATGAGATGAGATGATTTTTGAATGAATGAATGCAAGGGTATTTATAGGAGGAGTGGAGATGTATATGGCTATTTGTTTAAGGTGTTTGTGGCTACAATGATGAAGAATTGCATGTGGAAATAAAAGGGAAAATGTGGTGAAATGATGAAGTAGGAAGGTGGAAATGCATGTGAGATGTTGGAAAGGAAATGGGAATATGAGTAGGCCATGGCATGGGAGTTGTTTTCTTGGTGTAAATGTGCCATGGTTGCAATGATGAAGAATAAAGGGTGCATGTGGGGTGGAATTGAATGAATGCAAAGTGAATGAATAATGAAATGAGTTAAAGAGGGAGAATGTGGTGAAATGATGAAGTAGGAAGGTGGAAATGCATGTGACTTGTTTGTGGAATAAAGAATGAATGGTGGAATGATGAAGAGTTGCATAAAGAATGCATGTAGGGTTAGCTAGGTTGGCTTTGTTTGGGTGCATGTGTGTTAATGGTGGTTTTGCATGTGAATTGATGGATTGTTTTTTATGGAATGGATGGTTCTTTGCATGGCTTTTGAAGTGATTGTGGGCTTTGGAATTGGAAGGAAATGCATGGCCTTGGGGTTGGTTTAAGAGAGAATGGGCTAGGCCCTTTGTTTTATGTCCAAAATGAATACAAGGCCTTCAAATTCGTCCAACACTTTGGCTCCAATCATATGCTATCCATTCCAAGCCCAATTTTGCTCCAAAATGCTCCAAAATGCATCTTTTTGCTTCCTTAGCCATATGAACCTAAAAACACACGAAAATGGCTTAAACTACTAAAACAACTATGAATTAACAACATAGATGCATGAAAACAAGCTAAGTAAGTCGCCTAAATATGCTCCTATCAAACTCCCCCACACTTATCTTTTGCTAGTCCTCGAGCAAAACAGAATAAAAACAAATAAACAAAACGACACTAAACACGTAAAACACAACCTACACCTTCCAACAATCGTTTCAGGGATTTCCATTGCACATGACAAGTTAAAAATTATTATTCCCACAGAATTTAGCCATCTTTACCCTTAAGTACATTCTTAATCATAGTCACCACATACTAGTTCACAATTAAGCATTTAAAACCATGTTTTGAATGTAGTAACATGCCTTAGAGAATTTGCTCAATTCCTTACAAGATATGCACTCAATTTTCACTCAGATTTTCTAACTACACACCCTAATCTAGTCATATGTGAGAAGATTGATGTAAACATGAAAACGAACACTCACATATATGTATCACAAAGAACGCAATTTTTGGAGTTAATAAGCATGTTTAGATTATGATCTCATGAATGGAATGCTACTACTTAGACGTGAGAACCAGTGACACCATATGCTCATACCAAGTTCAAACTCCACAAATTGAAACACATAACACTCAAGATTGAAGTCATGGGTTGTAATGGGGCTTGGGGCGTGTGGATAACAAAGAAGGGATATGGAAAACAAAGGTTCTTAAAGAAATAGTGAGCAAGGCAATTGAATCAACTTAGAATTCACTTTTGAATGAAAACTCAACTTTGGAACAAAAAAATAGGAGACAATTTAGGGCCAGAATTGGTGTTTTGAGCCCTTACTTCAATCACTCATTCTTTCATTTTTTTCAAGCTCTTTTTTCTTTCTTTCTTTTTGATGCGAGAATTATACGCACACAATTTAAACCCTCTTTTTGTCAATTGTAGTGAAGAATGTAAGTAGGGATCGTTCTTAACCGGGGATTAGGAGGGATTGCAAAATCACTTGGAAACTGACTCAAAAACGTAAAATAAAGTTTGAAACACTAAACTAGACTCAAAGAATGCAAAACTAAACAATAAAAACACTCAAACAAATCAAAAGACTCAAAACTGCCCCAAAACACTCAAAACTGCCTTAAAATCACTTTCTGGGCAGTTTTGAGCACTTTGGTAACTTTGGACGAAATTGAGTAATAGAATGAATCAAAATGCTTAAAAACACAAACTAAGATACTTTCTAACTAAATTGGACACTAAAGTAAAGGGGGATTGAATTTTTGACGAAAATAAATTAAATGCACAGATTGCAATTTAAAGGCAGATTTGTTGTTGTAACTTAAAAGCATAAGGAAATGAAGTAAACACAAATAAATGAATCAACAACTAATAAAATGAGATAGTATCAATGGAGATGAAGCTAGGGATTCGATTTCACCATTGCTAAACCAAGTCCATGTTTGTTAAGTCAAAACGTATTCAACTCTCCAATCTGCAACTAGGGTTCGTTTTACTTATTTATGATCATCCATTTGATGTGTGGTTGTGATCAAGTACTCCTAATATGCAACCTAGTTGTGATGTTCAACTTAGATTAGCAAGTAAGAATCCATTAAGAACAAGAAAACTTCAAAGAATCAAAGAAATCACATGGCAGGATGTATGCATAGCAGTTTCTTCATTCATTCACATGTCTACCAAGATTAAGCATGATGTGTACTATAACCTTGATCAAATAATTCATAAGCAGCCCTAATGGTGATCAAACATTAAGATTAACAAACAAATTAAACTATAAAATCAGTGAATGAAACAAGAACACAGATTGGTGAATCAAATACTTTAACTTAATAACATGGAATAGTTTTGCTAGGCTACATCGAATCCACCCCTAGCCAAAGGGGGATTTAGTTCTTTATAACATTGAAATCAAAGAAACACCTAAACATTCCAACAACTCAAACTTGAATTGTATGAATGTTTAAGCACTCTTTTCTTCCATTCCTCAAACATACAAAACAAAGAGAATTGAATTTAAACATTGAAATCAAAGAAACACCCAAACATTCCAACAACTCAAACTTGAATTGTATGAACGTTTAGGCACTCTTCTCTTCCTCTTCGTTGTGGCACAAGGTCTAAGGATATGTTTTGATGGTGTGAATGGTTTGGGGAGTGGTGGAGGAATGGAAGAATGGTGTTTGGATTGTAAGGGAGAGTCACGGCCAAAGGTGTTGTGGTTTGATGTCTACATTCTGAAAATGGAAGAGTTTGTGACTGAAATGTGTATGAAATGAGAGTGAATGAGAATGAATGCAATAGATGCTTATTTATAGGTAAAATGGGGGGGACATGACAGCTAGGAGGAGGAATATATGCATGTGCAAAGTTGGAAATGCAAGCAGAAAATGGAAGGGAATGCATGTGCACGGCAATGATGGTGTTTTCTTGTGGTGAATCTGAAATGGGAGAGCATGTGGATTAAAGGGGTAATGATGATGAATGCATGTGAATTATTTATGAAGGGAATGCATGTGGAATGGCTGAAATGAATGATTATGGACGCATGTGCAATGTTTTAAATGATGATTTCTGGTAGTGAATGTGTGAAAGAAATGATGAAAGAAATGATGGGTGTATGTGTGAATGATTAAAGGAACATATGGGTTGGAAATGATGAAAGAAATGCATGTGAGTGACAACTAGATATGTTGATGAATGCATGTGGAATGTTTGTGGTGAGTGAATGTGCACGGCAATGAGTGGAGAAATGTGTGAATGATGGCAGATTTGTGTGGATGATATGTTTAGGGTCTTGTAAGGGTGGAAATGCATGTGGAGTGCATGATTGTTTATGATGATATGGATGGTTCTTTGCATGGCTTTTGAAGTGATTGTGGGCTTTGGAATTGGAAGGAAATGCATGGCCTTGGGGTTGGTTTAAGAGAGAATGGGTTAGGCCCTTTGTTTTATGTCCAAAATGAATACAAGGCCTTCAAATTCGTCCAACACTTTGGCTCCAATCATATGCTATCCATTCCAAGCCCAATTTTGCTCCAAAATGCTCCAAAATGCATCTTTTTGCTTCCTTAGCCATATGAACCTAAAAACACACGAAAATGGCTTAAACTACTAAAATAACTATGAATTAACAACATAGATGCACGAAAACAAGCTAAGTAAGTCACCTAAATATGCTCCTATCACTTTTCTTTTCTGTTTTTCTTTTCTTTTGAAACTCAAAACATACTTAAGAACAAGCATTCCTTCTCCCACACTCATTTTCTTGCATAATGTAACTCAAAAGGAATTCATTTAAGTCATGCTCACTATCTTCTAAGAACAAAGGTGTGGATTGTCCTAAACTAGGCTAGGTGAGGATAATGTGGGTTGACAAAGAATAAAGGCTAAACAAAGCTCAACGGGGGTAAAACTTACAACATATACGAAATATGGGAAGTGAGGTTATTTGGCTATGGTGGCAATTACACAACTTCATCTTGAATATGTTATGTAAATCAATAACATGCTTTGAATGAAATGGGCATGAGTTCTAGCATTTGGAACTATATGATGAAACGCCTTCTAAGTAGTAACCAAGCAAAGAATAATGAGATCATGCAACAACTTTAGAAAACAAGAAATCACAGATTATACTCTCCAAAGAACGTTATAGGCTCAAGTCTCTCAGGGTTGTAGCGTTTGTTTGAGTTCCTTCCTTCAAGCATGTTACATAACTAATTTTTTTCTTTTATGATTGCATGTGAAGTCATACATTATAACCATAACCAAGCATATACCAAGAGTAAATCAAACTTTTCTCCATGTTTATAACTCTTTTCAACAGTCATGCAATTAGAAACCAAATCCTTATCATTGTGTTGGAAGGTGACCTACGACACAAAAACGACTCAAAACACTCTTTTTAGGCTTTTCAAAACATGTTTTTCAAATTTTTATGTGATTTTTGAATTTTTAAGTCTAAACACACTTAAAAACAGCAAGAAACAACATTTGAAGTTATGGTGGATAAAACCCTACGAATTTGCATCAAAACACTTTAGTAACTCCCCCACACTTAAATCAAACATTGTCCTCAATGTTAAAAACCACACTAAACACAAACAAACATATAAACAGCAATTAAACATACTAAACATGGCAGAATGTATCTAACAAAGAGAAGAGTTTAGAGATGCAAATCTGGTTGTGGAGTGTTCGTTCCATCTTCTCCTTGGTGATTGCAGTGAGGCTTGGATCTTTGTGATTCCACAGGCTTACTCTTGAACTGCGATGCTCCCATCGTTGATTTTCCTTTGTGCTACTCTTGAACTGGGCAGCAGGCTTCCTTTGGTCTCCCCCGAAGGTCTGAGCTTCCTCCTCTTATCTGTTTCTTTGTTCAATCTCTCCAATTCGTATTGAAGAGGGTTAGAGGATAGCTCAGCAAAGCTAGGTAAGCAACCAGGGAATAGAGTCCAGATAGACTCCAAGTGCTGGCTGATTGCTTCTTTCACTTTGCCATGGAAGTAATATCAAGGACAAAGGAAAAGACAGGGAAAGAACATGATATGAGATACCTTTGCTTTTGCCCTTGATGATATGAGATACCTTTGCTTTTGAAGAAGCGGTGAATGAATCAGCACATGTATTTGTGGTGCTGTTTCCTCCTGGGTCATCTGTACTCCAGGCATCTGGTATCATCTTTGGGGAAGAAGAAAGAATGGAGTATTTCAAAAGGCTTTGCTGGAAGTGCGCCCTCAGAGGTGAGGAAGAGTTGGGCATTTTCTTCAGTTCTGTCTTGCCATAAAAGATGAAGGTCGACATATATAGGGAATTCAATAGCAAGTGATGATACTGTTTTTTTACCGTTGTCGACAACCATTTTGATCCCGCAAATCCGGCTTTTTGGAATAGTGACGACTCCTCGATCTTTGAAAACGCCTCTTCGATAAAGCTCCACGCGTTTTCTGAAAAGCAGATAAAGCGTCGCTGAACTTTGCGCTTGTCGGCTAAAGACGTGTAGTTGCGATGATGGCCTCCACATGTTGAATGCGTTTTCTGAAAAGCCGAGGAAGCGTCGCCGAACTTTACGCATGAACTTCCGGCTTTTTGAATCGGTGGACGCGTTTTCTTGGCTTTTTATAGAGCTATCGATCACCGCCAACTTACACACTCTGAAGATTTCCCATTCTTGAAACTCGTCTCCGGCCCTTTGAAAATCTACTCCGTCCACCCCTTCTCTTTTAACTTCGTGAACAATGGCTAGCTCATCCAACCCATCGAACCTTTGCTTAGATTTGAGTCTAAGCAGTGATCCGGTCGCATCTCGTCAGGGTAAGGTATGGTGCCCGTCTTTCTTATCTTCCCATGGCCCTCTTACAGATGAGGACTCTGTGATGACGGATCCCACAACGGCTACGTTAGTGGCTCGGAACCTCCTCACTCCCAAAGACAGTCAGCTGCTTTCAGGACGGTCCGATGAGTTGGCCGTTCAAGAATCCCTGGCTCTGAGTGTTCAGTGTGCTGGCTCTGTGTCCAACATGGGCCAACGCCTTCTTGCTCGCTCCCGTCAGGTTGAATCCTTGATGGCAGAGGTGGAGAGTCTTAAACAGGAGATCAAACAACTTAAGTACGAGAACCGAAGTTTGCACGTGCTTGCCAACAATTATTCAACAGGCATGAAGAGGAAGCTTGATGAGCTTGATGACCGTCAACGGTTTGCAGCTTTCTTCCAGAGGCACCTCTTTCCTGGGTCATCCAGCGTTCCACCAAGGTTTGGGGCCTTGAATGATCTATCTTCGGTGCCTCCTGCTCCTATGCCTCCTGCTCCGATGCCTCCTGCTCCGATGCCTCTTGCTCCGATGCCTCCTGCTCCGATGCCTCTTGCTCCGAGAGTGTTGCCACGTAGTGGGGCCTCACGTACACAACCTTTGTAAAGGCTCTATCTTTCTGCCATGTTTAGACACAATTGTAATTTATCGAAAAAAAATCAATGAACAAGCAAAAGTTTTTTTTACTGTATTGGGTTGCCTCCCAAGTAGCGCTTGCTTTAACGTCGTACAGCCGGACGATGCTCCCTTGAAGGTTTATGGAACCCCACGGCATGGAGGGGTGCAAATACAATCTGTCTGACGAACCACTTCATGCTTTGGGTCCTTGAATGGAGTGGGATAATGATCCTTTCTTATTGTCGTGTTTTGCTTTTCTACATCAACACGAATTCTCCCACGACGTTGAATTCGATTAGGTACCTGCACCACACGAGGTAACAACCTATTAGTTGAAATGGGAATCGAATTTGGAATAGGTGGCTTACCTTTGTACGGCAAAGAAGTGGTAGCACAATGGACGGATGCACAAGGGTTGTTCATGGCCAATCGTGGTGCTTTCAAGGTTGGAGCCGTGCATTCCTTGTGCTCTACTCCAAGTTCCTTCTCGGTGGTAGTTCGAGAAACATCCTTCTTGATCTTTGTTGAATACTCCGTCCCTATGTGTTCAATTACATTAATGGCACAACAAGAACGAACATCATTAGTATTCTCAATCGATTCAGGAATCTTAAAGTTAATCATATCATCACCAAAGGTCATAGTGACTGCTCCCTTGGCCACATCAATCTTGGTTTGAGCTGTTTTCATGAAAGGTCGTCCAAGTAAGAGTGGTGATGATGGAGAGTGTGCCGAATCTTCCATGTCTAGGACGTAGAAATCAGCCGGAAAAATTAAATGGTTCACCTGCACAAGCACATCTTCCAAAACTCCTTTTGGATACGCGTTAGAACGATCGGCCAATTGTATAATTACACCATCTTGTTTTAATTCACCCAAATTCATAGATGCATAAATAGAATAAGGCATGACATTTATGGATGCACCTAAATCAAGCATGGCATGTTCAAAACGATTATGTCCAATCACACAAGGAATCGTGAAACTACCGGGGTCTTTGCACTTGGTAGGCAGTTTACGTTGCAAAACAGCGGACACATTCTCGCTTACCTTCACTACCTCTTTGTTTGCCCTTCTTCTCTTTGTATTGCATAGGTCATTGAGGAATTTAGCATACTTTGGAACCTGTTTGATTGCATCGAGAAGCGGTATGTTCACTTGCACCTTCCGGAACGTTTCAAGAATGTCCTTCTCGCTTTCTTCCTTTTCTTCTTGCATGAACCTGCGAGGAAAAGGTACATTGGGCAGATTAGGACGTGAAGTACATGAATTTGAACTTAAATTACCTGATTTGGCCGAGTTAGGGTGATTGGGGGCCTGCGGCATTGGGTTTTTCACTCTTTCCGTGGGTGAGCTAGACACTTCCTCAAGTTGTGTCGTCTCTTCATCTACTTTCTGGGCAGATTTGGGATTGTTTGGCTCGGTCCTAACTTCTTTTCCACTCCTTAGGGTGATGGCCTTGGCGGATTCAAATCCTCCCTTTGGATTGACTGTGGTTGAGCTAGGAAGCTTTCCTTGCTCTCTAATCTGTCCGAGGAACTCAGAAATCTGCCCTATTTGTTTCTTCATATCCATCATCTCCTTCTTGTTATTTTCTATCCGGTTGTTTTGATTTTGCAACCCCTGCGAAATAGAGGTTAGTAATTGCATAGCTTGATTACTTTCCAAGGACGTACCTGAATGAGATGATGCCGAAGGTTGTTGGGGTTGTTGGGGTGCATACGGCTTAAAATAAAAACCAGGGGGGTTTGGCCTAAATCCTCCTTGTTGGGCAGCTTGTTGTGGTTCCCTCCATTTGAAGTTTGGATGGTCCCTCCATCCGGCATTGTAAGTGTTCGAGTATGGGTTGTTTTGATTTTGTCCTTGGAAACCAATTGCATTGGCAGATTCCCACCCACCATTCTCGATTAGTTGAGGGCACTTGTCGGATGGATGCCCTTGAATTGAGCACACGCCACAAACTTGGTGTTCTTGTGCTTTTGGACCAATCACAACCTGAGAAACAAGAGAAGTAAGATTAGCAAGTTGTGATTGAATTTCAGAAATAGCACTCACCTCATTTACACTTTGTTGCCGTGGGGCTTCCCTTTGGCCCACTCCTTCATATTGTTGAGCGTTGAGCGCTCGGTTGGCTATGAGAATCTTGGCATCCCTTGGTGTTTTGTCCACCAATGCTCATCCCGCTGATGCATCAATCATTTGACGTTCGATAGGAAGGAGGCCCTCATAGAAATATTGAAGGAGAAGTTCCTCCTTCATTTGATGTTGAGGACATGAAGCTACAAGGCCCTTGAAGCGTTCATAATAAGCTGGGAATGTCTCACCATGATTCTGTTGAATACCACTAATTTTCTTCCGTAGGAGAATCACTCTCGAAGTAGGGAAGAATTTCTCCAAGAAAGCACGCTTCATACTCTTCCACGAAGTCACAGTTCCCGGGGCTAGTTCATAGAGCCAATCTTTGGCCTTGTCCATAAGTGAAAATGGAAAGGCCTTCATCATCAATATACTCCCATCCACAGTGACGGGGGTCATGCTCGAACAAACCACCTCGAACTCCTTCAAGTGTTTGTTGGGGTCTTCCATAGACAAACCATGGAACTTCGGAATATGGTGTAACAAACTGGATTTGAGTTCAAACACCTCAGTCTTCCCCTCTGCAGCCATGGGGTATTGGATACAAAGAGGCAATGCATTATCCAAACCCGAGGCCGAAAGCTCCTTGATGGTTCTATTATCTGCTGCCATGGCTTGTTCTCCTTCAAAAATCTGATCCGTGGGCTTTTCTTCTACACCTACTTCGTCTTCTTCAAGCCCAGGTTGTGGTGGAGGTTGTGGTGGCTCTTGTTGACTCCTCGTTCTCCTCAAAGTGCGTTCAAAATCACCGTCAAAGTCGGAGATGTTCTCTATAATAGGCCGAGAGCTACGAGTCATACACAGTACCTGAAAAACAAGAAAACAAACAAACTAAGAATCTGAAATAAGAATGCACGAAAAACAAAAAAAAATAAAAATAAAGACAAGGGACTAGCAAAGTTGCTAATCCCCGGCAACGGCGCCAAAATTTGATGCGAGAATTACTTGACACTCAAATTAAACCCTCGTTTGACAATTGTAGTAGAATGGATAAGTGAGGGATCGTTCAAGACCGGGGATTAGGAGGGCTTGCTAAAACCTTCTAAATTGACTTAAAAACATAAAAACACAATATAAAACACTATTTAACGCTCGAAGAAAGCAAAACTAAAAATAAGAAAGATTAAGACTAAGACTTCAACGAAATAGGGGGGAATTGGATTTGGATGAATTTAAACTAAAACGTAAAAACAATATAAAACGTTAAACTAGACTCAAAGAATGTGAAACTAAACGTTAAAACACTAAGACAAACCAAAAGAATCAAAATGCTTTAAAAACACAAACTAAATTGATTTCTAACTATATTGAACATTAAAGCAAAAGGGGGATTGACGTTTGATGAAAATTGAAATAACGAAACAAGTTAATAACTAGACAGAATGTAATTGATGAAATAAGATGGTTGGTGAATTAGCTAGAGGTTCTTTCTCCACACATGATATTTATGCATATGAATCAATTTCCAGTTATTCCTTCATTGAATTATGAACGACAATGCCCCAAATTAACCGTGACATCACTAGTTAACCCTCAGATTTTCCTTATATTATTGGATTGGATGGTATCATTCGACAACCCAAAACATTCTCAAAAGTTCCCTACATGTCATCATAATAGAGATACAATCGAAGATCATTAAGAATAATGAAAACCATAAGCATTGACAAAGCATTTGCAACTATGACATCATGTTACTCATGCTAAGAATTAAACTTAACGCGATCGTGACAAGCGACCTTCACTACTTTCAAGTATAAGTTAGTAACGATTATGTGAAACCTTCTTAAACTTTAGCCACATACTCATGCATGCTAATTAAGTGTCGATCCTCAATCAACAAACACAAATAAGTTAATCATCAAATAGTTAAGCCAATTGCATTCACGAATCAAGAGTTCATAACCGGAATTCATCAATTCATATTACATAAATAATCATGGTATTGAAATCACCCCTAGCCAAAAAGGGTTTAGTTCCTCATAACTTTGAAATCAAAGAAACACCTAAACATTCCAACAACTCAAACGTGAATTGTATGAACGTTTAGGCACTCTTCTCTTCCATTCCTCATATTACAAAACAAAGAGAATTGAATTTAAACATTGAAATCAAAGAAACGCGTAAACATTCCAACAACTCAAACGTGAATTGTATGAACGTTTAGGCCCTCTTATCTTCCTTTTTATTGTGGCACAAGGACTAAGGGATGTTGTTGGTGTGTTGAATGGATTGGGGGATTATGGAAATGGAAGAAATGGAGGAGAAATGGAAAGGAATGGTGCAGAAAATGAAGAGGAACTCACGGCTAGGGAGAAGATGGAAGTGTTTGTGGTGTGTTGTGTATGAAATGAGATGAGATGATTTTTGAATGAATGAATGCAAGGGTATTTATAGGAGGAGTGGAGATGTATATGGCTATTTGTTTAAGGTGTTTGTGGCTACAATGATGAAGAATTGCATGTGGAAATAAAAGGGAAAATGTGGTGAAATGATGAAGTAGGAAGGTGGAAATGCATGTGAGATGTTGGAAAGGAAATGGGAATATGAGTAGGCCATGGCATGGGAGTTGTTTTCTTGGTGTAAATGTGCCATGGTTGCAATGATGAAGAATAAAGGGTGCATGTGGGGTGGAATTGAATGAATGCAAAGTGAATGAATAATGAAATGAGTTAAAGAGGGAGAATGTGGTGAAATGATGAAGTAGGAAGGTGGAAATGCATGTGACTTGTTTGTGGAATAAAGAATGAATGGTGGAATGATGAAGAGTTGCATAAAGAATGCATGTAGGGTTAGCTAGGTTGGCTTTGTTTGGGTGCATGTGTGTTAATGGTGGTTTTGCATGTGAATTGATGGATTGTTTTTTATGGAATGGATGGTTCTTTGCATGGCTTTTGAAGTGATTGTGGGCTTTGGAATTGGAAGGAAATGCATGGCCTTGGGGTTGGTTTAAGAGAGAATGGGCTAGGCCCTTTGTTTTATGTCCAAAATGAATACAAGGCCTTCAAATTCGTCCAACACTTTGGCTCCAATCATATGCTATCCATTCTAAGCCCAATTTTGCTCCAAAATGCTCCAAAATGCATCTTTTTGCTTCCTTAGCCATATGAACCTAAAAACACACGAAAATGGCTTAAACTACTAAAACAACTATGAATTAACAACATAGATGCACGAAAACAAGCTAAGTAAGTCGCCTAAATATGCTCCTATCAAATGCAATGCATGGTTTTATAGGGAGAGAAGGGATGGGAGAACATGTGAATGGCAGCTAGGAATGATTAAAGAAGGGAATGCATGTGTAATGACAACTAGATTGGTTGGTGGAAATCTGAAAATGGATGGGAGAGGGAACATGACAGCTAGGTAAAGTGAATGTGGCTGCATGTTTGAATGATTAAATGATGCATGTGGGTTGGAAATGCATGTGCAATGATTCTTTGGTGCTGAAAATGCATGTGTAAGCATATGTTGGCTGAATTAAAGAATGTGAGGGAATGATGAAAGGGGAAACATGACAGCTAGGTTGAATTATGAAGAGTGAATGCATGTGGCTGATTTATGTGAATGATTATGGGTGGTTATGATAAGTGATAAGTGGTGATGATAAGTGTATGATATGTGATTATGATAAGTGATAAGTGGTGATGATAAGTAATGATATGTGATTATGATAAGTGATAAGTGGTGATGATAAGTAATGATATGTGGGAGTGTGGCTGAAATGAAGGAGTGGAATGTTGGAATGTTATGCACGGCTAAGGATATAGGAAAGGTTTAAATGTCCTAAAACTAAAGGGAACAAGGTTCCAACACTTTGGTCTTCAATTAGGTCTTCAATTTCGTCCAACACTTTGGCTCCAAGCATAGGCTATCCATCCTTAGCCCAAAAGTGCTCCAAAAGTCTCCAAAATGCATCTTTTTGCTCCTTTAGCCCTTTGGACCTACAAACACACGAAAATAGCTTAAAGTACTAAAATAACTAAAGAAACTTAACGTAAATGCACGAGAACAAGCCATTTAAGTCGCATGAATATGCTCCTATCAGAATTCGTAAGTTATAACCACAACTAAGCATAAACAAAGAGTAGATCAAACTTTCATCCATGTTAATCACTCTCTTTAACAGCCATGTAATTACAAACCGAATCCTCATCATTGTGTTGGAAGGTACCCTAAGACACAAACAAACACACAAAAACAACTCTTTTTGGGTTTTTAAAACAAATTTTTCAAATTGTTATGTGATTTTCGGATTTTTGCATCAAAACACACTAAAACACCCCAAAACTGCTCAAAAACACTTAAAAACCGCAAGAAACAACATTTGAAATTATGGGTGACAAAACCCTACAAATTTGCAAGAAAACACTTTGGTTACCCCCACACTTAACTCAAACATTGTCCTCAATGTTTTAAGGCATAACTCACACAAATAACAAACAAACAAACAAACAGCAACTAACATACTAAACATGGCAGAAACGAAATACACAACAAAGAGAAGGGTTTAGGAACGCAAATCTAGAATTGGAGTGATTCCTTGGGCTTCCTTTGTTGAATTGCATGGGTTGCCTCCCAAGTAGCGCTTTCTTTAACGTCGTACAGCCGGACGAAAAGCCCATTCACTCTCCATTTATGCCCACGGCACCCAAAGAAATATCCTCCACAGTTTGTTCAACAAAGTTCTCATAATATGGCTTCAAACGGTGTCCGTTCACTTGGAATTCATGACCTATTTTGAGACTTTGAATCTGGATGGCACCATAAGAAGATACGTTAGTAATAACAAACGGTCCAATCCACTTAGAACATAACTTACCGGGAAACAAACGTAAACGGGAATTGAACAATAGCACTTTCTGCCCAATTGAGAATGATTTCCCACGGATCATGTTGTCATGGAAAGCTTTGGTCTTTTGCTTGTAAATGCTTGCATTATCGTACGCCTCATGCCGTATCTCATCAAGCTCATTCAATTGCAATCTCCTTTGACTTCCTGCTTCCTCGAGGTTCATGTTAAACTTCTTGATGGCCCAAAGTGCTTTGTGCTCCAATTCAACAGGAAGATGGCACGCCTTGCCATAGACAAGTCGGAAGGGGGACATCCCAATGGGGGTTTTGTACGCCGTACGATACGCCCAAAGTGCCTCATCTAACCGTAAGCTCCAATCCTTCCTTGTTGGCCCAACGGTCTTCTCTAGGATTTGCTTGATCTCTCGGTTGGAAACCTCGGCTTGGCCATTCGTTTGAGGATGGTAAGGTGTAGAAACCTTATGGGTGACACTGTATTTCCTCAATAACGCTTCAATGGTCCGATTGCAAAAGTGTGACCCTCCGTCACTAATGATCACTCGTGGCATTCCGAATCTTGCAAAAATGTTAGTTCTAATAAAATCTGCAACCACTTTAGAATCATTAATCCGGGTGGCCTTTGCTTCCACCCACTTCGACACATAATCAACCGCAAGCAAAATATATGTAAAACCATACGAAGAAGGAAAAGGACCCATAAAATCAATACCCCAAACATAAAAAATTTCAACATTTAGGATAGAAACCTGCGGCATTTGGTCCTTTGCACTAATACCACCCATTCGTTGGCATTTATCACATGTTAAGCAAAAAGTTTTAGCATCTTTAAAAATACTAGGCCAATAAAATCCACATTGTAACACCTTAAGGGCTGTGCGTTGTGTGCCAAAATGCCCTCCACATGCATATGTGTGACAAAAACTCAAAATTGAATGACATTCAGAATCGTGCACACAACGACGTATAATCTGATCGGGGCAAAATTTCCATAAGTACGGATCATCCCACACATAAAACCGTGCATCATGCCTAAGTTTATCACGTTGGTGCCTAGTGAACTCACTTGGAATATGTTTTGACACCAAAAAATTAACAATATCGGCATACCAAGGTGCACTAACCTTAATGGACAGCAATTGTTCATCGGGGAATGTCTACAAAATCGGCAAAGACTCCTCATTATGCACCATTCGGCTTAGGTGGTCAGCCACCACGTTTTCACTTCCCTTCTTGTCCCGAATTTCTATGTCGAACTCTTGAAGTAGCAATATTCATCGAATTAGCCGTGGCTTGACCTCCTTTTTGGTGAGCAAGTACTTCAGAGCTGCATGATCAGTGAAAACAATTACTTTAGTTCCAATTAGATATGATCGAAATTTATCTAAAGCAAAGACAACGGCAAGGAGTTCTTTTTCCGTAGTGGAGTAGTTCAATTGTGCATCGTTCAATGTCCGGGAGGCGTAGTAAATGACATGCGGCCTCTTGTCCTTTCTTTGTCCTAAAACAGCTCCTAAAGCATAGTCGGACGCATCACACATGAGCTCGAAAGGTCGACTCCAATCCGGTGGAACAATGATGGGTGCCGTGGTCAACAATTCCTTGAGTTGTTTGAATGATTATGTGCACTCCTTGGTGAATTCGAACGCCACTTCTTTTTGTAGGAGTCGGCAAAGAGGTTGTGCTATCTTCGAGAAATCTTTGATAAACCTACGATAAAATCCTGCATGGCCAAGAAACGAACGAACCTCTCTAACCGAAGTCGGAGAGGGTAAGTAACGTACAAGATCTACTTTAGACTTATCAACTTCAATTCCTTTTTCAGAGATTATATGACCCAAAACAATACCTTGTTTAACCATAAAGTGACATTTTTCCCAATTCAACACAAGGTTTGTTTCAACACAACGTTTCAAGATTAAAGTGAGATTATCCAAGCATTTGTCAAATGAATCACCAAACACACTAAAATCATCCATGAATATCTCAATAATCTTTTCAACATAATCCGAAAATATGCTTACCATACACCTTTGAAACGTGGCAGGAGCATTGCACAAGCCAAATGGCATGCGTCGGTATGCAAACGTTCCAAAGGGACAAGTAAAAGTGGTATTTTCTTGATCATCCGGGGCAATGACAATTTGGTTATAACCTGAATATCCATCAAGAAAACAATAAAAGGAATGACCGGCTAACCTTTCCAACATTTGGTCTAGGAACGGCAAAGGGAAGTGATCCTTCCTTGTGGTGGCGTTTATCTTCCTATAATCAATGCACACACGCCAACCAGTTTGAATCCTCATGGGTACAAGCTCATTCTCGGCATTTTCCACAACTGTCACTCCGGATTTCTCAGGCACACATTGGATAGGTGAAACCCAACGACTATCGGAGATGGGATAAATCACCCCACAATCTAGAAGTTTGATTATCTCCTTTTTCACTACTTCCATCATCGGAGGGTTAAGACGGCGTTGAGCCTCTCTAGTTGGTTTAGCCCCCTCCTCAAGAAATATGTGATGCATACAAGTCGTAGGGCTTATACCTTTGATATCGGCCAATGTCCAACCTAGGGCAGATTTGAATTCCTTCAAAACTCGAAGCAACTTCTCCTCCTCTTGTGCCGTGAGGGAGGAAATAATGGCAGGTAGTGTTTCATTTTCCCCCAAGAAAATGTACTTCAAATGGCTTGGCAAAGGCTTGAGTTCAAGGATAGGTACCTGAATTATAGATGGAAGCAATTTGTTAGTCGAAATGGGAATGGACTCACGGTTAGTATACTTACCATCAAGCTTAGGTGAGGACTCAAGGGCAGCCACAACTTCAAGTAATTCCTCACTAGGGGGCACGGCATGGGATGACTCTTGTATGTCGTGGGCATGCATGCAATCTGCCCCCTTTGTTTTGAGTTCCATGCCTCGTGTAATGACTTTTTCAAGCGCATCGTCATTCAAATCGTCGAGATATCCTTGCGCCAAAGAGTCGATTATATCAATAGAAAAGCATGAATGGTCCTCACTAGGGTATTTAATGGAATCAGAAAGATTAAAATTAACAACTTCCCCATCGAATTCCATGGACAAAGTTCCACTATACACGTCAATCTTCGTCCGGGCCGTCTTCATGAATAGCCTTCCAAGTAGAATGGGCAGCGAAGGAGCATGGTCCGATTCATCCATTTCGAGGACATAGAAATCCGCCGGGAAGACCAAATGATTAACCTGCACAAGAACATCTTCCAAAACTCCCTTTGGATAGGCGTTAGATCTATCGGCCAATTGTATTATTACCCCCATCATTTTTCAATGCTCCTAAGTTCATAGATGCATAAATGGAATATGGCATAACATTTATAGAAGCACCTAAATCAAGCATGGCAGATTCAAATCTAATATTCCCAATGACACAAGGAATGGTAAAGCTACCTGGATCCTTGCATTTGGGAGGTAGTTTGCGTTGCAAGATGGCGGACACATTCTCACTTACCTTTACCACTTCCTTAGTCGACATCCTCTTCCTAGTGGTACACAACTCCTTCAAGAACTTAGCATACCTCGGAACTTGCTTGATTGCATCTAACAAAGGTATGTTAACTTGAACTTTCCTAAAGGTTTCAAGGATATCATTTTCTGCCTCTTCTTTCTTCGTTTGCATGAACCTACTAGGAAAAGGCACATTTGAAGGGAAAACATTAGTATGAACCGAATTTGACACATTCTTACCTTTGTGGGACAAATTGGGCAGATTTGGGACCATAGGGACTTGCGGCAAAGGTGGAATCACCTTTGCCGTGGGCAACCTTGTTTCCTCCTCTTCCATTAGCAAAATTTCATCCTCGTTATGACCTGTTTTTGATGTAGGACCTGCCCCAACTTCCTTACCACTTCTTAGGGTGATTGCTTTGGCTGATTCGAAACCTCTCTTCGGATTTGGAATGGTGGAACTAGGGAGTTGTCCGGGATCTCGAAACTTACCTACAAACTCGGCAATCTGCCCAATTTGTTTCTCAAGTTGTTCCACCCTCTTATCTTGGTTTTGCATAGCCTTCGCTTGATCTTCCTGCCCATTAGACAACTTAGTTAGTATCTTAAGAAGTGCATCATTGTCAAGAGACGTACCTGAGGCACTTGGGCCGGATTGGGCTTGATTTTGGGGTGGGCCGTAGGTTTTGGGAAAGAACCCCGGGGGTTGTTGCCTAAAGCCTCCTTGGTTCTGAGGTTGCTGGGAATCCCTCCACTTGAAATTTGGGTGGTCTCGCCACCCCGGATTATACGTGTTGGAGTATGGATCATGTCTTGACTGATTTTGGCTTTGAAACCCAATGGCATTCGCACTCTCCCATCCGCCATTCTCAATGAGTTGAGGACACTTTTCGGAGGCATGTCCTTGGATAGAACATACGCCACATACCACAGGTCCTTGCATCTTCATTCCCTCGGCCATCTGTGAAACAATAGAAGTAAGATTAGCCAATTGTGAATGAAGATCGGACGTTGAACTTACCTCATGTACTTGGTGCCGTGGGGGTCCTCTTTGGCCTACACCCTCGTACTGTTGAGCGTTCAACGCTCTATTAGCAATCAAGACCTTGGCAACCATGGGTGTTTTGTCCACCAATGCTCCCCCCGCCGAAGCATCAAGCATTTGACGTTCTAGAGGTAGGAGACCCTCGTAGAAATATTGCAAGAGCAACTCCTCCTTCATCTGATGTTGTGGACAAGAAGCAACAAGTGATTTAAATCGTTCATAATACGTAGGAAAAGACTCACCTTCTTCTTGCTGGATTCCGCTTATCTTTTTGCGTAGGAGGATGATGCGAGAAGTTGGAAAGAACTTCTCCAAGTACGCTCTCTTCATACTCTCCCAAGAAGTGACAGTGCCGGGAGCTAACTCATATAACCAATCTTTGGCTTTATCCATCAAAGAGAATGGAAAAGCCTTCATCTTCAAGATATTTCCGTCAACAGTGACGGGAGTCATACTAGAGCAAACTACTTCAAATTCTTTCAAATGTTTGTTAGGATCTTCCATGGACAAGCTATGGTATTTAGGAATATGATGAAGCAAACTTGACTTTAATTCAAACTCATCCGTCTTACCTTGGGCAGCCGTGGGGTATTGAATGCACAAGGGTGCGGCATTATCCAAACCTGAGGCGGAAAGCTCCTTGAGTGTACGGTTGTCCACCGCCATGCCTTGGACTTCTTCAAATATCCCTGCCGTGGCTTCCTCTTTCTCTTCTTGTACGTTTTCTTCAAGGTCAGATTCGGAATTTGGTGGATGGTGTTCTTGCTGGTTTCTAGCTCTTCTCAACTTCCTCTCAAAATCGTCGTCAAAATCCAAGATGTTCGCACGAATCGGTTGAGAGCTTCTAGTCATACATTAGTACCTAAGAAACAAGAAACAAAATTAGGTCAGAAACTTAAACAAGGTCAGAAACAAAGTGAAATAAAAGAAACAAAAACAATCCAAGGGATTAGCAAAATTGCTAATCCCCAGCAACGGCGCCAAAATTTGATGCGAGAATTATACGCACACAAATTAAACCCTCTTTTTGTCAAATTGTAGTAAAGATGTAAGTAGGGATCGTTCTAGACCGGGGATTAGGAGGGATTGCTAAACACTTGGAAACTGACTTAAAAACTCAAAAACAAAGTTTAAAACACTAAACTCGACTCAAAGAATGCAAAACTAAAAGTTAAAACACTTAAACAAACCTAAAACCCAAAACAGCAACTAGAAGACTCAAAACTGCCTAAAAACCACTTTCTGGGCAGTTTTGAGCACCTACACTAATTTGGACGAAATTGGATGAAAACTTGAATCAAAATACTTAGAAACACAAATCAAAACACTTTCTAACTAATCTAAGACTTCAAATTAAAGGGGGATTTGTTTTGGACGAAAATTTAACATAAAACAGAAACTTTAAACTAAACAGATTGTAGAATGTTTTTGGATAAAAAGGATGGATAAAAGGCTAGTTAGGAGGTTCTTCTCCACACATGTCACACTTGCAAACAAAACGATTTTCAGTTGTTCTTCCAATAAATTATAAATACTCAACGCCCCAAATTAACCGTGAATTGCACTAATTAACCCTCAGTTTTTCCACAAGTTATTAAGTTGGATGATTGCATACGACAACCCAAAACATTCCCTACAAGTTCCCTACATGAATTGCATAATAGAGATACAAGCAAGAATCATTAAGTTCTATGAAAAACATAAGCATTGACGAAGCATTCGTTACTATGAATTGCATGAAACTTATGCTAAGAATTCATTCAACGCGATTGTTTTCAAGCGACCTTCACTACTTGTGATTATAAGATTGTAACTATTACGTGAAACTCCCTCATAATCTAGCATCATATTCATGCATGAAAACTAAGCGTGCACTCTCAATCAACATACACAAATAAGTTATCAATCAAATAGATGAACGAATTGAATCCACAACTTATGAAATAACAACTGAATGCAATCAAATCATATTGCAAGCATGTACATGGTTTCGAATTCCCCCCTAACCAAGGGGGTTTAGCCACTCATGATTACAACAAACTTAGAGAGTAATAACAAAGTAAACATTGAAAACAAGAATCGAAGTACACCTAAAAATTCCAACAACTCAATCTTGAATTGTATGAACGTTTAAGCCTCTTCTCCTCTAGTTGCTACGGCACAAGGGGTTTTGGTGAGTTTTGGGGGTTATGGATGATGTAGAATGATGTGTTTAGGGTAGGGATGGATGTAGGGGAAGGCAAGGAGTGTTTTTGGGCAGAAAATATGAAGAATGGTGAAGTATGGCTGTGTTAGAGAGAGGGAATGAATTTCTGGCGTGAATGAATGTGTATGAGAGGTGGTGATCTGATCTAGGGGTTAATATGAGTATATATAGGCACTTAGAACCCTAGGGAAATCAGATATGGACTTGAATTAATTAATGGGAGAGCATGGGAGTGCATGTGGCTAATTTGTGGTGCAATGATGAAAGGCAAAATGCATGTGGCTGATTTGTGATGCAATGATGAAAGGATGGAAGTGCATGTGGCTGCAATGGATTAAAGGATGGGAGTGCATGTGGCTGAAATGTAGCCTTCTAGAAATCAGGTTTTTAGGCCCCCTTGCAACTCCCTAACTGAATTCAAGCCTTTCAAATTCGTCCATCCTCATGCCACCATGCTTGCACTATCCAATCTTGGCCCAAAAATGCTCTAGAATGCTCCAAATTGCTTCTTTTTGCATACTTTGACACTAAAACCTGAAATTGCACGAAAATAACTTTAAACACTATAATTAACATAGTTTAGCTAATTAAATGCAAGAAAACAAGCTAACTAAGTCGTATAAATATGCTCCTATCACCTATCTCCTCCTCTTTAATTCTCAGCTTTTCGTCCTCGTTAAGACTTGATGGTGGTGGTGTAGGACCTGCCCCGACTTCTTTTCCACTTCTCAAAAGTATGGCTGATGCGAAATAGATAAGCACACAAATTAAACCCTCTTGTTGTCAAATTGTAGTAAGGATGCAAGTAGGGATCGTTCTAGACCGGGGATTAGGAGGGCTTGCTAAAACCTCTAAATTGACTCAAAAACATAAAAACAAAGTTAAAAACGTTCACAAAGACTCAAAGGACTCAAAACAGGTTCAAAAGACTCAAAACTGCCTAAAAACACTAACTAGGCAGTTTCTGACCTTAAACACAAATTTGGACGAATTTAAGATTATAGGTTGATTCAAAACACTTTAAAACACAAATTAAGACACTTTAACACTAAACTAGACTCAAAGAATGCAAAACTAAAAGTTAAAACACTTAAACAAACCTAAAACCCAAAACAGCAACTAGAAGACTCCAAACTGCCTAGAAACCACTTTCTGGGCAGTTTTGAGCACCTACACTAATTTGGACGAAATTGCATGAAAACTTGAATCAAAATATTTAGAAACACAAATCAAAACACTTTCTAACTAATCTAAGACTTCAAATTAAAGGGGGATTTGTTTTGGACGAAAATTGAAATAACAAAACAAAGTAACAAACTAGGCAGATTGTAAAACGGATTCCTTGAAAACAAGATGATGGATGGATTAGCTAAGGGGTTCATCTCCACACATGTTACACTTGCATACAAAACGATTTCTAATTGCTTTTCAATAAACCATGAATTCTCAACACCCCAAGTTAATTAGGTCCGCTTAAATTAACCTTCAAATGTTCCTAACGTTATTGAATTGGATGATTGCATACGACAACCCAAAACATTCCCCACAAGTCCCCTACATGATTGCATAATAGAGATACAAGCAAGAATCATTACGCTCTATGAAAATTATAAGTGTTAACGAGGCATTCGTTACTATGATTGCATGAAACTTATGCCAAGAATTCGTTTAACGCGATTGTTTATAAGCAACCTCCACTACTTGTGAATATAAGTTCATAACTATTACGTGAAACTCCCTTATATTCTAGCGTCATATTCATGCATGAAAATTAAGTGTGCACTCTCAATAACCATACATAAATAGGTTATCAATCAAATAGTTAAACAAATTGAATTCACAACTTATGAAACGCAATTAGAAGTAATCAAATCAAAATGCAAGCATAAACATATATTTCAAATCCCCCCCTAGCCAGGGGGGGTTTAGTTCCTCATGATACAAAACAAAGAGAATCAAAGAAACGCCTAAACATTCCAACAACTCAAACTTGAATTGTATGAACGTTTAGGCCCTCTTCTCTTCCATTCCTCATTTGTACAAAACAAAGGGTATTGAAATTAAACATTGAAATCAAAGAAACACCTAAACATTCCAACAACTCAAACTTGAATTGTATGAACGTTTAGGCACTCTTCTCCTCCTCTTCGTTGTAGCACAAGGTCTAAGGATAGGTTTGGAGGGATGGGGAGTTATGGATGGTGTAGAATGATGTGTTTAGGATAGGGATGGATGTAGGGAACCTCAAGGCTTCTTTTTGGGCAGAAAATATGAAGAATGGTGAAGTATGGATGTGTTATAGAGAGGGGATGAATTTCTGGCGTGAATGGTGAATGAATTGTGTATGAATGGGAATGAATCAATGTTGTGTGAAGTGTGTATGGTTTTTATAGGGAGATGAATGGATGGGAGAGGGAACATGACAGCTAGGTAAAGTGAATGCATGTGCAAAACAGCTAGGATGGCTGAAATTGTAAGGGGAATGCATGTGCAATGCTTTGTTTTGGGTGATGGGTGCATGTGTTGGCTGATTTATTTGTTGGGAATGCATGTGAAAAACAGCTAGGGTGAATGATTGAGTGTGCATGTGGGTTAATGTGAAGGATGTGGCTGCAATGATGAATACATGTGGCTGCAAGGTTTTGTGTTAGGTGATAAGTGGTGATGATAAGTGTATGATATGTGATTATGATAAGTGATAAGTCGTGATGATAAGTAATGATATGTGATTATGATAAGTGATAAGTGGTGATGATAAGTAATGATATGTGGGAGTGTGGCTGAAACGAAGGAGTGAAATGATGGAATGTTATGCACGGCTAAGGATATAGGAAAGGTTTAAATGTCCTAAAACTAAAGGGAATAAGGTTCCAACACCTTGGTCTTCAATTAGGTCTTCAATTTCGTCCAACACTTTGGCTCCAAGCATAGGCTATCCATCCTTAGCCCAAAAGTGCTCCAAAAGTCTCCAAAATGCATCTTTTTGCTCCTTTAGCCCTTTGGACCTACAAACACACGAAAATAGCTTAAAATACTAAAATAACTAAAGAAACATAACGTAAATGCACGAGAACAAGCCATTTAAGTCGCATGAATATGCTCCTATCAAATACCCCCGCACTTAGCTTTTGCTAGTCCTCGAGCAAAACAAAACAAAAGAAACCAAAAACAAAACGACACTGAACAAGAAAAACACAACCTAAACCTTCCAACAATCGTCTCAGGGATTTCCAATGCACATGACAAGTTAAAAATCATTATTCCCACAGATTTTAGCCATCTTTACACTTAAGTACGTTCTTAATCATAGTCACCACATACTAGTTCACAATTAAGCATTTAAAACCATGATTTGAATGTAGTAACATGCCTTAGAGAATTTCCTCAATTCCTTATTAGAATGCACTCTATTTTCACACAGATTTTCTGACTACACACCCTACACTAGTTATATGTGAGAGATTGATGTAAACATGAAAGACTAGTATCTCACATATGTTATAACAAAGAAAGCATTTTCTGGATTTACGATAATAACATGAATATGATCTCATGAATGGAATGCTACTACTTATAATGAGAACCAGTGATTCCATAAGCTCATATCAATTCCAAACTCCACATTTTGAAACACATAACACTCAAGATAGAAGTCAAAAGGTTGTAACGGGGCTAGGGTATTGGCTAACAATGAAAGGTGAAGGATAAACAAACATTCTTAAAGCAATAGTGAGCAAAGTATTGAATTAGGCACTTAGAATTCCCTTAAGAACGCAGAAGTCAACTTTGAACACCCAAGGGAAAGTCACACAAAACTTAGGGCCATATTCAACTTTTTGGACCCTTTCTTCAACCATCAACGCTCGTGAGTTCATTCTTACTTATTCTTTTGAATCTCAAAACATACATATAAACGTAAGAACAAACTTTTACTCCCCCACACTCATTTTCTTGCATAATGTAACTCAAAAGGAATTCATTTAAGTCATGCTCACTATACTTTAGGAACAAGGGTATAGGAAAGTCCTACTCTAGGCTAGGTAAGGGGTCATATGGTTGGCAAAGAAAATAGGCTAAACGAGGCTCAACGGGGTTAAAACTTACAACATATACGAAATATGGGACGTAAGGCTATTTGGCTATGGTGGCAACTACACAACTTCATCTTGATATATGTTATGCAATTCAATGTCATGCTTTGAATGAAACGGATATAAGTTCTAGCATTTAGTTCTATCATGATACAATTGCATTCTAAGTAGCAACCAAGCAAGGAATAATGAGATCATGCAACAACTTTAGAAAACAAAGAATCACAGATTATAACTCTCCAAAGAAGGTAATGGCTCGAGTCTCACGGGGTTGTAGCGTTTGTTTGAGTTCCTTCATTCAAGCATGTTACAAAAACAAATTTTTCTTTTATGATTGCATGTGAAGTCATACATTATAACCATAACCAAGCATATACCAAGAGTAAATCAAACTTTTCTCTATGTTTATAACTCTTTTTAACAGTCATGCAATTACAAACCAAATCCTTATCATTGTGTTGGAAGGTATCCTAAGACACAAACACACAAAAACGACTCAAAACACTCTTTTTAGGCTTTTCAAAACATGTTTTTCAAATTTTTATGTGATTTTCGGAGTTATAAAACAAAACATACTAAAACACTCTAAAACATCTTAAAAACACCTTAAAACAGCAAGGAACAACATTTGAAGTTATGGGTGATAAAATCCCACGAATTTGCATCAAATATACTTAGTTACCCCCCCCCCCCCCCACACTTAAATCACACATTGTCCTCAATGTTTTAAGCATAGATTTACATAAAACATAAGTAAACACACAAACAGCAACTAAACATACTAAACATGGCAGAATGTAGTTAACAAAAAGAAGAGTTTAGAGACGCAAATCTGGTTATAGAGTGTAAATTCCATCTTCTCCTTGGTAATTGCATTGAGGCTTGGATCTTTGTGATTCCACAGGCTTACTCTTGAAATGCGCTGCTCCCATCGTTGATTTTCCTTTGTGCTACTCTTGAACTGGGTAGCAGGCTTCCCTTGGTCTCCCCCGAAGGTCTGAGCTTCCTCCTTTTATCTGTTTCTTTGTTCAATCTCTCCAATTCGTATTGAAGAGGGTTAGAGGATAGCTCAGCATATGCAGTTGTTGCTTGTCTCCACATGCTTCAATGTGTCATTTTCACTTGCCTTACTTGCTCCCCTTTGCAGAAGTGGTCCCTTCTCTGGAAGTGTATCAACCGTTGAAGATGACTACTCGAGAGCAACGCTAGGTAAGCAATCAGGAAAGGGATTCCCGGCCGTCGGAAGACTGACTCCAAGTGCCGGCTGATTGCTTCTTTTACTTTGCTATGCGAGTAATAACAAAGACAAAGGAAAAGACAGGGAAAGAGCATGATATGAGATACTTTTGCTTTTGACCTTGATGATATGAGATACCTTTGCTTTTGAAGAAGCGGTGAATGAATCAGCACATGTATTTGTTATGCTGTTTCCTCCTGGGTCATCTGTACTCCAGGCATCTGGTATCATCTTTGGGGAAGAAGAAAGAATTGAGTATTTCGAAAGGCTTTGCTGGGAGTGCGCCCTCAAAAGTGAGGAAGAGTTGGGCATTTTCTTCAGGTTTTCCTTGCCATAAAAGATGAAGGTCGACATATATAGGGATTTCCTAATAGCAAGTGGTGGTATTGTTCTTTTACCCTTGTCGACAACGTTTTGATCCCGCAAATCCGGCTTTTTGAAATAGTGACGCCTCTTCGATTTCTGAACGACGCCTCTTCGATTTCTGAGCAGGCGCCCCTTCGATTTCTGAGCGACGCCCCTTCGCTTTCTGAACGACACGTAGTAGTGCGGATGCGGCTCTTTTGACAAAGCTGCATGATGCGAACTAAGTAAGCACACAAATTAAAACCCTCTTGTGACAATTGTAGTATATGAATAAGTAGGGATCGTTCTTAACCGGGGATTAGGAGGGATTGCAGAATCACTTGGAAACTGACTCAAAAATGTAAAATAAAGTTTGAAATACTAAACTAGACTCAAAGAATGCAAAACACTTATAAACACAAATTAAAACACTTTCTAACTAAATTAGACACTAAGGTAAAGGGGGATTGTGGTTTTGACGAAAATAAATTAAATGCACAAATCGTAATTTAAAGGCAGAATTTAAATATGAATGTGAAGAAAATATGGATGAATGCTAGCTAGAAGGTTCTTCTCCACACATGTCACACTTGCATACAATTTGATTTTCAGTTGGTCTTTCGATAAATTATGAAACTCAACGCCCCAAGTTAACTGTGAATTGCACTAATTAACCATCAGTTTTTCCACAAGTTATTAAGTTGGATGATTGCATACGACAACCCAAAACATTCCCTACAAGTTCCCTACATGAATTGCATAATAGAGATACAAGCAAGAATCATTAAGTTCTATGAAAAACATAAGCATTGACGAAGCATTCGTTACTATGAATTGCATGAAACTTATGCTAAGAATTCATTCAACGCGATCGTTTTCAAGCGACCTTCACTACTTGTGATTATAAGATTGTAACTATTAGGTGAAACTCCCTCATAATCTAGCATCATATTCATGCATGAAAACTAAGCGTGCACTCTCAATCAACATACACAAATAAGTTATCAATCAAATAGATGAACGAATTGAATCCACAACTTATGAAATTCCAACCAAAAGTAATCAATTCATATTGCAAGCATAAACATGGTTTCGAATCACCCCCTAACTAACTAGGGGGATTTAGCCTCTCATGGTCACAAAAAGAGAATTACAAATGATTTTAAACATAAAGCATAAAGGATTGATTACACCTAGAACGCCCAACGAATCCACGTGAATTGGTGCGCGTCGAAGCTCCTCTTTCCTCTTCTCCTTCTGCGGCAGATTGGTTGTGAGTGATTTTTGGATGTGTTTCTGGTTTAGGGATGGTTTAATGGTGGTTTAATGGTGCGGCAAGGTAGTGGGGTGGTGTAGGGAGGTGTGTAAGGTGGTGGAGAGTGGTGGAGGGGCTGCGGCAAAGCTTGGAAGCGGTTGGAATGCAGGGATATTTGCTGCGGCAGAATTGTGAAAAAAATGGGATAAAGCTGCGGCTGTTCGGGTGAAAGTGTTGCGGCTGATTGGGTTTTTTTATGGGAAAAATATGGCTCGGCAAATGCAGAGGAAAATTATGTGAATGTGGCTGCTGGATGGATGAATGATGTGGTTGATTTATGCAGCTAAAAGACAAAGGAATGGTGGCTGCATGGAATGAATTCAAAAATGTGGAAGTGGCTGCATGAATTAGGGTGAAATAATAAAAATGGGAGGCACGGCTTGCATGGAAATTAGGGTTAATAGGGTTATGGTAGAATGCACGGTTTGGATGAATTATAGTCAATGAATGGGGGATCTTGCGGCTGTTTTATGGGATTTTAAGTTTATGGTGGCTGAATGTGTATGCACAGTTTTTTGGGGAGTAATAAGAGAGAATGGTGGCTGATTATGGTGTATGAATGAATTAGGGTGAGAGGTGCGGCTAGGGTTATATTAGGAGAAGAAATAGGGTTTAAGTGAATGACAATGGACCTAAATACCCCCCCTTGCACGGCAAGGGAAGGAAAGAAAGGCTTGGGCACGGCAAAGGGTTGTGTTTGGGCTAGTGCCTTCGTTTTGTGTCCTAAAGCGCCTACAAGGACTTCAAAGTGGCTAGAAAATGCGGACGTTTAAGATTAGGAAAGGTTACCAAAACGGGAAACTTAGGGAATTTTCCTACTTCAAGTAGGAAACCTTGCTTGAGTAGGATTCTTCATTTTGGTAAGAATTCATCGTTGGCGTAGGAATTCGTCGTTTCTTCAAGTCTTCAACTCATTCATTCCTCTTTCGCTCCAAAAGACTCCAATTTGCATCTTCTTGCACACTTTGGCCTTATAATCTGAAAATACACAAAAGTGGCCTTAAACACTAAAACAACAAAGTAAACACAACATAAATGCACGAGAACAAGCTAATTAAGTCGCATGAATATGCTCCTATCAAATTCCCCCACACTTAACTTTTGCTAGTCCTCGAGCAAAACAAAACAACTAAAGTAAACAATACGAAACAAAACAAACAAAACATAACCTAAACCTTCCAACGTTTGCCTCAGGGATTTCCAATGAAACATGACATGTCAAAAATCATTACTCACATAGCTTTTAGTCTTACTTCCCCTTAAGCACATACTTAATCATAGTCACCATTCACTAGTTCGCATTTAATCAATTAAAACACATTTTGAATGTAGTAACATGCCTTAGAGAATTCCCTCAATTCCTCACTAGTTATGCACTCAATTTTCACTCAGATTTTCTGACTACACACCCTACACTAGTTATATGTGAGCAGATTGATGTAACATGAAAGACTAGTACTCACATATCTTATAACAAAGAAAGCAATTTCTAGAGTAATTAAACGTGTTTGGATATGATCTCATGAATGGAATGCTACTACTTAGATGCGAGAACCAGTGACACCATATGCTCATACCAAATTCAAACTCCACAATTGAAATGCACAACACTCAAGATAGAAGTCAAGGGTTGTAACAGGGCTTGGGGTATTGGCTCACAAGGAAAGGTAGGGATACACAAAAGTTCTTTAAGCAATAATAAGTAAAGTAATGAAATTAAGACCTAGAATTCCCTTAGAATGCAGAAATCAACTTTTAAACAAATAGGGGAGATTCAAACAACTCTTAGGGCCTGATTCATTGTTTTGGGCCCTTACTTCAACAACCAATACTTTTCAACTTTTTTTTTTTTTTTTTTTTTTTTTTTTTTTTTTTTTTCATTCCCGTGCCTATGGCACATAAACTCACATCCATCATTCTTCCCCCACACTTATTTCCTGCAACACATTAATCAAAAGGAATTCATTGCTTACTATGCTTCAAGAACAAGGGTAAGGATGGTCCTAATCTAGGCTAGGTGAGGATGATATGGGTTAACAAAGAACATGGGCTAACATAGATCAATGGGGTTAAACTTAAACACAAAATGAATGAAGGGCACATGGTTGTTTGGCTTTGATGGTGGTCACTACACAACTTCATCTTGAATATGTGTTGTGCAAATCAATGACATGCTTTGAATGAAATGAGCATGAGTTCTAGCATTTGGAACTAAGTGATAAAACGCCTTCTAAGTAGTAACCAAGCAATGAATAATGAGATCATACAACGACTTAGAAAACAATGATGCATAGATTATAACTCTCCAAATAACGTTTAGGCTCAAGTCTCACAGGGATGTAGCGTTTGTTTAAGTTCCTTCCTTCAAGCATGTTACAAAAACTATTTTTTTCTTTTGTGATTACATGTGAATTCGTAAACTATAACTACAACCAAGCATAAACCAAAGAGTATATCAAACGTCCAACCATGTTGGTAACTTTCTTTAACCATCATGCAATTAAAAACCAAATCCTCATCATTGCGTTGGAAGGTACCCTACGACACAAACAAACACACAAAAACAACTCTTTTTGGGTTTTTCAAAACAATTTTTCAAATTTTTATGGTATTTTCGGATTTTTAAAACAACACACTCTAAAACACTCTAAAATAGCTTAAAACACATAAAAACAGTGGGAAACAAGTTTAGACATGTTAGGTGGTAATACCCTACGAATTTCATGCACACATATCTCAAAACAGAATGTTACCCCCCCACACTTAAACTAAACATTGTCCTCAATGTTTTAGACACAATAAAAAAAAACATTACACAAAACATAAAGTAAGCAACAAAGGAAAGGGTTTAGGGACGCAAATCTGAGTGTGGAGCGATTCCCAAGTTCTTCCTTTGTTGATTGCATGGGTTGCCTCCCACGAAGCGCTTGCTTTAACGTCTTCCAGCCGGACGACGAACACAATCATGCCTTAATGGAACCCACGGCATGGAGTTGATCATTGAATGGATGATGATACTTGAAATGTTCCGGCAATGGTTGAATTTCAAGAGTGGGTGCCCTAATTATTGACATCAACAACATATTAGTCAAAAACGACTTTGGATTTTGAGTTGGTGGCTTACCTACATGCTCCAATAAGAACTTAAGTACATCCTCCACGAAATGCTTCTCAAAACATTCAAGAATTGGATCTTTGTATGGAGTGGAATAGAGATCTGTCCTAAGATCCATGTAAACTCTTTCACCAAATTGGATTTGAGTAGGTGCCTGCAATGAAGAATGTAACACACGATTAATTGAAGTGGGAATTGGAATTTGAGTTGGTGGCTTACCTATGGGCTGCAATATTGGCTCTAAAGTCGCAGCACATTCAACAAATGCACAAGGGATGTTTTCATTTAGATTGGACATTTTGAAGGTTGTGGCTGTGTGATCCACTCCAATTTCCTCCTTGATGAATTCAAGATGCTCCTCAACCACTTTTTCCTCGTGAATTGTTGGAAAGGTGTCCAAGATGTCTTTCTTCCCCTCATCTTCATGGATTGCATGAACCTGCCAGGGAAGGGTGCATTTGGGGGAACAAAGTTAGAAATAATTAAATTTGGAACAACCTTACTTGAATGGGGTGGTGTAGGAATATTGGGAGGTTGCAGCAAGGGTTGTTCTTCCCTTGCCGTGCCTTGTGCATCCTCCTCCTCTTCGAGCAGTAGCAATTCATCCATGGGCTCATCTTCAACCATTTGTTCTTGAATTTGTTCCATGCATTCTGCATTCTGCCTAAATTAACTGTTCCACTCAGCCAACTTTTTTGCTTGATAGAAATCCTCAATTGGTCGCCAAAATGCGTTTTGTTGAAATGGTTGAGCTTCCCTGCCCTGCTCCACATAATTCAGTTGTTGAATAACTTCCTTATAATAATTTGATATACCTGAATTTGGATGTGAAGATTGAGGGGAAGGCTGTGGTGGTGCATATGAATCCTCATATGGTTGCCAATATGTTTCTTGGTGAGTCTCCTTAGCTTTCCACCACATAGAGTTTGAATGATCCCTCCAATCGCTTTGTGGATATTGATTGGCTTGGTATCCTTGCCTATAAGACGTACTAAATGTAGGGACATTTTGTATTGTGGTCCTTTCAGCAATCTGCGACAATTGAGAAGTAAGATTTGCCAATTGAGCTTGAATGCTAGCAACATCCATGTCTTACTTCTCAAGCACCTAAAATCAAAGAAAAAGAACTAAAGCAAATATCAAAAGTAACATCAAACAAAGAAAATAAAACTAAGTTAGAAACTAAAACGAAAACAAACTAAACGAAAATAAAAGAACCAAGGGATTAGCAAAGTTGCTAATCCCCGGCAACGGCGCCAAAAATTTGATGCGAACTAAGTAAGCACACAAATTAAAACCCTCTTGTGACAATTGTAGTATATGAATAAGTAGGGATCGTTCTTAACCGGGGATTAGGAGGGATTGCAGAATCACTTGGAAACTGACTCAAAAATGTAAAATAAAGTTTGAAATACTAAACTAGACTCAAAGAATGCAAAACACTTATAAACACAAATTAAAACACTTTCTAACTAAATTAGACACTAAGGTAAAGGGGGATGATGGCCTATCACTGCATATGCTCCTATCACTGCATGCGTTTTCTGAAAAGTAGAGAAAGCGTCGTCGAACTTTGCGTTTGTCGGCTAAAGATGTGTAGTTGCGATGATGGCCTCCACATGTTTTCACTTTGTCAGAGATCTTTTGACAAAGTGAACGCGTTTTCTGAAAAGCCAAGAGATCGTCGCCGAACTTTGCACAGGAAATTCCGGCTTTTTGAATTGGTGGACGCGTCGCCTTGGCTTTTTATAGAGCTACTGATAAGTCACATTTTGTATACATTTATATCTTCATTATTTGGCGTCTTTGTGATTGTTTTGGATTAAACTAGTTGCATTTTACATTATTTGGTGTTAGTGTGCAGCCAAGAGTGAATTTGGATCAATGGGAAGGCAAATGAATTAAAAACGTTCCTTTTGGTAGCTGAGCATTATTCCAAACGTGGAGAGGATTCTAGGGAGTTAAATTGAAATCCAAATGAAGAATCTAGGAGACATGTGACTGCTTGAATTTCAAGAAAAGATGTGGAAGTGTTAAGTGGTGCAATTCGGCCATATTGGGTGATTCTAAGCAAGGCAAAAACATTGAAGTCAGATTAGGTGATTCCAACACCAAAACATGCATTCACATGCATGTTTACAACCTTGCCGTGTACTCCCATGCCATTCCAGCTCACTTATGCACTTCTAGCTCTAAAACAGATTCCACACATCCACTTGTGCATCCCATGCCATTCCAGCTCCCTTTTGCACCAAGAACATGTACTTCCATTACTTAATTCATTCAGCCATATTTCCACCAACAAACACAATCATGTCATGCAAATCCCATGTGGTTCCAAGTCAGATTATGCAACTCTAAACATCAAAACATGCATTCACATGCATGTTCACAATCATGGCCGTGCATTCCATTACCATTCCCATGTTTCATCTTTGCAGAAATCCACATGGTTGCACATTTCCCTTTTGTCATGCACCCATTATTCCAGAAAATCACTCATCCCATCATTCCATGCCGTGTGCTTTCTTCCCCTTTCCAGATTTGTACAAACAATTCACCTTTGCAGATTTCCACTCACTTGTTGCAGCAAGGGCACATGCTTCTTTGATTAAATAAACCACTTGCTTGCAGATCTTGTCCATGCCATGCGTCCACTACCTCAGAAACCCATCAATTCCAGCTCATTTTATGCTATTCCATCTCACTTGTGCAGATTGAGATCCAATCTGAATCTTGGCAGCCACATTCTTTCTTATAAAACTAGACACACTTCACACATCAAAGGGTTCTGCATTCATTCCATTTTATACACACATAGCCGCTCCATTTCACCCTATTCTCTGTCCATTCTCTGCCCATTTGCTCTCCCATTTGCAGAAAACATACCAAGCCGATCTAGTTCATTTGCATCACATTTGGAGAACCAACCCCGAAGGCTATTCCTCAAGGACTTCAACATCAGTTTTGCTTCAAGGGTTTCTTCTTCTTAATTCTATGTTCACTCATGTTATTTATTTTTATGTTAAACCTTTGTAAACATGAAGTGTAACTAATCTTCCTCTAGGGATTCGATGTAGCCTTGCAAAGTTTGCCATGTAATTAAGTTAGAATGCTCAGTTTGTCCATCTATTTCTTGTTTCATTCTCTGATTTAATGGTGACTTAGTGTGTTGATTTTAATGTTTGATCATCATTTGAATTAATCACAAAGTTGTGTAGCCAAGATTAAAACACACATCATGCATAATCTTGGTAGATATGTGAATGAATGAAGGGAATGTTTAGCAAACATCCTGCCGAGTTATTCCCTTTGGTTTTATGAAAGTTTCTTGTGCATTACATACTCTTGATTATGAACCAAAGTTGCACATCACAATTAGGTTCATGATTAGAGACATTTGATCAAATCCACACATCATATGGTTGATCATGTCCAAGTAAAACAAACTCAAGAAATAGGTAGATGAATGAGTACAAACTAACTTAACAAACATGGACTTAGTTGAGCAATGGTGAAACCGAATCCCTAGCTTCATTTCCATTGGAACCATCTCATTGTATTAATTGATGATTCATTTATTTGTGTTTACTTCATTTTCTTATACTTTCAAGTTACAACAACAAATCTGCCTATTTTGATTAGTTTGATTCATTTCTTAATCTGCCTATTTTGATTAGTTTGATTCATTTCGTAGAGTTCTTGCAAAACAAGTAATTACATAGGTCCAATTAGTCCTTGTGGATTCGACACCCTTGCTTGTGCCATTATACTAAATATGTTCTAGCATTAGGAAGGATTTATACATCAACAAAAATGGCGCCGTTGCCGGGGACTGATTTCAGTCCCTTGTAATTGCTTGTTTGCTATTTAAACTTTGTGCTTTTCATTGTTGTTTGTTATTTAAACTTTGTTCTTTTCATTGTAGGTAGATTCTTGATTTTCATTCAAACTTGTGTTACTTTGTTTCAGGTAGTATATGTCAAATAGACTTGTTGAGTTAGGCCAAAGAATTGAACGGTTAAAGGGCCACACTTTGGACAACTTTGTGCCATCAAGTTCATCCTTTATCATAGAGGAAGAGGAAAGGAATTCACCTAGTTCAACAAGTAAAGGATCTGAGCAATTTAATTGGGAAAGAGAGGAAGAGATGGCGGGCAACCAAGATGAACTTCGAGCTTTGGAGGACTTTGCTCAACCAATCATACCAAATTCACCTTCATGCATCTTGCTGCCCACAGAAGCTAGAAACTATGATCTCAAATCTTCACATTTCCATATGTTTCCCTCATTTTATGGCTTACCTAATGAAGACCCTTTAGCTCATATTAAAGAGTTTTACAATGTTGTGAGTGGTTTACCTTTGCAGGGAGTAAGTGAAGCAAATTTGAGGATGATAGTGTTTCCTTACACCTTGAAAGATAAGGCCAAGAGTTGGTTGATGACTCTAACACCAGGTTCCCTCACCACATGGGATGCCGTGGCTAAGAAGTTCTTGGAGAAGTTCTTTTCCACTCAAAAGACAGCCACATTAAGGGGACAAATCTTCAACTTCAAACCAGATGATGGTGAACCTTTCAATGAGTGTTGGGAGCGTTTTAAAGGCATTTTGTTGCAATGTCCACATCATGGGTTACCTTTTCACTTACAAATGCAAATTTTCTATGATGGACTAACCCAAACTTGTCAATCAACTGTTGATAATGCAGCAGGTGGAGCATTGAAGAAAAAGAATGCTCAAGAGTCATACAACATTTATGAGATGTTGGGGTCTAATGCTCAACACAAAGATTTAAGGGGTAAGAAAGTTGGAGTCTATGAAACAAGTTCTAATCATGAGCTTTTGTTGCAGGTAGCTAACCTAGAAAGGAAGATTGAATCCGTGCTCAACATGGTGCCAAAAGCAAATGAAGTGTGTGCCATTTGCAACATACCAAGCCATCCTACTCACCAATGTCCATCTAGGGAGGCTTACCCCGAGTATGTTCAAGAACAAGTGAACCTCATGAATTCTTACAATCAAAGGCCAAGGAATGATGTGTATTCCAATACATATAACTCAAGTTGGAGAGATCATCCCAACCTTTCATGGAAGAACAACAATCAATTCCAAAATTTCCAACCAAAACCTGCCACTACCCTTGAGGACACGGTTAAATTGTTAGCCCAAAACACCTTGCAATTCCAACATTCCACCAATAGCACTCTCCAACAACATTCAGCAGCTCTAACCAAAATGGAGACACAATTGGGGCAGATTGCAGATGCCCTGAACCAAAGAGAAGTTGGAAAGTTTCCAAGCCAACCCGTGATACTCCAAAGGAACCAAGAGCAAGCCAAAGCAATCACTACACTTAGAAGTGGTAAGATTATTGATAATAGGGTTGGCAATGAAGTTACTAATGAATATGATCATGTGAATGCAGGTGTTACTCAAGGAGACAATGATAGACCAAATGAGGAACCAAGTCATGCTACTTCCTCACTTGAAGCACCAAATCTTCACAAGGCCGAGAAACCTTACACTCCACCAATACCATTCCCTGGAAGACTTGCCAAGAGAAAGCAGGATAAGTCATTCAAAGAAATTTTTGATATACTAAGCAAAGTTATACGCACACAAATTAAACCCTCTTTTTCTGAATTGTAATATAAGTATAAGTAAGGATCGTTCTTAACCGGGGATTAGGAGGGATTGCAAAATCACTTGGAAACTGACTCAAAAATGTAAAATAAAGTTTAAAACACTAAACTAGACTCAAAGAATGCAAAACTAAACATTTAAAACACTAAAACAAACCAAAGGACTCAAAACAGCCCCAAAACACTCAAAACTGCCTTAAAAACACAATCTGGGCAGTTTTGAGCACTTTGGTGAATTTGGACGAATGTGTGTAATAAATTGAATCAAAACACTTATAAACACAAACTAGGACACTTTAACACTAAACTAGACTCAAAGAATGCAAAACTAAACACTTAAAACACTAAAACAAACCAAAAGACTCAAAAGCACCCAAAACACTCAAAACTGCCTTAAAAACACTTTCTGGGCAGTTTTGAGCACTTTGACTACTTTGGACGAAATTGGGTAATAAAATGAATCAAAACACTTAGAATCACAAACTAAGACACTTTCTAACTAAGTTGGACACTAAAGTAAAGGGGGATTGAGTTTTTGACGAAATTAACTAAAATGCACAGATTGTAATTAAAAACAGATTGTAAAGATGAATGTGATGGAATTGAATGGATGGGATGGCTAGCTAAGGGGTTCATCTCCAGACATGTTACACTTGCATAATAAAACGATTTCCAATTGCGTTTCAATAAACCATTAATTCTCAACACCCCAAGTTAACCGTGATGCACTAATTAACCTTCAAATCTTCCTAACGTTATTGAATTGGATGATTGCATACGACAACCCAAAACATTCCCCACAAGTCCCCTACATGATTGCATAATAGAGATACAAGCAAGAATCATTACGCTCTATGAAAATTATAAGTGTTGACGAGGCATTCGTTACTATGATTGCATGAAACTTATGCCAAGAATTCGTTTAACGCGATTGTTTATAAGCAACCTCCACTACTTGTGAATATAAGTTCTTAACTATTAGGTGAAACTCACTTATATTCTAGCGTCATATTCATGCATGAAAATTAAGTGTGCACTCTCAATAAACATACATAAATAAGTTATCAATCAAATAGTTAAACAAATTGAATCCACAACTTATCAAACGCAGTTAGAAGTAATCAAATCAAAATGCAAGCATAAACATATATTTCGAATCCCCCCCTAGCCAAAGTGGGTTTTAGTTCCTCATACGTACAAAACAAAGAGAATTGAAATTAAACATTGTAATCGAGGAAAAGAAACACCTAAACATTCCAACAACTCAAACTTGAATTGTATGAACGTTTAGGCACTCTTCTCCTCCTCTTCGTTGTAGCACAAGGTCTAAGGATAGTTTGATGGTGTGGATGTGTGTTTGAATGAATGAATTTCTGAAATGGAAGAATGTATGAGAATGAATGGGAATGAATGAATTGTGGCTGCAATGGATGCTTATTTATAGGTGGAAAGGAGGGAATATGACAGCTAGGAACTTGGTGGAAATCTGGAATGGTGATGGGAGATGCATGTGGCTGATTTATGCATGTGATTAAAGGGTAATGACAGCTAGGTTATGATGATGAATGCATGTGCAAAGTTGGTTGAATGATTATGGGTGCATGTGGCTGATTTATGGTGCAATGATGAAAGGCAAAGTGCATGTGGCTAATTTGTGAAGGGAATGCATGTGGAATGAATGTGTGAATGATGGCAGATTGTGTATGTGAATGATTAGGGTGAATGTGCATGTGCTTTGACAGCTAGGTTGAATAAATTAAAGGGAGTGCATGTGGCTTGGCTGGAATGATTGGAATGCAATCTGAAATGGGATGTGTTGGTGTGAATTTCTGGTACAAAGGGCCTCCTTTGGTCTTCAATTTCGTCCATCTACTTGGCTTTAAGTATATGCAATCCATTTAACGCCCCAAACTACTCCAAAATGCACCAAAATGCGCCATTTTGCATACTTTGCCCTTAGAACCTGAAAACACACAAAAGAAGCATAAAGGACTAAAATAACTAAAGAAACATAACGTAAATGCACGAGAACAAGCCATTTAAGTCGCATGAATATGCTCCTATCAAATACCCCCACACTTATCTTTTGCTAGTCCTCGAGCAAAACAGAAAGAAAAGCAAAACAAAACGAAACGAAACAAAACAAGTAAAACACAACCTAAACCTTCCAACAATCGTCTTAGGGATTTCCAATGCACATGACATGTTAAAAATCATCATTCCCACAGATTTTAGTCATCTTCACACTTAATTACATTCTTAATCACAGTCACCACATACTATTTCACAATTAAGCATTTAAAACCATGTTTTGAATGTAGTAACATGCCTTAGAGAATTTGCTCAATTCCTCACAAGATATGCACTAAATTTTTACTCAGATTTTCTGACTACACACCCTACACTAAGTATATGTGAGAAGATTGATGTAAACATGATAGGAGCATATTTAGGCGACTTACTTAGCTTGTTTTCGTGCATCTATGTTGTTAATTCATAGTTGTTTTAGTAGTTTAAGCCATTTTCGTGTGTTTTTAGGTTCATATGGCTAAGGAAGCAAAAAGATGCATTTTGGAGCATTTTGGAGCAAAATTGGGCTTGGAATGGATAGCAAATGATTGGAGCCAAAGTGTTGGACGAATTTGAAGGCCTTGTATTCATTTTGGACATAAAACAAAGGGCCTAGCCCATTCTCTCTTAAACCAACCCCAAGGCCATGCATTTCCTTCCAATTCCAAAGCCCACAATCACTTCAAAAGCCATGCAAAGAACCATCCATATCATCATAAACAATCATGCACTCCACATGCATTTCCACCCTTACAAGACCCTAAACATATCATCCACACAAATCTGCCATCATTCACACATTTCTCCACTCATTACCGTGCACATTCACTCACCACAAACATTCCACATGCATTCATCAACATATCTAGTTGTCACTCACATGCATTTCTTTCATCATTTCCAACCCACATGCATCCATAATCATTCATTTCAGCCATTCCACATGCATTCATCATCATCACTCTAGCTTTAATTCACATGCACATTCAACATTCCATAAATTCTCCCATGCCGTGCACATTCTCCTTTCATTTCTGTCAAAGCACATGCATTCCCTTCATAAATAATTCACATGCATTCATCATCATTACCCCTTTAATCCATATGCTCTCCCATTTCAGATTCACCACAAGAAAACACCATCATTGCCGTGCACATGCATTCCCTTCCATTTTCTGCTTGCATTTCCAACTTTGCACATGCATATATTCCTCCTCCTAGCTGTCATGTCCCCCCCATTTTACCTATAAATAAGCATCCATTGCATTCATTCTCATTCACTCTCATTTCATACACATTTCAGTCACAAACTCTTCCATTTTCAGAATGTAGACATCAAACCACAACACCTTTGGCCGTGCTCTCCCTTACAATCCAAACACCATTCTTCCATTCCTCCACCACTCCCCAAACCATTCACACCATCAAAACATGTCCTTAGACCTTGTGCTACAACGAAGAGGAAGAGAAGAGGGCCTAAACGTTCATACAATTCAATTTTGAGTTGTTGGAATGTTTAGGTGTTTCTTTGATTTCAATGTTTAAATTCAATTCTCTTTGTTTTGTATGTTTGAGGAATGGAAGAAAAGAGTGCTTAAGCGTTCATACAATTCACGTTTGAGTTGTTGGAATGTTTAGGTGTTTCTTTGATTTCAATGTTATAAAGAACTAAATCCCCCTTTGGCTAGGGGTGGATTCGATGTAGCCTTGCAAAACTATTCCATGTTATTAAGTTAAAGTATTTGATTCACCAATCTGTGTTCTTGTTTCATTCACTGATTTTATAGTTTAATTTGTTTGTTAATCTTAATGTTTGATCACCATTAGGGCTGCTTATGAATTATTTGATCAAGGTTATAGTACACATCATGCTTAATCTTGGTAGACATGTGAATGAATGAAGAAACTGCTATGCATACATCCTGCCATGTGATTTCTTTGATTCTTTGAAGTTTTCTTGTTCTTAATGGATTCTTACTTGCTAATCTAAGTTGAACATCACAACTAGGTTGCATATTAGGAGTACTTGATCACAACCACACATCAAATGGATGATCATAAATAAGAAAAACGAACCCTAGTTGCAGATTGGAGAGTTGAATACGTTTTGACTTAACAAACATGGACTTGGTTTAGCAATGGTGAAATCGAATCCCTAGCTTCATCTCCATTGATACTATCTCATTTTATTAGTTGTTGATTCGTTTATTTGTGTTTACTTCATTTCCTTATGCTTTTAAGTTAAAACAACAAATCTGCCTTTAAATTGCAATCTGTGCATTTAATTTATTTTCGTCAAAAATTCAATCCCCCTTTACTTTAGTATCCAATTTAGTTAGAAAGTATCTTAGTTTGTGTTTTTAAGCATTTTGATTCATTCTATTACTCAATTTCGTCCAAAGTTACCAAAGTGCTCAAAACTGCCCAGAAAGTGATTTTAAGGCAGTTTTGAGTGTTTTGGGGCTGTTTTGAGTCTTTTGATTTGTTTGAGTGTTTTTATTGTTTAGTTTTGCATTCTTTGAGTCTAGTTTAGTGTTTCAAACTTTATTTTACGTTTTTGAGTCAGTTTCCAAGTGATTTTGCAATCCCTCCTAATCCCCGGTTAAGAACGATCCCTACTTACATTCTTCACTACAATTGACAAAAAGAGGGTTTAAATTGTGTGCGTATAATTCTCGCATCAAAACATGAAACCGAACACTCACATATATGTATCACAAAGAACGCAATTTCTGGAGTTAATAAGCATGTTTAGATATGATCTCATGAATGGCATGCTACTACTTAGACGCGAGAACTAGTGACACCATATGCTCATACCAAGTTCAAACTCCACAAATTGAAACACATAACACTCAAGATTGAAGTCACAGGTTGTAATGGGTTTCGGGGCGTGTGGATAACAAAGAAGGGATATGGAAAACAAAGGTTCTTAAAGAAATAGTGAGCAAAGCACTTGAATCAACTTAGAATTCACTTTTGAATGAAAACTCAACTTTTGAACAAAAAGGGAGAATTTAGACAATTTACGGCCAGAATTGGTGTTTTGGACCCTTTCTTCAATCACTCATTCTTTCATTTTTTTCAAGTTTTTTTTTTTTTCTCTTTCTTTCTTTCTTTTTTTTTTTTTTTTTTCTTTTCTTTTGAATCTCAAAACATACATATAAACGTAAGAACAAACTTTTACTCCCCCACACTCATTTTCTTGCATAATGTAACTCAAAAGGAATTCATTTAAGTCATGCTCACTATACTTTAAGAACAAGGGTATAGGAAAGTCCTACTCTAGGCTAGGTGAGGAAAATGTGGGTAAACAAAGAATAAAGGCTAAACAAGGCTCAACGGGGTTAAAACTTACAACATATACGAAATATGGGAAGTAAGGCTATTTGGCTATGGTGGTGGTTACACAACTTCATCTTGATATATGTCATGCTTTGAATGAAACGGATATAAGTTCTAGCATTTAGTTCTATCATGATATAATTGCATTCTAAGTAGCAACCAAGCAAGGAATAATGAGATCATGCAACAACTTTAGAAAACAAAGAATCACAGATTATAACTCTCCAAAGAAGGTAATGGCTCGAGTCTCACAGGGTTGTAGCGTTTGTTTGAGTTCCTTCCTTCAAGCATGTTACAAAAACGAATTTTTCTTTTATGATTGCATGTGAAGTCATACATTATAACCATAACCAAGCATATATCAAGAGTAAATCAAACTTTTCTCTATGTTCATAACTCTTTTTAACAATCATGCAATTACAAACCAAATCCTTATCATTGTGTTGGAAGGTACCCTAAGACACAAACACACAAAAACGACTCAAAACACTCTTTTTAGGCTTTTCAAAACATGTTTTTCAAATTTTTATGTGATTTTCGGAGTTATAAAAACAGAACATACTAAAACACTTTAAAACAACTTAAAAACACCTTAAAACAGCAAGGAACAACATTTGAAGTTATGGGTGATAAAATCCCACGAATTTGCATAAATATACTTAGTTACCCCCCCCCACACTTAAATCAAACATTGTCCTCAATGTTTTAAGCATAGATTCACACAAAACATAAGTAAACACACAAAAAGCAACTAAACATACTAAACATGGCAGAATGTAGTTAACAAAAAGAAGAGTTTAGAGACGCAAATTTGGTTATAAAGTGTAAATTCCATCTTCTCCTTGGTAATTGCATTGAGGCTTGGATCTTTGTGATTCCACAGGCTTACTCTTGAACTGCGCTGCTCCCATCGTTGATTTTCCTTTGTGCTACTCTTGAACTGGGCAGCAGGCTTCCTTTGGTCTCCTCCGAAGGTCTGAGCTTCCTCCTTTTATCTGTTTCTTTGTTCAATCTCTCCAATTCGTATTGAAGAGGGTTAGAGGATAGCTCAGCATATGCAGTTGTTGCTTGTCTCCACATGCTTCAATGTGTCATTTTCACTTGCCTTACTTGCTCCCCTTTGCAGAAGTGGTCCCTTCTCTGGAAGTGTATCAACCGTTGAAGATGACTACTCGAGAGCAACGCTAGGTAAGCAATCAGGAAAGGGATTCCCGGCCGTCGGAAGACTGACTCCAAGTGCCGGCTGATTGCTTCTTTTACTTTGCTATGCGAGTAATAACAAAGACAAAGGAAAAGACAGGGAAAAAGCATGATATGAGATACTTTTGCTTTTGACCTTGATGATATGAGATACCTTTGCTTTTGAAGAAGCGGTGAATGAATCAGCACATGTATTTGTTGTGCTGTTTCCTCCTGGGTCATCTGTACTCCAGGCATCTGGTATCATCTTTGGGGAAGAAGAAAGAATTGAGTATTTCGAAAGGCTTTGCTGGGAGTGCGCCCTCAAAAGTGAGGAAGAGTTGGGCATTTTCTTCAGGTTTGCCTTGCCATAAAAGATGAAGGTCGACATATATAGGGATTTCCCAATAGCAAGTGGTGGTATTGTTCTTTTACCCTTGTCGACAACGTTTTGATCCCGCAAATCCGGCTTTTTGAAATAGTGACGCCTCTTCGATTTCTGAACGACGCCTCTTCGATTTCTGAGCAGGCGCCCCTTCGGTTTCTGAGCGACGCCTCTTCGCTTTCTGAACGACACGTAGTAGTGCGGATGCGGCTCTTTTGACAAAGCTGCATGCGTTTTCTGAAAAGTAGAGAAAGCGTCGTCGAACTTTGCGTTTGTCGGCTAAAGATGTGTAGTTGCGATGATGGCCTCCACGTGTTTTCACTTTGTCAGAGATCTTTTGACAAAGTGAACACGTTTTCTGAAAAGTAGAGAAAGCGTCGCCGAACTTTGCGCAGGAAATTCCGGCTTTTTGAATTGGTGGACGCGTCGCCTTGGCTTTTTATAGAGCTACCGATCACCTCAAACATACACCCCATCCACCCCTTCTCTTGAACACCTTTGAAAAATGGCAAACCCATCGAACCTTAGCTTAGAATTGAGTCTCAGCAGTGATACGGGCGTGCCGCGTCAAGGTAACGTATGGCACCCTTCTTTCTTATCTTCTAACGGTCCTCTTACAGGTGAAGACTCCTTGATGCAGGATGCCACAACAGCTACAATAGTAGCTAGGAACCTCCTCACTCCCAAAGATAGTCAGCTGCTTTCAGGACGGTCCGATGAGTTGGCCGTTCAAGAATCCCTCGCACTTAGTGTTCAGTGTGCGAGCTCTGTGTCCAACATGGGCCAACGCCTACTTGCTCGGTCCCGTCAAGTGGAATCATTGATGGCAGAGGTGGAAAATCTTAAGCAGGAGATCAAACAGCTTAAGTACGAGAATAGAAGTTTGCAGGTGCTTGCAAATAACTATTCGTCGGGCATGAAGAGGAAGCTTGATGAGCTGCAAGAATCTCAAGGTCGCGTTCAAAGTGACCGTCAAAGGCTTGCGTCTTTCTTCCAGAGGCACCTTTTTCCTGGGTCATCTAGCGTTCCACCCAGTATTGAGGCTTGGAATGCTCTAGCTCCGATGCCTCCCGCTCTGATGCCTTCCGCTCCGATGCCTCCCGCTCCGATGTCTTCCGCTCCGATGCCTTCTGCTCCGAGAGTTTCGCCACGTAGTGGGTCTTCACGTACACAACCTTTGTGAAGGCTACATTCTTTTATTTTTCTTTTTTTTTTCTTTTTTTTTTTTTTTTTTTAAATCAAACGGCATGGACTTGATCTTTGAATGGAAGGTGATACTTGAAATGATCCGGTAATGGTTTAAATTCTAAAGTGGGTGCCTGAATCATTAACAACATATTAGTATAAATCAAAATTGAAATTCGGGGTGGTGGCTTACCTGTGTGCTCCGACATAAACTCAAGAATAAACACCCCTTCGAAAGTTGTAAGACTAGAAATTTCAGCTAGATTTGGTGTTTTGAGCGTTATGACTTGTCCTGTGTCATGAAATCCAATTTCCTTGCGAATTGTTGTCTCAAGTATATCCTCTTTGATGAATTCTAGACATTCCCCAGTCACATCTTGCTCTTGATTCTTTGGAAAGGATTCGAAGATGCCTTTCTCACCCTCTTCTTCCTTGGATTGCATGAGCCTGCAAGGAATAGGGACATTCAGTGGAACGGGGTTAGAAATAATTAACTTTGGAACAACCATACCTGAATTGGATGGCATAGGTGCAATAGGTGCCTGCGGCAAAGGTGTTTCCTCCCTTGCCGTGGCTTGGGTGTGTTCCTCTTCCTCAAATTGCAGTCCTTCATCCTCTTTCGGATTTGCCATGGTTGAAATAGGGAGTTTGCCTTGGTCTTGAAATTGTCCTATGAACTCTGCTATCTGCCCAATTTGTTTTTCCAAGTGGTCCAACCTTTTGTCTTGATTTTGCCTTGCTTTGTTTTGATCTTCTTGCCCCTGAGACAAATTGGTGAGTAACTTACTAACCGTATCATTATACAAAGACTCACTTGAATTTGTTTGGGCAGGTTGTGGTGGCTGCATAGGTGTTGTATAGAACTCCTCATATGGCTGCTAATAACCTTCTTGTTGAGCCTCATTGTCTTGATTTTGTGAGCCCTGCACCAAACAAAGTAATTCATTAAGCTTTTGATTATAATCTATTGACGAACTTGAGTTTGGTTGGGCATATTGAATATGAGATTGTGGTGGATGCATAGATGTTGAGTAGAACTCCTCATAAGGCTGCCAATATCCTTCTTGTTGAATATGTTGAGGTTCCCACCACATAGAGTTTGAATGATCACTCCAATCCAAATTGTAAGTATTGGAAAACACGTCGTTCCTTGATTGATTATGATCAAATGTACCACCTCTTTGCGTTTGGTACTCTTCCATAAGCTGTGACAAAAGAGAAGCACTATCAAGTGCCATGTCTTGCGTCTAAAATCAACAAAATAAAACTAAAAATATATACACACAAACGAAAATAAAACAATCCAAGAGATTAGCAAAGTTGCTAATCCCCGGCAATGGCGCTAAAATTTGATGCGTGAATTATACGCACACAAATTAAACCCTCTTTTTGACAATTGTAGTATAAGTATAAGTAGGGATCGTTCTTAACCGGGGATTAGGAGGGATTGCAAAATCACTTGGAAACTGACTCAAAAACGTAAAATAAAGTTTAAAACACTAAACTAGACTCAAAGAATGCAAAACTAAACGTTTAAAACACTAAAACAAACCAAAGGACTCAAAACAGCCCCAAAACACTCAAAACTGCCTTAAAAACACAATCTGGGCAGTTTTGAGCACTTTGGTGAATTTGGACGAATGTGTGTAATAAATTGAATCAAAACACTTATAAACACAAACTAGGACACTTTAACACTAAACTAGACTCAAAGAATGCAAAACTAAACACTTAAAACACTAAAACAAACCAAAAGACTCAAAAGCACCCAAAACACTCAAAACTGCCTTAAAAACACTTTCTGGGCAGTTTTGAGCACTTTGACTACTTTGGACGAAATTGGGTAATAAAATGAATCAAAACACTTAGAATCACAAACTAAGACACTTTCTAACTAAGTTGGACACTAAAGTAAAGGGGGATTGAGTTTTTGACGAAATTAACTAAAATGCACAGATTGTAATTAAAAACAGATTGTAAAGATGAATGTGATGGAATTGAATGGATGGGATGGCTAGCTAAGGGGTTCATCTCCAGACATGTTACACTTGCATAATAAAACGATTTCCAATTGCGTTTCAATAAACCATTAATTCTCAACACCCCAAGTTAACCGTGATGCACTAATTAACCTTCAAATCTTCCTAACGTTATTGAATTGGATGATTGCATACGACAACCCAAAACATTCCCCACAAGTCCCCTACATGATTGCATAATAGAGATACAAGCAAGAATCATTACGCTCTATGAAAATTATAACTGTTGACGAGGCATTCGTTACTATGATTGCTGATAGGAGCATATTCATGCGACTTAATTAGCTTGTTCTCGTGCATTTATGTTGTGTTTACTTAGTTGTTTTAGTGTTTAAGGCCACTTTTGTGTATTTTCAGATTATAAGGCCAAAGTGTGCAAGAAGATGCAAATTGGAGTCTTTTGGAGCGAAATAGGAACGAATGAGTTGAAGACTTGAAGAAATGACGAAATCCTACTCCAACGATGAATTCTTACCAAAACGAGGAATCCTACTCAAACAAGGCTTCCTATTTTAGGAAAGTTGACCCTAAGTTTCCCGTTTTGGTAACCTTTCCTAATTCTAAACGTCCATATTTTCTAGCCACTTTATAGGCCTCGTATGCACCTTAGGACACAAAACCAAGGCCCTAGCCCTATTTCCCTTCCTAGCCGCACCTTTATATTTATGTTTTAATTTCCTATTTTCGTAAGCCTTTGATTTAATTTAAAATAAGCTAGGGTTTATTTTCTAAAACCCTACATATTTTTACAACCAAGCCACCATTATTCTCACCAAAAACCCATTCAAACCCGTGCATTTCCCAAAACCATGCAGCCAATATTCCATCTATTCCCAAAAAGCCGTGGCCCCCCCATCAATTTGGCACCCTAATTATCCATTCTTCCAGCCGCATATATTCCCCCAAAACACATTCCAGCGCAGCCACCATTCCTTTGTCTTTTAGCTGCATAAATCATTCCAGCAGCCCCCCAAAACCGAGCCACCATCCCATAAAATAACAATCTGCCGCAGCCATCATACAGTCCCGTGCCACTTCCCAAGCCGTCACACACATCCATCCCATTATTCAATTCCAAAACCTATAATCATTCACCCTAATTCCATATATTCATTCATACAAGCAGCCGCAACATTATCCCAATTTTCTTCCCCTTAATTCCAAACCTGCCGCAGCCACCAATTCTCCCATTTCATTCATAATCAGCCGCACCATTCCACCACCATTGCCGTGCCTTTTCTCCACCCTTCCAGCCACCATAAATCCATCCCTAAACCAGAAACACATCCAAACACCATTTAACCTCACTGCCGCAGCAAGGAGAAGAGGAAAGAGGACTTAGACGCGCAGAAATTCAAGTGGATTCGTTGGGCGTTCTAGGTGTAATCGTTCCTTTGTTCTTAATGTTTAAATTCAATTTTATTTTTCTTTTTGTGACCATGAGAGGCTAAATCCCCCTAGTTAGCTAGGGGGTGATTCGAAACCATGTTTATGCTTGCAATATGAATTGATTACTTTTGGTTGGAATTTCATAAGTTGTGGATTCAATTCGTTCATCTATTTGATTGATAACTTATTTGTGTATGTTGATTGAGAGTGCACGCTTAGTTTTCATGCATGAATATGATGCTAGATTATGAGGGAGTTTCACCTAATAGTTACAATCTTATAATCACAAGTAGTGAAGGTCGCTTGAAAACGATCGCGTTGAATGAATTCTTAGCATAAGTTTCATGCAATTCATAGTAATGAATGCTTCGTCAATGCTTATGTTTTTCATAGAACTTAATGATTCTTGCTTGTATCTCTATTATGCAATTCATGTAGGGAACTTGTAGGGAATGTTTTGGGTTGTCGTATGCAATCATCCAACTTAATAACTTGTGGAAAAACTGAGGGTTAATTAGTGCAATTCACGGTTAATTTGGGGCGTTGAGTTTCATAATTTATCGAAAGACCAACTGAAAATCATTTTGTATGCAAGTGTAACGTGTGTGGAGAAGAACCTTCTAGCTAGCATTCATCCATATTTTCATCACATTCATTTTTACATTCTGCCTTTAAATTACAATCGTTGCATTTAGTTTAATTTCGTCAAAACCTCAATCCCCCTTTACTTTAGTGTCCAATTTAGTTAGAAAGTGTCTTAGTTGGTGTTTATAAGCGTTTTGTATTCTTTGAGTCTTTTGATTTGTTTTAGTGTTTTATTGTTTAGCTTTGCATTCTTTGAGTCTAGTTTAGTGTTTTAAAACTTTATTTTACGTTTTTGAGTCAGTTTCCAAGTGATTTTGCAATCCCTCCTAATCCCCGGTTAAGAACGATCCCTACTTATTCATATACTACAATTGTCACAAGAGGGTTTTAATTTGTGTGCTTACTTAGTTCGCACCAATTGCATGAAACTTATGCCAAGAATTCGTTTAACGCGATTGTTTATAAGCAACCTCCACTACTTGTGAATATAAGTTCCTAACTATTAGGTGAAACTCACTTATATTCTAGCGTCATATTCATGCATGAAAATTAAGTGTGCACTCTCAATAAACATACATAAATAAGTTATCAATCAAATAGTTAAACAAATTGAATCCACAACTTATCAAACGCAATTAGAAGTAATCAAATCAAAATGCAAGCATAAACATATATTTCGAATCCCCCCCTAGCCAAAGTGGGTTTTAGTTCCTCATACGTACAAAACAAAGAGAATTGAAATTAAACATTGTAATCGAGGAAAAGAAACACCTAAACATTCCAACAACTCAAACTTGAATTGTATGAACGTTTAGGCACTCTTCTCCTCCTCTTCGTTGTAGCACAAGGTCTAAGGATAGTTTGATGGTGTGGATGTGTGTTTGAATGAATGAATTTCTGAAATGGAAGAATGTATGAGAATGAATGGGAATGAATGAATTGTGGCTGCAATGGATGCTTATTTATAGGTGGAAAGGAGGGAATATGACAGCTAGGAACTTGGTGGAAATCTGGAATGGTGATGGGAGATGCATGTGGCTGATTTATGCATGTGATTAAAGGGTAATGACAGCTAGGTTATGATGATGAATGCATGTGCAAAGTTGGTTGAATGATTTTGGGTGCATGTGGCTGATTTATGGTGCAATGATGAAAGGCAAAGTGCATGTGGCTAATTTGTGAAGGGAATGCATGTGGAATGAATGTGTGAATGATGGCAGATTGTGTATGTGAATGATTAGGGTGAATGTGCATGTGCTTTGACAGCTAGGTTGAATAAATTAAAGGGAGTGCATGTGGCTTGGCTGGAATGATTGGAATGCAATCTGAAATGGGATGTGTTGGTGTGAATTTCTGGTACAAAGGGCCTCCTTTGGTCTTCAATTTCGTCCATCTACTTGGCTTCAAGTATATGCAATCCATTTAACGCCCCAAACTGCTCCAAAATGCACCAAAATGCGCCATTTTGCATACTTTGCCCTTAGAACCTGAAAACACACAAAAGAAGCATAAAGGACTAAAATAACTAAAGAAACATAACGTAAATGCACGAGAACAAGCCATTTAAGTCGCATGAATATGCTCTTATCAAAGTGGTAAGATTATTGATAATAGGGTTGGCAATGAAGTTACTAATGAATATGATCATGTGAATGCAGGTGTTACTCAAGGAGACAATGATAGACCAAATGAGGAACCAAGTCATGCTACTTCCTCACTTGAAGCACCAAATCTTCACAAGGCCGAGAAACCTTACACTCCACCAATACCATTCCCTGGAAGACTTGCCAAGAGCAAGCAGGATAAGTCATTCAAAGAAATTTTTGATATACTAAGCAAAGTGAATGTTAACTTACCTTTGCTTGATGTCATTAGGAACATGCCAGCATATGGGAAGTTCTTCAAGGAGTTAAACAGCTACAAAAGGAAGTATGGACCACATGAGAAGGTGATAGGAGCATATTTATGCACCTTAGTTTAGCTTGTTCTTGTGCATTTATAGTGTTTTTCCTTAGTAAAGTAGTCTTTTAAGCTAGTTTTATGTATTTTCAGGTTTTAAGGGCAAAGTATGCAAAAGAATGCATTTTGGAGCCTTTTGGAGCAAATTAGAGCTTGGAATGGACATCGTATGCTTGGAGCCAAGAGGATGGACAAAATTGAAGATTTGAAGATGATGATTCCTACTTGAGCAAGGTTTCCTAGTTGAAGTAGGAAAGTCCCTAATGAAAATGGGTTTCCTAGTTGAAGATGGATTCCTAGAAGAATGAAGATTCCTACTCAAATAAGGTGTCCTATGATGCGAAATTTATACGCACACAAATTAAACCCTTTTTTTGTCAATTGTAGTATAAGTATAAGTAGGGATCGTTCTGGACCGGGGATTAGGAGGGATTGCTAAAACCTTGGAAACTGACTCAAAAACGTAAAAACAAGATAAAACACTAAACTAGACTCAAAGAATGTGAAACTAAACGTTAAAACACTAAGACAAACCAAAAGACTCAAAATGCTTTAAAAACACAAACTAAATTGATTTCTAACTAAATTGAACAATAAAGTAAAGGGGGATTGGATTTGGACGACTTTAAACTAAAAATGGAAACTTGGAAATAAAACAAATTGTAAATATGGATTTGACGGAAATGAATGGATGGGAAGCTAGCTAAGGGGTTCATCTCCACATATGTTATACTTGCATACAAAACGATGTCTAATTGCTTTTCAATAAACCATGAATTCTCAACGCCCCGGGTTAATTAGGTCCGCTTAAATTAACCGTCAAGTTTTCCTTAAGTTAATGAATTGGATGATTGCATACGACAATCCAAAGCATTCCTCACAAGTTCCCTACATGAATTGCATAATAGAGATACAAGCAAGAATCATTAAGCATCATGAAAACTATAAGTGTTGACGAGGCATTCGTTACTATGATTGCATGAAACTTATGCCAAGAATATGTTTAACACGATTGTTTATAAGCAACCTCCACTACTTGTGAATATAAGTTCATAACTATTACGTGAAACTCACTTATATTCTAGCGTCAAATTCATGCATGAAAATTAAGCGTTCATTCTTAATAAACATACATAAATAGGTTATCAATTAAACAGTTAAACAAATTGAATTCACAACTTATGAAACGTAATTAAAAGTAATCAAATCATATTACAAACATAAACATAGTTTCGAATCACCCCCTAGCTAAAGGGGGTTTATTTCCTCATACGTACAAAACAAAGAGAATTGAAATTAAACATTGAAATCAAAGAAACGCCTAAACATTCCAACAACTCAATCTTGAATTGTATGAACGTTTAGGCCCTCTTATCTTCCTCTTTATTGTAGCATAAGGTCTAGGGATAGTTGGTTGGGGGGATGGAAGTGTTGGGAAATTATGGAAATGGATGAGGAGTGGTGGAAATGGAAGATGGTTTTTGGATTCTAAGGGAGACTCACGGCTAAGGAAGGTGGATGTGTTTGTGGTGTTGTGTTGTGTTGTGAATGAGATGATATGATTTTTGAATGAATGAATGCAAGGGTATTTATAGGAGGAGTGGAGATGTATATGGCTATTTGTTTAAGGTGTTTGTGGTTGCAATGATGAAGAATTGCATGTGGAAATAAAAGGGAAAATGTGGTGAAATGATGAAGTAGGAAGGTGGAAATGCATGTGAGATGTTGGAAAGGAAATGGGAATATGAGTAGGCCATGGCATGGGAGTTGTTTTGTTGGTGTAAATGTGCCATGGTTGCAATGATGAAGAATAAAGGGTGCATGTGGGGTGGAATTGAATGAATGCAAAGTGAATGAATAATGAAATGAGTTAAAGAGGGAGAATGTGGTGAAATGATGAAGTAGGAAGGTGGAAATGCATGTGACTTGTTTGTGGAATAAAGAATGAATGGTGGAATGATGAAGAGTTGCATAAAGAATGCATGTAGGGTTAGCTAGGTTGGCTTTGTTTGGGTGCATGTGTGTTAATGGTGGTTTTGCATGTGAATTGATGGATTGTTTTTGATGGAATGGATGGTTCTTTGCATGGCTTTTGAAGTGATTGTGGGCTTTGGAATTGGAAGGAAATGCATGGCCTTGGGGTTGGTTTAAGAGAGAATGGGCTAGGCCCTTTGTTTTATGTCCAAAATGAATACAAGGCCTTCAAATTCGTCCAACACTTTGGCTCCAAAAATATGCTATCCATTCCAAGCCCAATTTTGCTCCAAAATGCTCCAAAATGCATCTTTTTGCTTCCTTAGCCATATGAACCTAAAAACACACGAAAATGGCTTAAACTACTAAAACAACTATGAATTAACAACATAGATGCACGAAAACAAGCTAAGTAAGTCGCCTAAATATGCTCCTATCAAACTCCCCCACACTTATCTTTTGCTAGTCCTCGAGCAAAACAGAATAAAAACAAATAAACAAAACGACACTAAACACGTAAAACACAACCTACACCTTCCAACAATCGTTTCAGGGATTTCCAATGCACATGACAAGTTAAAAATTATTATTCCCACAGAATTTAGCCATCTTTACCCTTAAGTACATTCTTAATCATAGTCACCACATACTAGTTCACAATTAAGCATTTAAAACCATGTTTTGAATGTAGTAACATGCCTTAGAGAATTTGCTCAATTCCTTACAAGATATGCACTCAATTTTCACTCAGATTTTCTAACTACACACCCTAATCTAGTCATATGTGAGAAGATTGATGTAAACATGAAAACGAACACTCACATATATGTATCACAAAGAACGCAATTTTTGGAGTTAATAAGCATGTTTAGATTATGATCTCATGAATGGAATGCTACTACTTAGACGCGAGAACCAGTGACACCATATGCTCATACCAAATTCAAACTCCACAATTGAAATACATAACACTCAAGATTGAAGTCACGGGTTGTAATGGGGCTTGGGGCGTGTGGATAACAAAGAAGGGATATGGAAAACAAAGGTTCTTAAAGAAATAGTGAGCAAGGCAATTGAATCAACTTAGAATTTTCTTTTGAATGAAAACTCAACTTTGGAACAAAAAGGGAGACAATTTAGGGCCAGAATTGGTGTTTTGAGCCCTTACTTCAATCACTCATTCTTTCATTTTTTTCAAGCTCTTTTTCTTTCTTTCTTTTCTTTTCTGTTTTTCTTTTCTTTTGAAACTCAAAACATACTTAAGAACAAGCATTCCTTCTCCCACACTCATTTTCTTGCATAATGTAACTCAAAAGGAATTCATTTAAGTCATGCTCACTATCTTCTAAGAACAAAGGTGTGGATTGTCCTAAACTAGGCTAGGTGAGGATAATGTGGGTTGACAAAGAATAAAGGCTAAACAAAGCTCAACGGGGGTAAAACTTACAACATATACGAAATATGGGAAGTGAGGCTATTTGGCTATGGTGGCAACTACACAACTTCATCTTGGTATATGTTATGCAAATCAATAACATGCTTTGAATGAAATGGGCATGAGTTCTAGCATTTGGAACTATATGATGAAACGCCTTCTAAGTAGTAACCAAGCAAAGAATAATGAGATCATGCAACGACTTTAGAAAACAAGAAATCACAGATTATACTCTCCAAAGAACGTTATAGGCTCAAGTCTCTCAGGGTTGTAGCGTTTGTTTGAGTTCCTTCCTTCAAGCATGTTACATAACTAATTTTTTTCTTTTATAATTGCATGAGAAGTCATACATTATAACCATAACCAAGCATATACCAAGAGTAAATCAAACTTTTCTCCATGTTTATAACTCTTTTCAACAGTCATGCAATTAGAAACCAAATCCTTATCATTGTGTTGGAAGGTGACCTACGACACAAAAACGACTCAAAACACTCTTTTTAGGCTTTTCAAAACATGTTTTTCAAATTTTTATGTGATTTTTGAATTTTTAAGTCAAAACACACTAAACACACTTAAAAACAGCAAGAAACAACATTTGAAGTTATGGTGGATAAAACCCTACGAATTTGCATCAAAACACTTTAGTAACTCCCCCACACTTAAAACAAACATTGTCCTCAATGTTAAAAACCACACTAAACACAAACAAACGTATAAACAGCAATTAAACATACTAAACATGGCAGAATGTATCTAACAAAGAGAAGAGTTTAGAGATGCAAATCTGGTTATGGAGTTTTCGTTCCATCTTCTCCTTGGTGATTGCAGTGAGGCTTCATCTTGAGTTTCCACAGGCTTACTCTTGAACTGCGCTGCTCCCATCGTTGATTTTCCTTTGTGCTACTCTTGAACTGGGCAGCAGGCTTCCTTTGGTCTCCCCCGAAGGTCTGACTTTCCTCCTCTTATCTGTTTCTTTGTTCAATCTCTCCAATTCGTATTGAAGAGGGTTAGAGGATAGCTCAGCAAAGCTAGGTAAGCAAGCAGGGAATAGAGTCCAGATAGACTCCAAGTGTCGGCTGATTGCTTCTTTCACTTTGCCATGCAAGTAATATCAAGGACAAAGGAAAAGACAGGGAAAGAGCATGATATGAGATACCTTTGCTTTCGCCCTTGATGATATGAGATACCTTTGCTTTCGAAGAGGCAGCGAATGAATCCACATGTTTCGATCCACCGTTTCTTCTTCCTCATTCGTACTGCAGGCATTTGGTATCTTCTTTGGGGGATACATCCATGTTTGAAAGTGTGTTTTCAAGAGAAGGAGAAATCTGAGCATGTTTGAGAGGGTTGGTTGCAGCTTACATTTTCGGCTGAGAAGGAAAATTATGCATTTGTGGGTGTATGCCTTGCCATGAAGGTTGATGTATATAGGAATTGTAATGGCAAATGGCAGTGCGGATGTGGCAATGTCCTCCACGCGTCTTCTGAAAAGCTGGGAGCTTTTGACAAAGTGGCACGCGTCTTCTGAAAAGCCGGGAGCTTTTGACAAAGTTGCACTCGCTTTCTGGAAAGCCGGGAGCTTTCGACTTTGTCACCCACGTTTGTCGGCTAAAGTGTGCAGCTGATTTCTCGCCTTCCACGCGTCTTCTGAAAAGCTGGGATTGCGTCTGACGAGCTGGCGATCTTTACGCCGGAAATTCCGGTTTTTGAAGAGTGGTGTCTCTTCATTTCTAAATCGGTGAACGCCTTTCCTTTAATAGAGGTGATCGATCACCTCTAGCATGCACACTTGAAAATTTGCCCAGAAATCGTCTCCGGACCGTCGAGATTTCACTCCATCCAACCCTTCTCTTTTAACTTCGTGAACAATGGCTAGCTCATCCAACCCATCGAACCTTTGCTTAGATTTGAGTCTAAGCAGTGATCCGGTCGCGTCTCGTCAGGGTAAGGTATGGTGCCCGTCTTTCTTATCTTCCCATGGCCCTCTTACAGATGAGGACTCTGTGATGACGGATCCCACAACGGCTACGATAGTGGCTCGGAACCTCCTCACTCCCAAAGACAGTCAGCTACTTTCAGGACGGTCCGATGAGTTGGCCGTTCAAGAATCCCTGGCTCTGAGTGTTCAGTGCGCTGGCTCTGTGTCCAACATGGGCCAACGCCTTCTTGCTCGCTCCTGTCAGGTTGAATCCTTGATGGCGAAGGTGGAGAGTCTTAAGCAGGAGATCAAACAGCTTAAGTACGAGAACCGAAGTTTGCACGTGCTTGCCAACAATTATTCGTCAGGCATGAAGAGGAAACTTGACGAGCTTGATGACCGTCAAAGGCTTGCAGCTTTCTTCCAGAGGCACCTCTTTCCTGGGTCATCCAGCGTTCCACCAAGGTTTGGGGCCTTGAATGATCTATCTTCGGTGCCTCCCGCTCCTATGCCTTCCGCTCCGATGCCTCTTGCTCCAATGCCTTCTGCTCCGAGACCTCCTGTTCCGATGCCTCCTGCTCCGATGCCTCTTGCTCCGAGAGTGTTGCCACGTAGTGGGGCCTCACGTACTCAACCGTTGTAAAGGCTCCATCTTTCTGCCATGTTTAGATACAATTGTAATTTATCGAAAAAAATCAATGAACAAGCAAAAGTTTTATTTACTGTATTGGGTTGCCTCCCAAGTAGCGCTTTCTTTTACGTCTTGCAGCCAGATGAAGAACCCAATCACTCCAGGATATGTTCACGAATCGGATGAGAACTCCGAGTCATGAACTAGTACCTAAAACAAGAAACAAAACAAATTTAAGAATCTGGAAAAATAAAAACAAACGAAAATAAAACAATCCAAGGGATTAGCAAAGTCGCTAATCCCCGGCAACGGCGCCAAAATTTGATGCGAAATTTATACACACACAAATTAAACCTTCTTTTTGTCAATTGTAGTATAACTATAAGTAGGGGTCGTTCTGGACCGGGGATTAGGAGGGATTGCTAAAACCTTGGAAACTGACTCAAAAACGTAAAAACAAGATAAAACACTAAACTAGACTCAAAGAATGTGAAACTAAACGTTAAAACACTAAGACAAACCAAAAGACTCAAAATGCTTTAAAAACACAAACTAAATTGATTTCTAACTAAATTGAACAATAAAGTAAAGGGGGATTGGATTTGGACGACTTTAAACTAAAAATGGAAACTTGGAAATAAAACAAATTGTAAATATGGATTTGACAGAAATGAATGGATGGGAAGCTAGCTAAGGGGTTCATCTCCACATATGTTATACTTGCATACAAAACGATGTCTAATTGCTTTTCAATAAACCATGAATTCTCAACGCCCCGGGTTAATTAGGTCCGCTTAAATTAACCGTCAAGTTTTCCTTAAGTTAATGAATTGGATGATTGCATACGACAATCCAAAGCATTCCTCACAAGTTCCCTACATGAATTGCATAATAGAGATACAAGCAAGAATCATTAAGCATCATGAAAACTATAAGTGTTGACGAGGCATTCGTTACTATGATTGCATGAAACTTATGCCAAGAATATGTTTAACACGATTGTTTATAAGCAACCTCCACTACTTGTGAATATAAGTTCATAACTATTACGTGAAACTCACTTATATTCTAGCGTCAAATTCATGCATGAAAATTAAGCGTTCATTCTTAATAAACATACATAAATAGGTTATCAATTAAACAGTTAAACAAATTGAATTCACAACTTATGAAACGTAATTAAAAGTAATCAAATCATATTACAAACATAAACATAGTTTCGAATCACCCCCTAGCTAAAGGGGGTTTATTTCCTCATACGTACAAAACAAAGAGAATTGAAATTAAACATTGAAATCAAAGAAACGCCTAAACATTCCAACAACTCAATCTTGAATTGTATGAACGTTTAGGCCTTCTTATCTTCCTCTTTATTGTAGCATAAGGTCTAGGGATAGTTGGTTGGGGGGATGGAAGTGTTGGGAAATTATGGAAATGGATGAGGAGTGGTGGAAATGGAAGATGGTTTTTGGATTCTAAGGGAGACTCACGGCTAAGGAAGGTGGATGTGTTTGTGGTGTTGTGTTGTGTTGTGAATGAGATGATATGATTTTTGAATGAATGAATGCAAGGGTATTTATAGGAGGAGTGGAGATGTATATGGCTATTTGTTTAAGGTGTTTGTGGTTGCAATGATGAAGAATTGCATGTGGAAATAAAAGGGAAAATGTGGTGAAATGATGAAGTAGGAAGGTGGAAATGCATGTGAGATGTTGGAAAGGAAATGGGAATATGAGTAGGCCATGGCATGGGAGTTGTTTTGTTGGTGTAAATGTGCCATGGTTGCAATGATGAAGAATAAAGGGTGCATGTGGGGTGGAATTGAATGAATGCAAAGTGAATGAATAATGAAATGAGTTAAAGAGGGAGAATGTGGTGAAATGATGAAGTAGGAAGGTGGAAATGCATGTGACTTGTTTGTGGAATAAAGAATGAATGGTGGAATGATGAAGAGTTGCATAAAGAATGCATGTAGGGTTAGCTAGGTTGGCTTTGTTTGGGTGCATGTGTGTTAATGGTGGTTTTGCATGTGAATTGATGGATTGTTTTTGATGGAATGGATGGTTCTTTGCATGGCTTTTGAAGTGATTGTGGGCTTTGGAATTGGAAGGAAATGCATGGCCTTGGGGTTGGTTTAAGAGAGAATGGGCTAGGCCCTTTGTTTTATGTCCAAAATGAATACAAGGCCTTCAAATTCGTCCAACACTTTGGCTCCAATCATATGCTATCCATTCCAAGCCCAATTTTGCTCCAAAATGCATCTTTTTGCTTCCTTAGCCATATGAACCTAAAAACACACGAAAATGGCTTAAACTACTAAAACAACTATGAATTAACAACATAGATGCACGAAAACAAGCTAAGTAAGTCGCCTAAATATGCTCCTATCATCCTACTTGAAGTAGGAAAGTCAAAATCCAAATGGTCTCAAGTGAAGCAACAAAGAAGTTTTCCAAGTCCAAGAAGGAAAAGGAGTCCAAGATGAAGAAGGAATGATGAAGACAAGGTTTCCTAATCCTAATAGGCAAAGTTTTCAAGTACAATGAGGAGTCCTTATCCATTTAGGACACCTTATCCTAATCCTATAGGGATGCCATGCACTTTACCTTATCTTGGAGGGTTTCTAGAAGCCTTAGATGCCCTATCCTATCCTTGCCGTGGGTTTTATCCAATTCCCCTTAGTTTTAGGGCTTTCTAGAAGCCCTAAACATTATCCCTAAGCTTTGCCGCACCCTTATCCCTTTTTCCCTACAAATTTGGCACTTAAAGCATGATTTTAGGAACCTTATCTTATCTCCTACAAAGGTGGCGCCCAAACCCTTCTAGAAATCTGATTTCCCTTGCCTTGCAAGGCATTCTAGAAACCTTATCACCTTATCCCATACCTACCGCACCTAGGAAGCATTATCCTTCTCTATTTCTGATTTCTAAGCCTATTTCCTAGTTGATTTGGGTTATTCAAGTCCATATCTGATTACCCTAGGGTTTTAAGTGCCTATATATACTCATATTAACCCCTAGATCAGATCACCACCTCTCATATACATTCATTCATTCCATAAATTCGTCAAAACATCTCCACAACTTTGCCGCAGCCACCAAACACCCCTTTCCTTAGTTTTAGACCCTTGCCGCACCATCCCCTTCCCCTAAACACTACTACATCCCTCCATAATCATACATCCATACACCTAAGGCCCTAAAACCTGTCCCTAGACCCTTGCCGCACCAAGGAGGAGGAGAAGGAAGCTCGGAAGTTCATGCAATTCAAGTTCGGGTCGCTGGAATTTCTAGGTGTTTCTTTCCCTTTGATTTCAATGTTTAATTTCAATTCTCTTTGTTTTGTGCGTATGAGGAACTAAACCCCCCCTTGGCTAGGGGGGATTCGAAACACATGTTTATGCTTGCAATATGATTTGATTACCTCTAATTGCGTTTCATAAGTTGTGAATTCAATTTACTTATCTATGTGAATTACATTGATTTGTGTGTGTTGGTTGAGAGTGCACGCTTAATTATCATGCATAAATTGGATGCTAGGATATAAGGAAATTTCACCTAATCGTTATGGAATTATATTCACAAGTAGTAAAGGTTGATGATCTCAATCGCGTTAAGTAAATTCTTGGTATAAGTTTCATGCAATCATAGTAACAAGTGCTTCGTCAATGCTTATGGTTTTCATAGAACTTAATGATTCTTGCTTGTATCTCTATTATGCAATCATGTAGGGGACTTGTGGGGAATGTTTTGGGTTGTCGTATGCAATCATCCAATTCAATAACGTTAGGAAAATCTGAGGGTTAATTAGTGCAATTCACGGTTAATCTGGGGCGTTGAGAATTCATGGTTTATTGAAAAGCAATTAGAAATCGTTTTGTGTGCAAGTATAACATGTGTGGAGATGAACCCCTTAGCTAGCTTCCCATCCATTCATTAAATCCAAATTCGTTTAAAATCTGTTCGTTTTACAAAGTTTTAAGTTTTGTTTTTAAAATCGTCCAAAACCAATCCCCCTTTACTTTGTTGAGTCAAATTAGTTAGAAATCAATTTAGTTTGTGTTTTTAAGTGTCTTAGGTCAAGTTAAAACCAATTTTCGTCCAAAGTTGTGTCTAGTGCTCAAAACTGCCCAGATTGTGTTTTTAAGGCAGTTTTGAGTGTTTTGGGGCTGTTTTGAGTCTTTTGGTTTGTTTTTGTGTTTTAAAGTTTAGTTTTGCATTCTTTGAGTCTAGTATAGTGTTTTATATTGTGTTTCTACGTTTTTGAGTCAATTCCAAGTGATTAACAATCCCTCTTAATCCCCGGTCCAGAACGATCCCTACTTACATTCTTCACTACAATTGATAAAAAGAGGGTTTAATTTGTGTGCGTATAATTCTCACATCAGAAGGTAGTGGTGTCTGAGAATGTGAGTGCAGTTTTGCAAAGAAAACTTCCACCAAAGCTCAAGGATCCAGGAAGTTTCTCTATCAACCTCACCATAGGGGACAAGAAAGTAGAGAAGGCAATGCTTGATTTGGGTGCTAGCATCAACTTAATGCCTTATTCAGTGTACCTTCAACTAGGTTTGGGAGATTTGAAAGCCACCACCATTTCATTACAACTTGCAGACAGATCCGTGAAATATCCAAGAGGTATAGTAGAAGATATTCTGGTTCAAGTTGATAAACTAATCTTGCCTGCAGATTTTGTAGTGTTGGACATGGAAGAAGCTCCTATCCATGATCGTGAGTTGCCTATATTGCTTGGGAGACCTTTCATGGCCACGGCCAAGACCATCATTGATGTGCAAAATGGACTCCTCACTATGACAGTGTTAGGAGAGACAGTTCAATTCAAAGTGTTTGAATCTCTTTCTCATCCTTCTTCATCTCTTGATTGTTATGCCATTGATGTGCTTGATTCACTTGTATTCTCTAAGTTCTTGCAGGCACAATCAAATGAACCATTACAAACTGTTTTGAGTCAATCTCAAGATGAGTTTGATGAAGAAGATGCACTCATGGAGGAAGTAGCTGCCTTGGAAGCATTATCATTGTATCCTTTGAATGTTTCACCTCTTTTAGAGCCTTTAGAATCATCAATGTCACATCTAACTCCTTCCACTGTTAAGGCACCAAAACTTGAACTTAAACCACTTCCACCACATCTAAAATATGCATATCTAGCTGAATTTGAAACTCTTCCAATTATCATAGCTTCTAATCTCACCCCAAATGAAGAAGATAAACTAATTAGGGTGTTAAAAGAGTTCAAATCAGTTTTTGGTTGGTCTATTGCAGATATCAAGGGAATAAGCCCTACCATGTGCATGCATAGGATTCTCTTGGAGGAAGGGGCAAAGTCAACCCGTGAACCACAAAGAAGGCTCAACCCACACATGAAGGAAGTTGTTAGGAATGAGGTGTTGAAATTATTAGATGTGGGGATCATATATCCCATTTCTGATAGCAAATGGGTGAGTGCCATTCAAGTGGTACCTAAGAAGGTGGGAATCACAGTGATGAAGAATGAAAACAATGAGCTTGTGCCCACAAAGCCCACAGCTAGTTGGCGTGTTTGCACCGATTACAGGAAGTTGAATTCTAGCACTAGAAAAGATTACTTTCCTATGCCTTTCATAGATCAAATGCTTGAGAGATTGGCAGGGTACTCACATTATTGTTTTCTGGATGGATACTCAGGTTACAATCAAATCGCAATCGCTCCGGAGGATCAAGAGAAAACAACCTTTACTTGCCCCTTTGGCACATTTGCATATAGGAGAATGCCTTTTGGACTTTGCAATGCTCCAGCAACATTCCAAAGATGCATGTTGGCCATCTTTTCTGACATGGTAGAAAGGTTCATTGAGGTATTTATGGATGACTTCTCAGTGTTTGGTTCCTCTTTTGATGAATGTCTTAACCATCTATCTTTAGTACTTCAAAGATGTCAGGAAACAAATTTGGTTCTCAATTAGGAAAAGTGCCAATTTATGGTGAAACAAGGAATTGTGTTGGGACATGTAATCTCTAGCAAAGGAATGGAGGTGGACAAAGCCAAAATTGACGTCATCACCAATATGGTAGTCTCCACCACTGTGAAGGGAGTAAGAAGTTTTTTGGGTCATGCGGGTTTTTATCGTCGTTTCATTAAGAACTTTTCAATGATCACTCGTCCATTATGCAATCTGTTAGCTAAAGATGTTGTATTTCATTTTGATAAAGCTTGTATGGATGCATTCAATACTTTGAAATATGAACTAACCTCAGCCCCTATTATTATGGCACCAAATTGGTCTTTACCTTTTGAATTAATGTGTGATGCCTCTGACTATGCTGTTGGTGCTGTTTTAGGGCAAAGGGTGAACACACTTCCACATGTGATCTACTATGCAAGTCGGACTCTGCATGATGCTCAACTTAACTATTCCACAACTGAAAAGGAGTTGCTTGCTGTTGTTTTTGCCTTAGAAAAGTTTAGGTCATATCTTGTGGGATCTAAAGTTATTGTGTTTTCTGATCATGCAGCCCTTAGGTACTTGATGACAAAGAAGGATGCTAAACCACGCTTGATTAGATGGATACTCTTACTACAAGAGTTTGACTTGGAAATTCGAGATAAGAAGGGCAGTGATAATGTTGTGGCTGACCATTTGTCCAGACTTAATGAAAACCATGGAGTGGGGCAACCCTTGCCCCTAAATGAATCATTTCCAGATGAACAACTCCTTGTTGTTCAAGAACAAGAACCATGGTATGCTGATTTTGTTAATTATCTGGCTTGTGGTGTAATGAGAAATGACCTTTCTTTTCAGGAAAGAAAAAAGTTCCTTGCCATGGTAAAGCACTACGTTTGGGACGAACCATATTTGTTCAAATATTGCCCTGACCAAATCATTAGGAGATGTGTCCCAGAGAGTGAGCAACAAAGCATTCTAACATTTAGCCATACATTGGCTTGTGGAGGACATTTTGGTGCCAAAAAGACATCTATAAAGGTTTTACAATCTGGTTTCTTTTGGCCTACTTGATGCGAACTAAGTAAGCACACAAATTAAAACCCTCTTGTGACAATTGTAGTAAAGATGCAAGTAGGGATCGTTCTAGACCGGGGATTAGGAGGGATTACTAAATCACTTGGAAACTGACTCAAAAACGTAAAACAAACGTTAAAAACACTAAACTAGACTCAAAGAATGTAAAACTAAACAATAAAAATACTAAAACAAATCAAAAGACTCAAAGAATACAAAACACTTATAAACACAAACTAAGACACTTTCTAAATAAATTGGACACAAAAGTAAAGGGGGATTGAGGTTTTGACAAAAATAAATTAAATGCAAAGATTGTAATTTAAAGGCAGAATTTAAATATGAATGTGATGAAATATGGAATGAATGCTAGCTAGAAGGTTCTTCTCCACACATGTCACACTTGCATACACTTTGATTTTCAGTTGGTCTTTCGATAAATTATGAAACTCAACGCCCCAAATTAAACGTGAATTGCACTAATTAACCCTCAGTTTTTCCACAAGTTATTAAGTTGGATGATTGCATACGACAACCCAAAACATTCCCTACAAGTTCCCTACATGAATTGCATAATAGAGATACAAGCAAGAATCATTAAGTTCTATGAAAAACATAAGCATTGACGAAGCATTCGTTACTATGAATTGCATGAAACTTATGCTAAGAATTCATTCAACGCGATCGTTTTCAAGCGATCTTCACTACTTGTGATTATAAGATTGTAACTATTAGGTGAAACTCCCTCATAATCTAGCATCATATTCATGCATGAAAACTAAGCGTGCACTCTCAATCAACATACACAAATAAGTTATCAATCAAATAGATGAACGAATTGAATCCACAACTTATGAAATTCCAACCAAAAGTAATCAATTCATATTGCAAGCATAAACATGGTTTCGAATCACCCCCTAGCTAACTAGGGGGATTTAGCCTCTCATGGTCACAAAAAGAGAATTACAAATGAGTTTAAACATAAAGCATAAAGGATTGATTACACCTAGAACGCCCAACGAATCCACGTGAATTGGTGCGCGTCGAAGCTCCTCTTTCCTCTTCTCCTTCTGCGGCAGATTGGTTGTGAGTGATTTTTGGATGTGTTTCTGGTTTAGGGATGGTTTAATGGTGGTTTAATGGTGCGGCAAGGTAGTGGGGTGGTGTAGGGAGGTGTGTAAGGTGGTGGAGAGTGGTGGAGGGGCTGCGGCAAAGCTTGGAAGCGGTTGGAATGCAGGGATGTTTGCTGCGGCAGGATGGATTCTTGGATGGTGTTGCGGCTGTTTTAATAGGTTTTTGAAAATAAAAATGCATGGAATTAATTAGGTCGGCTAGGATCAAACTAAAAGGGTACGGCTGATATGTAATTAGGGTGATTAGGGTTAGGGTTTAAGTGAATGATATGAGACACAAATGCCCCCCTAGGGTGCGGCAAGGGAAGGAAAAGAAAGTGCAAAGGCACGGCTTGGGCTTTAAAGTGGGCTAGGGCCATTGTTTTGTGTCCTAAAGTGCATACAAGGCCGTCAAAGTGGCTAGAAAATACGGACGTTTAAGTTTAGGAAAGGTTACCAAAACGGGAAACTTAAGGTTAACTTTCCTAAAATAGGAAACCTTGTTTGAGTAGGATTCCTCGTTTTGGTAAGAATTCATCGTTGGCGTAGGAATTCGTCGTTTCTTCAAGTCTTCAACTCATTCATTCCTCTTTCGCTCCAAAAGACTCCAATTTGCATCTTCTTGCACACTTTGGCCTTATAATCTGAAAATACACAAAAGTGGCCTTAAACACTGAAATAGATAAGTAAACACAACATAAATGCACGAGAACAAGCTAATTAAGTCGCATGAATATGCGCCTATCAAATTCCCCCACACTTAACTTTTGCTAGTCCTCGAGCAAAACAAAACAACTAAAGAAAACAAAACGAAACAAAACAAAGAAAACAACCTAAACCTTCCAACGTTTGCCTCAGGGATTTCCAATGAAACATGACATGTCAAAAATCATTACGCACATAACTTTTAGTCTTACTTCCCCTTAAGCACATACTTAATCATAGTCACCATTCACTAGTTCGCATTTAATCAATTAAACACATTTTGAATGTAGTAACATGCCTTAGAGAATTCCCTTAATTCCTCACTAGTTATGCACTCTATTTTCACTCAGATTTTCTGACTACACACCCTACACTAGTTATATGTGAGAAGATTGATGTAAACATGAAAGACTAGTACTCACATATGTTATAACAAAGAACGCAATTTCTGGAGTAATTAAACGTGTTTAGATATGATCTCATGAATGGAATGCTACTACTTAGATGCGAGAACCAGTGACACCATATGCTCATACCAAATTCAAACTCCACAATTGAAATGCACAACACTCAAGATAAAAGTCAAGGGTTGTAACGGGGCTTGGGGTGTTGGCTGACAAGGAAAGGTAGGGAAAAACAAAAGTTCTTTAAGCAATAGCAAGTAAAGTAATGAAATTTAGACCTAAAATTCCCTTAGAATGCAGAAATCAACTTTTAGACAAACAGGGGAGATTTAAACAACTCTTAGGGCCTAATTCATTGTTCTGGGCCCTTACTTCAACAACCAATACCTTGAACTCTTTTTCACTTCTTTTCAACTCTTTTTCATTTTTTTTTTCTTTTCTTTTCTTTCTTTCTTTTTTTTTTTTTTTTTTTTCTTTTTCTAGCCGTGCCTATGGCACATCAACCCACATCCATAATCCTTCCCCCACACTTATTTTCTGCAACACATTAATCAAAAGGAATTCATTGCTTACTATGCTTCAAGAACAAGGGTACGGATGGTCCTAATCTAGGCTAGGTGAGGATGATATGGGTTAACAAAGAACATGGGCTAACATAGCTCAATGGGGTTAAACTTAAACACAAAATGAATGAAGGGCACATGGTTGTTTGGCTTTGATGGTGGTCACTACACAACTTCATCTTGAATATGTGTTATGCAAATCAATGACATGCTTTGAATGAAATGGGCATGAGTTCTAGCATTTGGAACTAAGTGATGAAACGCCCTCTAAGTAGTAACCAAGCAAAGAATAATGAGATCGTGCAACGACTTAGAAAACAATGATGCAAAGATTATAACTCTCCAAATAACGTTTAGGCTCAAGTCTCACAGGGATGTAGCGTTTGTTTAAGTTCCTTCCTTCAAGCATGTTACAAAAACTGATTTTTATCATTTGTGATTACATGTGAATTCGTAAACTATAACTACAACTAAGCATAAACCAAAGAGTATATCAAACGTCCAACCATGTTTGTAACTTTCTTTAACCATCATGCAATTAAAAACCAAATCCTCATCATTGCATTGGAAGGTGACCTACAACACAAACAAACACACAAAAACAACTCTTTTTGGGTTTTTCAAAACAATTTTTCAAATTTTTATGGTATTTTCGGATTTTTAAGTCAACACACTCTAAAACACTCTAAAATAGCTTAAAAACACTTAAAAACAGTGGGAAACAAGTTTAGACATGCTAGGTGGTAAAACCCTACAAATTTCATGCACAAATATCTCAAAACAGAATGTTACCCCCCCACACTTAAACTAAACATTGTCCTCAATGTTTTAGACACAATTAAAAACACAATACACAAAACATAAAGTAAGCAACAAAGGAAAGGGTTTAGGGACGCAAATCTGAGTGTGGAGCGATTCCCAAGTTCTTCCTTTGTTGATTGCATGGGTTGCCTCCCACGAAGCGCTTGCTTTAACGTCTTCCAGCCGGACGAAACCTTCTTTTACTCTTCACTCTGGCTCACGGAATGGAGGGTTATGTCCTCCACGGTATACTCCTTGAAATTTCTCGTAGTACGGCTCGATGAATGGGAGGGGATAGTGATCCTCCCTGATTTTGGTGCTTGGGTTCCGACACTCCATGTACATGCTCCCACCACCTTTAAATTGGTTTTTCACCTGCACCACAGAAGGTAACAACCTATTACTTGAAATGGGAATCGGAATTGGGATTGGAGACTTACTAGGATGTTGTGGCAATGTCCCTAGGGCAGCCACTATCTCGCCAATTTTAGCACAAGGCACGGCCATATTGGATGTTTTTATGGTAATGGCGTGCTCTTGGTGCTCCAATCCAATTCCTTCCTTGATGGTGATTCTAGATGCATCCTTCTTGATTGGTGCGGATCCTTTCGGCCCTAAGTCCTTATGCACATCTATAACACAACAAGAATGAACATCATTAGTACTCTTAATGGATTCAGAAACTTTAAAGTTAATTGTATCACCACCAAACTCCATAGTTAAAGCTCCCTTGGCCACATCAATCTTGGTGTGGGCTGTTTTCATGAAAGGTCGTCCAAGTAAGAGCGGTGATGGTGGAGAGTAGGTTGAATCATCCATGTCAAGCACATAGAAATCTGCAGGAAAAATCAAATGTTCTACCTGCACCAAAACATCTTCCAAGACTCCTCTCGGGTATGCATTAGATCGATCAGCTAATTGTATAACAACACCATCATTTTTAAGCTCTCCTAGATTCATAGATGCATAAACAGAGTATGGCATGACATTAATTGATGCACCTAAATCTAGCATAGCATGTTCGAACTTTGTATTTCCAATTACACACGGGATCGTGAAACTACCTGGATCTTTGCATTTGGGTGGTAGTTTGCGTTGCAAGATGGCAGAGACATTCTCACTTACATGAACCACCTCTTTTTCTTGAATCCGTTTCCTTGTTGTACAAAGCTTTTTCAAGAACTTCGCATACTTCGGGATTTGCTTGATTGCATCCAAAAGGGGTATGTTGACTTGAACTTTTCTAAATGTCTCTAGAACATCTTTTTCCTCCTCTTCTTTCGTGGATTGCAAAAATCTGCTAGGAAAAGGAACATCGGGTGGAACAAAGTTAGAATTAATCAATTTTGACCCCAACTTACCTTTGGTGGCCGAATGAGATGAGTTGGGTGCATTAATGTCCCTTGATAGTTGCGGCAAGGGTGCTTGTACCCTTGCCGTGGGCTTGCTTGCTTCCTCCTCTTCATGTTGCAGCTTTTCATCCTCGTTATGACCTGTTTTTGATGTAGGACCTGCCCCAACTTCCTTACCACTTCTTAGGGTGATTGCTTTAGCTGATTCGAAACCTCCCTTCGGATTTGGAATGGTGGAACTAGGGAGTTGTCCGGGATCTCGAAACTTACCTACAAACTCGGCAATCTGCCCAATTTGTTTCTCAAGTTGATCCACCCTCTTATCTTGGTTTTGCATAGCCTTCGCTTGATCTTCCTGCCCATTAGACAACTTAGTTAGTATCTTAATAAGTGTATCATTGTCTAAAGAGTTACCTGAACTTGTTTGGGCAGATTGTGGAGGTGCTTGTGTGGGTGCGAATGGCTTGGTGAAGAAGCCCGGAGGTTGTTGCCTAAAGCCCCCTTGTTGTGGTGGTTGTTGGGGCTCTCTCCATTTAAAGTTTGGGTGGTCTCTCCAACCCGGATTGTAAGTGTTCGAGTACGGGTCGTTCCTTGGTTGGTTTTGACCCTGAAATCCAATCGCGTTGGCGCTTTCCCATCCACCATTTTCTATGAGTTGCGGGCACTTATCAGAAGCATGTCCTTGGATCGAACACACCCCGCATACAACCGGTCCTTGCATCCTCATGCCTTCGGCCATCTGAGACACAATGGACGTAAGATTAGCTAACTGGGAATGAATATCGGGGGTGGAACTTACCTCATGCACTTGCTGCCGTGGGGGTCCTCTTTGGCCTACTCCCTCATATTGTTGAGCGTTCAACGCTCGGTTCGCGATCAAGACCTTGGCCGCCATGGGTGTCTTGTCCACCAATGCTCCACCCGCCGATGCGTCAAGCATTTGTCGTTCAATTGGCAGGAGCCCCTCGTAGAAGTATTGCAGAAGCAACTCCTCCTTCATCTGGTGCTGTGGACAAGAAGCAACAAGAGATTTAAAACGTTCGTAATACGTAGGAAAAGACTCACCATCTTCTTGCTGTATACCACTTATCCTTTTTCGTAAAAGGATGATTCGAGAAGTTGGGAAAAACTTCTCCAGAAAGGCCCTCTTCATGCTCTCCCACGATGTGACGGTTCCGGGAGCTAAATCGTACAACCAATCCTTGGCTTTGTCCATCAAAGAAAATGGAAAAGCCTTCATCTTCAATATACTTCCGTCAACGTTGACGGGAGTCATACTTGAGCACACCACCTCAAATTCCTTTAGGTGCTTGTTCGGATCCTCCATGGACAACCCATGGTACTTCGGAATATGATGGAGCAAGCTTGACTTCAACTCAAACTCCTCGGTCTTCCCTTCGGCCGGTGGGGGATATTGGATGCACAAGGGTGCTGCATTAGCCAATCCCGAAGCGGAAAGCTCCTTAAGTGTCCGGTTGTCTACGGCCATGTCTTGTGGCTCCTCAAAGATCCCTGCCGTGGCCTCTTCTTCCTCTTCTAGGCCTTGTTCGTCAAGCTCAGGTTCCGGGCTTGGCGGATTTGATTCGTGATGCTTCTTCCTTCGTCTCAAAGTCCTCTCAAAGTCACTGTCAAAGTCCGAGATACGCTCACGAATCGGTTGAGAACTCCGAGTCATGCACTAGTACCTAAAACAAGGAAAACAAAACAAAATCAGAAACTTCAACAAAATAAATAAATAAACAGAAATTAAACAATCCAAGGGATTAGCGAAGTTGCTAATCCCCGGCAACGGCGCCAAAAATTTGATGCGAACTAAGTAAGCACACAAATTAAAACCCTCTTGTGACAATTGTAGTAAAGATGCAAGTAGGGATCGTTCTAGACCGGGGATTAGGAGGGATTACTAAATCACTTGGAAACTGACTCAAAAACGTAAAACAAACGTTAAAAACACTAAACTAGACTCAAAGAATGTAAAACTAAACAATAAAAATACTAAAACAAATCAAAAGACTCAAAGAATACAAAACACTTATAAACACAAACTAAGACACTTTCTAAATAAATTGGACACAAAAGTAAAGGGGGATTGAGGTTTTGACAAAAATAAATTAAATGCAAAGATTGTAATTTAAAGGCAGAATTTAAATATGAATGTGATGAAATATGGAATGAATGCTAGCTAGAAGGTTCTTCTCCACACATGTCACACTTGCATACACTTTGATTTTCAGTTGGTCTTTCGATAAATTATGAAACTCAACGCCCCAAATTAACCGTGAATTGCACTAATTAACCCTCAGTTTTTCCACAAGTTATTAAGTTGGATGATTGCATACGACAACCCAAAACATTCCCTACAAGTTCCCTACATGAATTGCATAATAGAGATACAAGCAAGAATCATTAAGTTCTATGAAAAACATAAGCATTGACGAAGCATTCGTTACTATGAATTGCATGAAACTTATGCTAAGAATTCATTCAACGCGATCGTTTTCAAGCGATCTTCACTACTTGTGATTATAAGATTGTAACTATTAGGTGAAACTCCCTCATAATCTAGCATCATATTCATGCATGAAAACTAAGCGTGCACTCTCAATCAACATACACAAATAAGTTATCAATCAAATAGATGAACGAATTGAATCCACAACTTATGAAATTCCAACCAAAAGTAATCAATTCATATTGCAAGCATAAACATGGTTTCGAATCACCCCCTAGCTAACTAGGGGGATTTAGCCTCTCATGGTCACAAAAAGAGAATTACAAATGAGTTTAAACATAAAGCATAAAGGATTGATTACACCTAGAACGCCCAACGAATCCACGTGAATTGGTGCGCGTCGAAGCTCCTCTTTCCTCTTCTCCTTCTGCGGCAGATTGGTTGTGAGTGATTTTTGGATGTGTTTCTGGTTTAGGGATGGTTTAATGGTGGTTTAATGGTGCGGCAAGGTAGTGGGGTGGTGTAGGGAGGTGTGTAAGGTGGTGGAGAGTGGTGGAGGGGCTGCGGCAAAGCTTGGAAGCGGTTGGAATGCAGGGATGTTTGCTGCGGCAGGATGGATTCTTGGATGGTGTTGCGGCTGTTTTAATAGGTTTTTGAAAATAAAAATGCATGGAATTAATTAGGTCGGCTAGGATCAAACTAAAAGGGTACGGCTGATATGTAATTAGGGTGATTAGGGTTAGGGTTTAAGTGAATGATATGAGACACAAATGCCCCCCTAGGGTGCGGCAAGGGAAGGAAAAGAAAGTGCAAAGGCACGGCTTGGGCTTTAAAGTGGGCTAGGGCCATTGTTTTGTGTCCTAAAGTGCATACAAGGCCGTCAAAGTGGCTAGAAAATACGGACGTTTAAGTTTAGGAAAGGTTACCAAAACGGGAAACTTAAGGTTAACTTTCCTAAAATAGGAAACCTTGTTTGAGTAGGATTCCTCGTTTTGGTAAGAATTCATCGTTGGCGTAGGAATTCGTCGTTTCTTCAAGTCTTCAACTCATTCATTCCTCTTTCGCTCCAAAAGACTCCAATTTGCATCTTCTTGCACACTTTGGCCTTATAATCTGAAAATACACAAAAGTGGCCTTAAACACTGAAATAGATAAGTAAACACAACATAAATGCACGAGAACAAGCTAATTAAGTCGCATGAATATGCGCCTATCACTACTTTATTCAAAGATGCTTTTGATTTTTGTTCTAAGTGTGATAGGTGCCAGAAAATGGGGAACATTAGCCGAAGAAATGAAATGCCATTGAACAACATTTTGGTGGTGGAGCTCTTTGATGTTTGGGGAATCGATTTTATGGGACCATTTCCATCCTCTTTTGGCTACTTATACATATTAGTGGCAGTGGATTACGTATCCAAATGGGTTGAAGCCATGGCTACAAGAACTAATGATCATAAGGTTGTTTTGAATTTTCTTAAAGATGTGATTTTTTGTAGGTTTGGAACCCCAAGAGCTATTATTAGTGATGGTGGCAGCCATTTCTGCAACAAACCCTTTGAATCCTTGATGAAGAAATACAACATCAACCACAAAGTGGCAACCCCATACCACCCTCAAACCTCAGAACAAGTGGAGATTAGCAACAGGGAGATCAAGAACATTCTGATGAAGACTGTGAGCCCTACAAGGAAGGATTGGTCATTGAGGTTGAATGATGCACTATGTGCATATAGAACAGCATACAAGACCCCCATTGGCATGAGTCCTTATCGCCTTATGTTTGGGAAAGCTTGTCATTTGCCAATGGAGCTTGAACACCGTGCATATTGGGCCATCAAGAAGTTCAACTTTGATTACAAGGATGCTGGAATAGCAAGGAAGCTCCAACTTAATGAGTTGGAAGAACTTAGAAATGAGGCATATGAGAATGCCAAAATCTACAAGGAACGGACTAAGCTCTATCATGACAAGGCCATCCTAAGGAAGGAGTTTCACCAAGGTATGAAAGTACTTTTGTATGACTCACGTTTGAGACTTTTTCCAGGAAAACTGAAGTCTAGGTGGGTGGGACCATTCAAAGTACTGCAAACATTTCCCCATGGAGCTGTGGAGATAGAGAACATGAAGAATGACACCTCTTTTAAAGTCAATGGGCAGCGATTGAAACCATATTTGGAGAAAGTAGAGGAGGAGCCAGTGTATCAAGTTGTAGATTTTCTTGAGTTTACAACACCATGAACAAGCTACCATGTCTTGCCTAGACATTAAATAAAGCGCTTGCTAGGAGGCAACCTAGTGTGGTTTGTGTTCTTTCCTTATTTTGTGTTTATGTTATTTCCATTCCATATTCTTTGCCTATTTACTTTGCATACAATTTTAAGCATCGAGGACAATGCTTAGATTAGGTTTGGGGGTGTGGGATGGAAGGTTTGTGTTTTGGATTTGTTTTATGTGTTAGTTTGGGTAAGATTGTTGAAAGTTTATTTTTGGGTTGTTTGTTTGTTTTTGTTTGGGTTAAGTGTGTTTTTGCTTGCTAATATGAATGTATATGAGGGCTATGTTTGAAAACAAACGATTGGGTTGCTATGAAAAAGTGTTGCATCTTGTTGTCATGTATTAAGCTATAACTCTTGGAATTATGATGATAGAGGTACCATACTTAAATTCTGGAAGAAGAATAGTGGAGACTACCCTAGTGAGTTATTTTGAGCCTAATTGCTTCTTTGAGAGGGTTTAAAGTGTTTCTACTCCTATCTTTTTCTTTCAATTTCACTTTAAATGATCTTATTACTTCTATTTTGTTTGGATACTAAGAATCATTCTCCTTTGCAGATACCATGTGTTTAGTATCATTCATTCATGAACTCAATGAGATGATGTTAGGCTATGCATGTTTAACTACTAAAAGGCTTAAATCCTACCCATTTGTGTGCTCCATTCACCCTTATCGCAGCCAAACACTTTAGCCTAATTCTTTCATCACCCACACCATAATCTACCCATTATAGCCCATTTCAAGCCATACCTTATAGTTTGGGGAATACCAATGTGATGAAGACTAAGGGCAGATTGAGTTATAGAGCAAGATTGTGGCGTGTACCGAGGGCACCTATGTTGAAAATGTTTCTAAAAAAAAAAAAAAAAAAGAAGAGAGGATCAAAGTGGATACAAATTCCAAATCGCCTCATTATAAAGCATAGGGCCTGGACGCCAAAAACAAAAGAAGACAAATGCCAGTGAAGAGCATGATCCTCAAAGACACCTTGGTATACCCCAAGCTCTAGTATTTCATATCACTTCCTTCGTAACCTATACCCTAAGCCTTGCATTACAATCTTGAGAAAGACCTAGCTGATCATTGAGGATGTATTCATGGGTGATGGTAAGTGTGTGTGTTATCTATACTCTTAGCATTCGATTCATTTCATGAGATCTACTCAGAAACTGTGCTTCCATTTCAGATTTCATATGTGAGAATTTTGATTCCCTTTACATAATTTCACTCATATATGTTGTTGAGAGACTAAACCTTAAGATCTGAGTGAGAACTTGAGTGGAAGCTGTGAGGAGTAGAGTTGAGGCGAATTCTATCTTAAGCATTTGGGTATGGTGACCTTGAAGTTGTAAGACATGGAGAAATATCTTTATACGTTACAATTGATACGATTCTTTGAAGTGGCAAACTTTTGAGTTGAATGAATGACAAAATCTTCATTGGTTCTTATTAGTTTGTTTAAAGCATGTATTAGCCAAATTGTTTGCAGTGTTTGTAGATGTTTGTGGGTGTCATCACTGTAAACCCTCAGGAGACAGAACTCCTCCAACTAGGGACACCTAGGGGTTCAAAGGCTTGTTGCACATGCTCAGTGCAATCGTTTAGCCAGCGAAAGTGGTTTAGTTAGATGTTTGTGTTTTGTGTGTTTTAGTTTTAAGTTTGCTCGAGGACTAGCAAAAACCAGGTTTGGGGGTATTTGATAAGTCACATTTTGTATACATTTATATCTTCATTATTTGGCGTCTTTGTGATTGTTTTGGATTAAACTAGTTGCATTTTACCTTATTTGGTGTTAGTGTACAGCCAAGGGTGAATTTGGATCAATGGGAAGGCAAATGAATTAAAAACGTTCCTTTTGGTAGCTGAGCATTATTCTAAATGTGGAGAGGATTCTAGGGAGTTAAATTGAAGTCCAAATGAAGAATCTAGGAAACATGTGACTGCTTGAATTTTAGGAAAAGATGTGGAAGTGTAAAGTGGTGCAATTCGGCCATATTGGGTGATTCTAAGCAAGGCAAAAGCATTGAAGTCAGATTAGGTGATTCCAACACCAAAACATTGATAGGAGCATATTTATACGACTTAGTTAGCTTGTTTTCTTGCATTTAATTAGCTAAACTATGTTAATTATAGTGTTTAAAGTTATTTTCGTGCAATTTCAGGTTTTAGTGTCAAAGTATGCAAAAAGAAGCAATTTGGAGCATTCTAGAGCATTTTTGGGCCAAGATTGGATAGTGCAAGCATGGTGGCATGAGGATGGACGAATTTGAAAGGCTTGAATTCAGTTAGGGAGTTGCAAGGGGGCCTAAAAACCTTATTTCTAGAAGGCTTTATCTATTCACACATGGTGCCTAATTTCTGCCTAATTTCTGTATTGGAAGAACAAGCCGTGAATTCAAATATATGTTTATGCTTGCAATATGATTTGATTACTTCTAATTACGTTTCATAAGTTGTGAATTCAATTTGTTTAACTGTTTGATTGATAACCTATTTATGTATGTTTATTGAGAGTGCACGCTTCATTTTCATGTATGAATTTGACGCTAGAATATAAGTAAGTTTCACGTAATAGTTATGAACTTATATTCACAAGTAGTGGAGGTTGCTTATAAATAATCGCGTTAAACGAATTCTTGGCATAAGTTTCATGCAATCATAGTAACTGATGCGAGAATTATACGCACACAAATTAAACCCTCTTTTTATCAATTGTAGTAAGTATGTAAGTAGGGATCGTTCTTAACCGGGGATTAGGAGGGATTGCAAATCTCTTGGAAACTGACTTAAAAACGTAAAATAAAGTTTAAAACACTAAGCTAGACTCAAAGAATGCAAAACTAAACATTTAAAACATTAAAACAAACCAAAGGACTCAAAACAGCCCCAAAACACTCAAAACTGCCTTAAAAACACAATCTGGGCAGTTTTGAGCACTTTGGTGAATTTGGACGAATGTGTGTAATAAATTGAATCAAAACACTTATAAACACAAACTAAGACACTTTAACACTAAACTAGACTCAAAGAATGCAAAACTAAACACTTAAAACACTAAAACAAACCAAAAGACTCAAACAGCACCCAAAACACTCAAAACTGCCTTAAAAACACTTTCTGGGCAGTTTTGAGCACTTTGACTACTTTGGACGAAATTGGGTAATAAAATGAATCAAAACACTTAGAAACACAAACTAAGACACTTTCTAACTAAGTTGGACACTAAAGCAAGGGGGGATTGAGTTTTGGACGAAATTAAACTAATTGCACAGATTCTAATTAAAACAGATTGTAAGTATGAATGTGATGGATTGCTAGCTAAGGGGTTCATCTCCACACATGTTACACTTGCATAATAAAAAGATTTCCAATTGCATTTCAATAAACCATGAATTCTCAACACCCCAAGTTAACCGTGATGCACTAATTAACCTTCAAATCTTCCTAACGTTATTGAATTGGATGATTGCATACGACAACCCAAAACATTCCCCACAAGTCCCCTACATGATTGCATAATAGAGATACAAGCAAGAATCATTACGCTCTATGAAGATTATAAGTGTTGATGAGGCATTCGTTACTATGATTGCATGAAACTTATGCCAAGAATTCGTTTAACGCGATTGTTTATAAGCAACCTCCACTACTTGTGAATATAAGTTCGTAACTATTAGGTGAAACTCACTTATATTCTAGCGTCATATTCATGCATGAAAATTAAGCGTGTACTCTCAATAAACATACATAAATAAGTTATCAATCAAACAGTTAAACAAATTGAATCCACAACTTATGAAACGTAATTAGAAGTAATCAAATCAAAATGCAAGCATAAACATATATTTCGAATCCCCCCCTAGCCAAGGGGGGGTTTAGTTCCTCATACGTACAAAACAAAGAGAATTGAAATTAAACATTGAAATCGAGGAAAAGCAACACCTAAAAATTCCAACAACTCAAACTTGAATTGTATGAACGTTTAGGCACTCTTCTCCTCCTCTTTGTTGTGGCACAAGGTCTAAGGATAGGTTTGGAGGGATGGGGAGTTATGGATGGTGTAGAATGATGTGTTTAGGATAGGGATGGATGTAGGGGACCTCAAGGCTTATTTTTGGGCAGAAAATATGAAGAATGGTGAAGTATGGATGTGTTATAGAGAAGGGATGAATTTCTGGCGTGAATGGTGAATCCATGAATGGGAATGCAATGGATGCTTATTTATAGGTGAATGAAGGAAGAAAAGAGGGAATATGACAGCTAGGTTGTGATGATGAATGCATGTGCAAAGTTGGTTGAATGATTATGAGTGCATGTGGCTGATTTATGAAGGGAATGCATGTGGATTAAAGTGGAATGACAGCTAGGTTAAATGATGAATGCATGTGCAAAGTTGGTTGAATGATTATGGGTGCATGTGGCTGATTTATATGAATGATTATGGGTGCATGTGCAATGAAGTGGAATGGATGTGGCTGCAAGGTTTTGTGTTAGGTGATAAGTGGTGATGATAAGTGTATGATAAGTGATAAGTGGTGATGATAAGTAATGATATGTGATTATGATAAGTGGTGATGATAAGTAATGATATGTGATTATGATAAGTGATAAGTGGTGATGATAAGTAATGATATGTGGGAGTGTGGCTGAAATGAAGGAGTGGAATGTTGGAATGTTATGCACGGCTAAGGATATAGGAAAGGTTTAAATGTCCTAAAACTAAAGGGAACAAGGTTCCAACACTTTGGTCTTCAATTAGGTCTTCAATTTCGTCCAACACTTTGGCTCCAAGCATAAGCTATCCATCCTTAGCCCAAAAGTGCTCCAAAAGTCTCCAAAATGCATCTTTTTGCTCCTTTAGCCCTTTGGACCTACAAACACACGAAAATAGCTTAAAGTACTAAAATAACTAAATAAACATAACGTAAATGCACGAGAACAAGCCATTTAAGTCGCATGAATATGCTCCTATCCAAATGGAAGCACAGTTTCTAAGTAGATCTCATGAAATGAATCAAATGCTAAGAATATAGATAACACACACACTTACCATCACCCATGAATACATCCTCAACGATTAGTTAGGTCTTTCTCAAGATTGTAATGCAAGGCTTAGGTTATAGGTTACGAAAGAAGTGATATGAAATACTAGAGCTTGGGGCATACCAAAGTGTCCTTGAGGATCATGCTCTTCACTTGCGTTTGTCTTCTTTCTTCTTTGTTTTTGGCGTCCAGGCCCTATGTCTTATCATGAGGCGATTTGGAACTTGTATCCACTTTGATCCTTTTTTTTTTTCTTTTTTTTTTTAGAAACATCTTCAACATAGGTGCCCTCGGTACACGCCATAATCTTGTTCTAAAGCTCAATTTACCTTTAGTCTTCATCACATTGGTATTCCCCAAACTATAAGGTATGGCTTGTAATGAGCTAGACTGGTAGAGTATGGTGTGGGTGATGAAAGAATTAGGCTAAAGTGTTTGGCTGCAACAAGGGTGAATGGAGCACACAAAGGGATAGGATTTAAGCCTTTAAGTAGTTAAAACATGCATAGCCTAACTACGTCTCATTGAGTTCATTCATAAATGATACTAAACACATGGTATCTGCAAAAGAGAGTAATTCTTAGTATCCAAACAAAATAGAAGTAATGAGATCATTTAGAGTGAAATTGAAAGAAAAAGATAGGAGTAGAAACACTTTAAACCCTCTCAAAGAAGCAATTAGGCTCAAAATAACTCACTAGGGTAGTCTCCACTATTCTTCTTCCAGAATTTGAGTATGGTACCTCTATCATCATATCTTCAAGAGTTACAGCTTTATAAATAACAACAAGATTCAAAACTTTGTCATAGCAACCCAATAGTTTGTTTGCAAACATAGCCCTCATATACATTCATATTAGTAAGAAAAAACACACTTAACTAAAACAAACACAAAAAAAAAAAAAAACAAACCAAACCTTCCATCCCATACCCCCAAACCTAACCTAAACATTGTCCTCGATGTTTAAAATTGTATGCAATGCAAGTAGGCAAAGAATATGGAATGGTAACAATATAAACACAACATAAAGAAAGAACCCAAACCACACTAGGTTGCCTCCTAGGAAGCGCTTTATTTAATGTCTAGGCAAGACATGGTAGCTTGTTCATGGTGTTGTAAACTCAAGAAAATCTACAACTTGATACACTTGCTCCTCCTCCACTTTCTCCAAATATGGTTTCAATCGCTGCCCATTGACTTTAAAAGAGGTGCCATTCTTCATGTTCTCTATCTCCACAGCTCCGTGGGAAAATGTTTGCAGCACTTTGAATGGTCCGACCCACCTAGACTTCAATTTACCTGGAAAAAGTCTCAAACGTGAGTCATACAAAAGTACTTTCATACCTTGGTAAAACTCCTTCCTTAGGATGGCCTTGTCATGATAGAGCTTAGTCCGTTCCTTGTAGATTTTGGCATTCTCATATGCCTCATTGATGCGAGAATTATACGCACACAAATTAAACCCTCTTGTTGTCAAATTGTAGTAAGGATGCAAGTAGGGGTCGTTCTAGACCGGGGATTAGGAGGGCTTGCTAAAACCTCTAAATTGACTCAAAAACATAAAAACAAAGTTTAAAACGTTCACAAAGACTCAAAGGACTCAAAACAGGTTCAAAAGACTCAAAACTGCCTAAAAACACTAACTAGGCAGTTTCTGACCTTAAACACAAATTTGGACAAATTTAAGATTATAGGTTGATTCAAAACACTTTAAAACACAAATTAAGACACTTTAACACTAAACTAGACTCAAAGAATGCAAAACTAAAAGTTAAAACACTTAAACAAACCTAAAACCCAAAACAGCAACTAGAAGACTCCAAACTGCCTAAAAACCACTTTCTGGGCAGTTTTGAGCACCTACACTAATTTGGACGAAATTGGATGAAAACTTGAATCAAAATATTTAGAAACACAAATCAAAACACTTTCTAACTAATCTAAGACTTCAAATATAAGGGGGATTTGTTTTGGACGAAAATTGAAATAACAAAACAAAGTAACAAACTAGGCAGATTGTAAAACGAATTCCTTGAAAACAAGATGATGGATGGATTAGCTAAGGGGTTCATCTCCACACATGTTACACTTGCATACAAAACGATTTCTAATTGCTTTTCAATAAACCATGAATTCTCAACGCCCCGGGTTAATTAGGTCCGCTTAAATTAACCGTCAAGTTTTCCTTAAGTTAATGAATTGGATGATTGCATACGACAACCCAAAGCATTCCTCACAAGTTCCCTACATGAATTGCATAATAGAGATACAAGCAAGAATCATTAAGCATCATGAAAACTATAAGTGTTGACGAGGCATTCGTTACTATGATTGCATGAAACTTGTTGAATATATTTCCTTCCTAATGCTAGAATATGTTTAGTATAATGGCACAAGCAAGGGTGTCGAATCCACAGGGACTAATTGGACCTATGTAATTACTTGTTTTGCAAGAACTCTATGAAATGAATCAAACTAATCAAAATAGGCAGATTTGTTGTTGTAACTTGAAAGCATAAGAAAATGAAGTAAACACAAATAAATGAATCAACAACTAATAAAATGGGATAGTACCAATGGAAATGAAGCTAGGGATTCGATTTCACCATTGCTAAACCAAGTCCATGTTTGTTAAATCAGTTTATACTCATTCATCTATCTATTTCTTGAGTTTGTTTCACTTGGATATGATCAACCATATGATGTGTGGATTTGATCAAATGTCTCTAATCATGAACTTAATTGTGATGTGCAACTTTGGTTCCTAATCAAGAGTATGTAGTGCACAAGAAACTTTCATAAAACCAAAGGGAACACTCGGCAGGATGTTTGCCAAACATTCCCTTCATTCATTCACAAATCCACCAAGATTATGCATGATGTATGCTTTAATCTTGGCTAAACAACCTGTGGTTAATTCAAATGATGATCAAGCATACAAATCAACTCACAAATTCGCAATTATACCAGAGAATGAAACAAGAATTAGATGGACAAACTGAGCATTCTAACTTGATTACATGGCAAACTTTGCAAGGCTACATCGAATCCCTAGGGAGGGCTTAGTTACACTTCATGTTTACAAAAGATTTGACATAAAAATATAAAACATGAATGAACATAGAATTAATAAGAAGAAACCCTTGAAGCAAAACTGATGTTGAATTCCTTGAAGAGTGCCTTCGGTGTTGGTTCTCCAAGTGTGGTGTAAATGAAGGTAGAATGGTTTCTGCACTTGGGAGAACAAATGAACAGAGATGGAGTGAAATGGAGTGCTTATGCGTGTGTAATGGACTGAATCAACAACCCCCTGATGTGTGAAGTGTGCCTAGTTTTATAGGAAGGAATGTGGCTGCCAACATTCAGATTGGATCTTGGATCTGCACATGTGAGATGGGAGTGCATAATTGAGCTGGAATGAATGGGTTTCTGAGGTGGTGGACGCACGGCACTAGGGAAATCTGCATGCATTTTGCTATTTTAGTTGAATCATGCATGTGTATTGGCTGCAAAAGCTGAAATGATACCCTGGAAAAATTATCAAAGTGCACGGCATAGACAAAGAGGAGCTGGAATCACATGGAATGATGGGATGAATGGATTTCTGGAATGATGGATGCAAGGAATGGACAAGATCTGCAGGTATGTGGTTTATTTAATCAAGATGCATGTGGATTTCTGCAAAGATGAAATGGAGAAAGGTAATGGAATGCACGGTCAGGTTGTGAACATGCATGTGAATGCATGTTTTGATGTTTAGAAGTGCATAATCTGACTTGGAACCACATGGGATTTGCATGACATGATTTTGTTTGTTGGTGGAAATATGGCTGAATGTTTTAGTTAATGGGAGTGGGTGTTTTTGGTGCAAAATGGAGCTGGACAAGGCAAGGGAATACACGGCACAAGTTATGTGGAATAACAAGGTGTCCGCATGTTTTTGCCTTGTTTAGAACCACCCAATGTGACTCCAATGCACCACTTTCCTAATCACATCTTCTCTTGAATTTCAGCAGCCACATTAGTCCTAGATTCCTCATATTTGGACTTCAAATTAATTCCCAAGAACCCTTTCCACGTTTGGAATAATGCTCAGCTACCAAAAGGAATGTTTTTACTTCATTTGCCTTCCCATTGATCCAAATTCACCCTTGGCTGCACACTAACACCAAATAATGTAAAATGCAACTAGTTTAATCCAAAACAATCACAATGATAAGTCACATTTTGTATACGTTTATATCTTCATTATTTGGCGTCTTTGTGATTGTTTTGGATTAAACTAGTTGCATTTTACCTTATTTGGTCTTAGTGTGTAGCAAGGGTGAAATTGGATCAATGGGAAGGCAAATGAAGTAAAAACATTCCAGAAAAGATGTGAAGTGTTAAGAAATGCAATTCGGCCATATTGGGTGATTCTAAACAAGGCAAAATCATTGAAGTCAACTATGTGGTTCCAACACCAAAACATGCATTCATATGCATGTCACAACCTTGACCGTGTGTTCTCATGCAATCCCATCATTTTATGCACTTCTAAACACCAAACATGCTGTCACATGCATGCTAACATCCAGTCCGTGCGTCCCATGCCATTCCAACTCCCTTTTGAGCCAAAAACATCCATTTCCATTACTTAATCCATTCAGCCACATCTTCACATGCATGATCCACATCCATTCCGTGCATTCCATTACATTTCTGCACTTCATCTTTGCAGAAATACACATGCACTTCAATTAAATAAAACCCATGCTTGCACCTTTCCCTTTTGTTATTCACCCATTATTCCAGAAAATCAATCATTCTTAGTCCATGCCGTGTGATCCCTTCTCCTTTCCAGATTTTTACAAAACATTTTCTGGTGGTCCAAGTCACCTTTGCAGGTTCCACTCACTTGTGGCAGCAAGGGCACATGCTTCTTTGAATACATTAACACTTCCTTGTAGACCTTGTCCATGTGAGGCGTCCACTACCTCAGAAACACACTCATTACATCAACAATGCACTGCCATCTGAGTTAAACAAATCCCAGATCCAATCTCAATGTTGGGGACACATTCTTTTCCATAAAACAAGTCTCATTTCTGTCCCAAGGGGTTCCGCAAGTTTCATTCTTCAATTCAGTCCATTACACACTCTAAAACCTCTCCCATTTCACTCCATTCTCTGTCCATTTCTGTCCCAAGGGCAGAAACCATTCAAACCAAGCCAATCTAGTTCATCCGCACCACAATTGGAGAAGCAACATCAAGGAACTCTTCAAGGACTTCAACATCAGATTTGCTTCAAGGGTTCATTCTTATCAATTCTATGTTCATTCATGTTTTATATTTTTATGTCAAATCTCTTGTAAACATGAATTGTAACTAAGCTTCCCCTAGGGATTCGATGTAACCTTGCAAAGTTTGCCATGTAATTAAGTTAGAATGCTCAGTTTGTCTATCTAGTTCTTGCTTCATTCTCTGTTATAATTGTGAATTTGTGAGTTGATTTGTATGCTTGATCTCCATTTGAGTTAACCACAAGTTATTTAGCCAAGATTAAAGCATACATCATGTCTAATTTTGGTGGATTTGTGAATGAATGAAGGGAAAGCTTGGCAAACATCCTGCCAAGTGTTCCCTTTGGTTTAGTGAACGTTTCTTGTGCATTACATACTCTAGATTATGAACCAAAGTTGCACATCACAATTAGGTGCATGATTAGAGACATTTGATCAAATCCACACATCATATGGTTGATCATGTCCAAGTGAAACAAACTCAAGAAATAGGTAGATGAATGAGTACAAACTAACTTAACAAACATGGACTTAGTTGAGCATTGGTGAAATCGAATCCCTAGTTTCATTTCCATTGATACTATCCCATTATATTAGCTATTGATTCATTGATTTGTGTTTACTTCATTTTCTTATGCTTTCAAGTTACAATAACAAATCTGCCTATTATGCCTAGTTTGATTAGTTTGATTCAAATCTGCCTATTTAGACTAGTTTGATTCATTTCTTAGAGTTCTAGCAAAACAAGTAATTACATAGGTCCAATTAGTCCCTATGGATTCGACACCCTTGCTTGTGCCATTATACTAAATATATTCTAGCATTAGGAAGGAAATATACATCAACAAAAATGGCGCCGTTGCCGGGGACTGATTTCAGTCCCTTGTAATTGCTTGTTTGCTTGTTTGCTATTTTGATTAGTGTCAAGGTTCATAACTTGTCAAATTGATAACTGGAAGTTGATTATATGCATATGTTCATGTGTGGATAAGGAACCCACTAACTAGTTTCTCATCATTCTTCGTTTTACAATCTATTTTGTTCCCAAGTATTTGTTTTGTTTTCAATTTCATCCAAAACCAATCCCCCTTTTCTTTGTTAAGTCATTTTAGTTAGAAAGTATCTTAGTTTGTGTTTTTAAGCATTTTGAGTCAAGTCCAAACCTAATTTTCGTCCAAAGTTGAGTTTAGTGTCAAAACTGCCCAGTTTGTGTTTTTAGGCAGTTTTGAGAGTTTTTAGCTTGTTTTGAGTCTTGTGAATCTGTTTTGAGTCCCTTGAGTCTTTTCAAACATTTTTAAGTTTATTCTTGTTCATTTCATTGTTGTTTGCTAGTTGATCTTTGTTCTTTTCATTGTTGTTTGCTTCTTGACTTTCATTCACACTTGTGTTACTTTGTTTCAGGTAGTATATGTCAAATAGACTTGTTGAGTTAGGCCAAAGAATTGAAAGGTTAAAGGGCCACACTTTGGACAACTTTGTGCCATCAAGTTCATCCTTTATCCTTGAGGAAGAGGAAAGGATTTCACCTAGTTCAACAAGTAAAGGATCTGAGCAAGTTGATTGGGAAAGAGAGGAAGAGATGGCGGGCAACCTAGATGAACTTAGAGCTTTGGAGGACTTTGCTCAACCAATCATACCAAATTCACCTTCATGCATCTTGCTGCCCACAGAAGCTAGAAACTATGATCTTAAATCTTCACATTTCCATATGTTTCCTTCATTTTATGGCTTACCTAATGAAGACCCTTTAGCTCATATTAAAGAGTTTTACAATGTTGTGAGTGGTTTACCTTTGCAGGGAGTAAGTGAAGCAAATTTGAGGATGAGAGTGTTTCCTTACACCTTAAAAGATAAGGCCAAGAGTTGGTTGATGACTCTAACACCAGGTTCCCTCACCACATGGGATGCAATGGCTAAGAAGTTCTTGGAGAAGTTCTTTTCCACTCAAAAGACAGCCACATTAAGGGGACAAATCTTCAACTTCAAACAAGATGATGGAGAACCTTTCAATGAGTGTTGGGAGCGTTTTAAAGGCCTCTTGATACAATGTCCACACCATGGGTTACCTTTTCACTTACAAATGCAAATTTTTTATGATGGACTAACCCAAAATTGTCAATCAACTGTTGATAATGCAGCAGGTGGAGCATTGAAGAAAAAGAATGCTCAAGAGTCATATAACATTTATGAGATGTTGGGGTCTAATGCTCAACACAAAGATTTAAGGGGTAAGAAAGTTGGAGTTTATGAAACAAGTTATAACCATGAGCTTTTGTTGCAGGTAGCTAACCTAGAAAGGAAGCTTGAATCCGTGCTCAACATGGTGCCAAAAACTAATGAAGTGTGTGCCATTTGCAATATTCCAAGCCATCCTACTCACCAATGTCTATCTAGGGAGGCTTACCCCGACTATGTTCAAGAACAAGTGAACCTCATGAATTCTTACAACCAAAGGCCAAGGAATGATGTGTATTCAAATACATATAACTCAAGTTGGAGAGATCATCCCAACCTTTCATGGAAGAACAACAATCAATTCCAAAATTTCCAACCAAAACCTGCCCCTACCCTTGAGGACACGGTTAAATTGTTAGCCCATACACCTTGCAATTCCAACATTCCACCAATAGCACTCTTCAACAACATTCAGCAGCTCTAACCAAAATGGAGACACAATTGGGGCAGATTGCAGATGCTTTGAACCAAAGAGAAGTTGGAAAGTTTCCAAGCCAACCTGTGATACTCCAAAGGAATCAAGAGCAAGCCAAAGCAATCACTACACTTAGAAGTGGTAAGATTATTGATAATAGAGTTGGCAATGAAGTTACTGATGAATATGATCATGTGAATGCAGGTATTACTCAAGGAGACAATGAGAAACCAAACGAGGAACCAAGCCATGCTACTTCCTCACTTGAAGCACCAAATCTTCACAAGGCTGAGAAACCATACACTCCACCAATACCATTCCCTGGAAGACTTGCCAAGAGCAAGCAGGATAAGTCATTCAAAGAAATTTTTGATATACTAAGCAAAGTGAATGTTAACTTACCTTTGCTTGATGTCATTAGGAACATGCCAGCATATGGGAAGTTCTTCAAGGAGTTAAACAGCTACAAAAGGAAGTATGGCCCACATGAGAAGGTAGTGGTGTCTGAGAATGTGAGTGCAGTTTTGCAAAGAAAACTTCCACCAAAGCTCAAGGATCCAGGAAGTTTCTCTATCAACATTACCATAGGGGACAAGAAAGTAGAGAAGGCAATGCTTGATTTGGGTGCTAGCATCAACTTAATGCCTTATTCAGTGTACCTTCAACTAGGTTTGGGAGATTTGAAAGCCACCACCATTTCATTACAACTTGCAGACAGATCTGTGAAATATCCAAGAGGTATAGTAGAAGATATTCTGGTTCAAGTTGATAAACTAATCTTGCCTGCAGATTTTGTAGTATTGGACATGGAAGAAGCTCCTATACATGATCGTGAGTTGCTGATAGGAGCATATTTATACGACTTAGTTAGCTTGTTTTCTTGCATTTAATTAGCTAAACTAAGTTAACTATAGTGTTTAAAGTTATTTTTGTGCAATTTCAGGTTTTAGTGTCAAAGTATGCAAAAAGAAGCAATTTGGAGCATTCTAGAGCATTTTTGGGCCAAGATTGGATAGTGCAAGCATGGAGGCATGAGGATGGACGAATTTGAAAGGCTTGAATTCAGTTAGGGAGTTGCAAGGGGGCCTAAAAACATGATTTCTAGAAGGCTACATTGCAGCCACATGCACTCCCATCCTTTAATCCATTGCAGCCACATGCACTTCCATCCTTTCATTATTGCACCACAAATCAGCCACATGCACTTTGCCTTTCATCATTGCACCACAAATCAGCCACATGCACTTTGCCTTTAATCATTCACCCTAGCTATCACTCCCATGCTCTCCCATTAATTAATTCAAGTCCATATCTGATTTCCCTAGGGTCTTAAGTGCCTATATATACTCATATTAACCCCTAGATCAGGGCACCACCTCTCATACACATTCATTCACGCCAGAAATTCATTCCCTCTCTCTAACACAGCCATACTTCACCATTCTTCATATTTTCTGCCCAAAAACACTCCTTGCCTTCCCCTACATCCATCCCTACCCTAAACACATCATTCTACATCATCCATAACCCCCAAAACTCACCAAAACCCCTTGTGCCGCAGCAACTAGAGGAGAAGAGGCTTAAACGTTCATACAATTCAAGATTGAGTTGTTGGAATTTTTAGGTGTACTTCGATTCTTGTTTTCAATGTTTACTTTGTTATTACTCTCTAAGTTTGTTGTAATCATGAGTGGCTAAACCCCTAATTAGTTAGGGGAAAGTTTGAAGCCATGAACATGTTTGAAATATGAATTGATTTCTTCCAATTGTGATTTGTTAAGTTGTGATTGCAATTCAATTATCTGTTCATTAAAAACTTGTTTTTGTATGTTGATTAGGGATGCATACTTAGTCTTCATGCTTAAACTCGATGCTAGTTTATAAACAAGTTTCACCTAATCGTCACAAGTTTATAAACATGAGTAGTGAAGGTTGCTAGTCACAACCGTGTTAATTGAATTCTTGGCAAGAGTATCATGCATTCATAGTTACAATTGCCTCGTCAACACTTATAATTTTCATAGAGCATAATGATCTCTCATTGTATCTCTTCTATGCATTCATGTTGAGAACCATTGGAGAATGATTTGAATTGTCGCATGCATCATCCAATTCAATAACATAAGGAAAATTTGAGAGTTAATTAGTGCATCACGGTTAACTTGGGGTGTTGAGCATCATAGTTAATGAAAAGCAATTGGAGAATCGATTCATATACAAATGTGTCTTGTGTGGAGAATGGACCTCTAACTAATCCATCCATTATCTTGTTTTCAAGGAATTCGTTTTACAATTCTGCCTAGTTTATTAACTTGTTTTGTTATTTCAATTTTCGTCAAATCAAAACCCCCCCCCTTTACTTTCTCGTTCTTTAGTGCTTAGAATCTGTTTAGTTTATGTTTTAAAATGTTTTGAATCAAGCCATAATCTTAAATTCGTCCAAAATTGGGTTTAAGGTCAGAAACTGCCTAGTTAGTGTTTTTAGGCAGTTTTGAGTCTTTTGAACTTGTTTTGAGTCCCTTGAGTCTTTGTATTGTCCAAATTAGTTAGAAAGTGTCTTAGTTTGTGTTTATAAGTGTTTTGATTCAATTTGTTGCACAAATTCGTCCAAATTCACCAAGGTGCTCAAAACTGCCCAGAAAGTGTTTTTAAGGCAGTTTTGAGTGTTTTGGGTGATGTTTGAGTCTTTTGGTTTGTTTTAGTGTTTTAAGCGTTTAGTCTCGCGTTCTTTGAGTCTAGTTTAGTGTTTTAAACTTTATTTTACGTTTTTGAGTCAGTTTCCAAGTGATTTGCAATCCCTCCTAATCCCCGGTTAAGAACGATCCCTACTTACATACTTACTACAATTGATAAAAAGAGGGTTTAATTTGTGTGCGTATAATTCTCGCATCAAATTTTGGCGCCGTTGCTGGGGATTAGCAACTTTGCTAATCCTTTGGATTGTTATTTTCGTTTTCTTATTAGATCAGATTCTTATGTTATTTTGTTTCTTGTTCTAGGTACTTGTTTATGACTCGGAGTTCTAATCCGGTTCACGAACATATTTTAGACTTTGACGACGATTTTGAGCGGACGTTGAGGAAGCAAAAGAATCAACAAAACCCTACCCCACCGTCTTCTAGCTCTACATCCGAGTTTGTGGAGGAAAGAGAGCCCACGGCACAATTTGTGGAGGAAGTACCAACCATGGCCGTGGACAATCGTACCATCAAAGAGCTCTCTGCCTCAGGTATGGGCAATGCCGTTCCTTTATGCATACAATACCCTACGGCAGCTGAAGGTAAGACGGAAGAATTTGAACTTAAGTCTAGTTTATTACATCATATTCCTAAATTTCATGGGTTGTCCATGGAAGATCCTAACAAACATCTTAAGGAATTTGAAGTAGTTTGCTCAAGTATGACACCCATCAACGTGGATGGGAGTATTTTGAAGATGAAGGCCTTTCCATTCTCACTTATGGACAAGGCCAAAGATTGGTTGTTTGAATTGTCCCCTGGAACTGTCAACTCTTGGGAAAGTATGAAACGTGCATTCTTAGAGAAATTCTTTCCCACTGCCAAGATCATTCTCTTGAGGAAACGAATTAGTGGCATCCAACAAAATCAAGGTGAGTCATTTCCATCTTATTATGAACGTTTTAAATCACTTGTTGCTTCATGTCCACAGCACCAAATGAAGGAGGAGCTGCTCATTCAATATTTCTACGAGGGACTCCTTCCCATGGAACGTCAAATGCTAGATGCTTCGGCGGGTGGTGCATTAGTGGACAAGACTCTAGTGGATGCCAAAGCTCTAATTGCCAACCGAGCACATAACGCTCAACAATATGAAGGTGTTGGACAAAGAGAGGGGCCACGGCAACAAAGTGTGAATGAGGTAAGTGCAATTTCTGATATTCAATCACAATTGGCTAATCTTACTTCTCTTGTGTCTCAGGTTGTCAAGGGATCAAAACCACAAGACAACCAAGTGTGTGGCGTGTGTTCAATGCAAGGGCATCCATCCGAGACATGCCCTCAGTTGATAGAGAATGGAGGATGGGAATCTGCCAATGCCATTGGTTTCCAAGGCCAAAACCAACCCAAACATGATCCATACTCCAACACCTACAACCCCGGATGGAGAGATCACCCCAATTTTAAGTGGAGGGAGTCCCAACAATCTGCACCACAAAGGGGATTTCAACAAAACCCCCCTGGGTTCCCACGACCATACCAAGGAACCCAACCACCATCGTCCCAAAACAACTCAGGTTCGTCTTTTGATAATTCTCAAGTTATTCAATTACTAACTACATTGGCGCAGGGGCAAGAAAAACAAGCCAAAGACATGCAAAATTACGCCAATGAGGTACAAAATCAAGCTCGAGAGGTGACGGATTTGAAGAGACAAGTGGGACAAATGGCGGAATTCATGGGGTAATTTAGTAGAGAACAAGGTAAGTTACCAAGTTCAACGCAAGTGAATCCGAAAGGTGGATTCGAATCTGCCAAAGCCATAGTGTTGAGAAGTGGAAAAGAAGTTGGGGTAGGTTCTTCATCAAAAACATGTCACAAAGAGGATGAAAAACTGCATTTTGAAGAGGGGGAAGTAACCAAACCCACGGCAAGGGTGGAACTCCCTTTGCCGCAAGCTTCTAGTGGCTCTAAACCACCCAATCTGTCCAATAAAGGTAAAAACGTGTTAAGTTCAGTTCCTACTAATATTTTTCCTTCGAATGTGCCTTTTCCCAGTAGGTTCATGCAAACAAAGAGAGAGGAAGCCGAAAAAGACATTCTCGAAACGTTTCGGAAAGTTCAAGTCAATATCCCTCTTTTGGATGCAATCAAGCAAGTCCCGCGGTACGCCAAGTTTTTTAAGGAGCTTTGCACTAATAAAAGGAAGATTTCGACCAAGGAGGTTGTCAAAGTGGGTGAAAATGTCTCCGCCATCTTGCAAAGAAAACTGCCCCCTAAATGCAAGGATCCGGGTAGTTTTACAATTCCATGTGTTATTGGTAATACTCGTTTCGAATCTGCCATGTTAGATTTAGGTGCATCAATAAATGTCATGCCATATTCAATTTATGCATCTATGAATCTAGGAGCATTGAAAAATGATGGTGTTATTATACAATTGGCTGATAGATCTAATGCCTATCCAAAGGGAGTTTTGGAAGATGTTTTAGTACAGGTCAATCATTTAATCTTTCCGGCGGATTTCTATGTGCTTGAAATGGATGAGTCCGACCATGCCCCTTCATTGCCCGTCCTCCATGGAAGGCCATTCATGAAAACTGCTCGTACAAAGATTGACGTATATAATGGCAATTTGACAATGGAATTTGATGGGGAAGTTATTAAGTTCAATCTTTCTGATTCTATGAAGTACCCTAGTGAGAATCATTCGTGTTTTGCTATTGATATAATTGATTCTCTGGCGCAGGACCATTTGGACAATTTGAAGGACGATGCACTTGAATTGGTCATTGCACAAGGAAGGGACGTGCAGAACATTGAGACAAGCACCAAGGAACCCCACGGCATGCATGAGGAGTCCTTGGCCGTGCCCCCTAGTGAGGATATGATGGAGATGGTGGCTGCACTCGAGTCATTGCCATCCCATTCAGGTAAGTTTTTGGACCCTATTTTAAGTTCTATTTCGACTAATAAAATGCTTCCCTCAGTTGTGCAGCCACCTACACTTGAACTTAAGCCGTTGCCGAGTCACTTGAAGTACGTGTTCTTGGGAGAGGATGAGACATTGCCCGTCATTATTTCATCCTCACTCACGGCACAAGAGGAGAGCAAATTAGTGCGAGTGCTTAAAGAGTACAAGACGGCAATTGGATGGACTTTGGCCGACATAAAGGGAATCAGCCCTACCATGTGCATGCATCGCATTCTTCTAGAGGAGGGGTCCAAAACATCTTGAGAGGCTCAACGTCATCTTAACCCTCCGATGATGGAAGTAGTGAAGAAAGAGGTAATCAAATTGCTTGATTGTGGAGTGATTTATCCTATTTCTGATAGCAGGTGGGTTTCGCCCGTGCAATGCGTTCCAAAGAAATCCGGAGTAACTGTGGTTGAAAACGCCGAGAATGAGATTGTTCCTACGCGCATTCAAACTGGTTGGAGGGTGTGCATCGACTATAGGAAGTTAAACGCCACCACAAGGAAGGACCACTTCCCATTGCCGTTCATTGACCAAATGCTCGAAAGGTTAGCGGGATATGCTTTCTATTGTTTTCTTGATGGTTACTCTGGTTATAATCAAATTGTCATAGCACCCGAGGACCAAGAAAAAACCACTTTCACATGCCCTTTTGGTACATTTGCATATCGTCCCATGCCTTTTGGTTTATGTAATGCACCTGCTACATTTCAAAGATGCATGATGAGTATATTTTCTGATTATGTTGAGAAAATCATTGAAGTTTTTATGGATGATTTTAGCGTCTTTGGTAATTCTTTTGATGGTTGCTTGCATAATCTGAGTTTGATTCTAAAACGTTGTGTTGAAACTAACCTTGTTCTTAATTGGGAAAAGTGTCATTTCATGGTTAAACAAGGCATAGTTTTAGGGCACATTATCTCTGAAAACGGCATTGAAGTAGACATCTCTAAAATAGATCTTGTACGTCACTTACCCTCTCCAACTTCGGTTAGAGAGGTTCGTTCTTTTCTTGGCCATGCAGGATTCTATCGTAGGTTTATAAAGGACTTCTCAAAAGTTGCACAACCTCTTTGCCGTCTCCTACAAAAAGAAGTGGCGTTTGAATTCACCAAGGAGTGCACGGTTTCATTCAATCAACTCAAGGAGTTGTTGACCACGGCACCAATCATTGCTCCCCCTGATTGGAGTCTTCCTTTTGAATTGATGTGTGACGCCTCTGATTATGCTCTAGGGGCTGTTTTAGGGCAAAGGAAAGACAAAAAGCCGCATGTCATCTACTATGCCTCACGGACGTTGAATGATGCACAACTAAATTATTCTACAACCGAAAAAGAACTCTTGGCTATTGTATTTGCATTAGATAAGTTTAGATCATATCTTCTTGGTACTAAAGTCATTGTTTTCACTGACCATGCAGCCTTGAGGTATCTTTTCACAAAAAAGGAGGCCAAGCCAAGACTCATTCGATGGATGCTCCTACTTCAAGAGTTCGATCTTGAAATTCGAGACAAGAAAGGGTGTGAAAACGTAGTGGCTGACCACCTAAGTAGAATGGTGCGTGAGGAAGAGCTCGTTCCCATCGTAGAGACATTCCCGGATGAACAACTTCTGTCCATTGAGGTAAGAACCCCTTGGTATGCCGATTTGGTCAATTTCTTGGTGTCTAAGCAAGTTCCTAGTACCCTAAACAAATTCCAACGTGATAAACTTGTTCATGATGCACGTTTTTATGTTTGGGATGATCCATATTTATGGAAATTCTACCCAGATCAGATTGTGCGTAGATGTGTACCCGAATCTGATTTTAATTCCATTCTTACATTCTGCCATACTTATGCATGTGGGGGACATTTTGGCACCCAAAGGACAGCCCTAAAGGTGTTACAATCTGGATTTTATTGGCCTAATCTCTTTAAAGATGCTAAAATGTTTTGTTTAACATGTGATAAGTGTCAAAGAACGGGTAACATAGGGCCTAAGGACCAAATGCCGCAGCAATCTCTCTCATTTGTGGAAATTTTTGATGTTTGGGGTATCGATTTCATGGGCCCCTTTCCTCCCTCTTTTGGTTTCACTTACATCTTGCTAGCTGTCGATTATGTTTCCAAATGGGTGGAGGCCAAAGCCACCCGTACTAACGATTCTAAGGTTGTTGCAGATTTTGTGAAATCTAATATTTTTGCTAGGTTTGGGATGCCACGAGTTTTAATCAGTGATGGGGGTTCTCACTTTTGCAACCGTACCATTGAAGCTTTGCTCAAGAAGTACAACGTTACGCATAAGGTTTCAACACCTTATCACCCTCAAACCAATGGGCAAGCGGAGGTTTCAAATAGGGAGATCAAACAAGTCCTAGAGAAAACTGTGGGACCCTCAAGAAGAGATTGGAGTTTGCGCTTAGACGATGCATTGTGGGCCTATCGTACGACTTACAAAACTCCCCTTGGCATGTCACCTTTTCGGCTTATATATGGTAAGCCATGTCATTTGCCCGTTGAGCTAGAGCACAAGGCGCATTGGGCTGTGAAAACCTTCAATATGGACATAGACGCTGCTGGAGTTCATAGGAAGCTCCAATTAGATGAACTTGAGGAGATTAGGAACGAGGCTTACGAGAATGCTCGAATCTACAAGGACAAGATAAAGGCTTATCATGATAAGATGCTTCGTACCAAAACATTCTCCAAGGGGCAGAAAGTGTTGCTTTTTGATTCAAGACTTCGGTTATTCCCTGGTAAGTTACGTTCTAAGTGGATTGGACCTCTTGTTGTTACTAATGTTTTTCCTCATGGTGCAGTCCAAGTCCAAAGCTTAAAGAGTGGCCAAGAGTTCAAGGTCAATGGGCATAGGTTGAAGCCGTATTACACTTTGTTTGAGGAGCAAGTTGTGGAGGAAACACCCCTCCATGCCATGGCCTCCCCTGAAGCTTGATGGAGGTGTTCGTCCGGCTGCACGACGTTAAAGCAAGCGCTAAATGGGAGGCAACCCATCTATTCAACAAAGGAAGCTCAAGGAATCCCCCAAATTCCAGATTTGCGTTTCTAAAACCCGTCTCTTTGTTATTGTTTCTCATCTGCCCTATTATGTTGTTTGGTTGCTGTTTGTGTGTTTAATGGTGTTTTGTGTGAAGTTATGTTTAAAACATTGAGGACAATGTTTGATTTAAGTGTGGGGGGGTAACTAAGGATATTTGATGCAAATTCGTGGAATTTTATCACCCATAACTTCAAGTGTTGTTCCTTGCCGTTTTAAAGTGTTTTTAAGCTGTTTTAGAGTGTTTTAGTGTGATTTGTCTCATAACTCCGAAAATCACATAAAAATTTGAAAAAGATGTTTTGAAAAGCCTAAAAAGAGTGTTTTGAGTCGTTTTTGTGTGTTTGTGTCTTAGGGTACCTTCCAACACAATGATGAGGATTTGGTTTGTAATTGCATGACTGTTAAAAAGAGTTATAAACATGGAGAAAAGTTTGATTTACTCTTGGTATATGCTTGGTTATGGTTATAATGTATGACTTCACATGCAATCATAAAAGAAAAAAATTCGTTTTTGTAACATGCTTGAAGGAAGGAACTCAAACAAACGCTACAACCTTGTGAGACTTGAGCCTAAACGTTATTTGGAGAGTTAAAATCTGTGCATTATTGTTTTCTAAAGTCGTTGCATGGTCTCATTATTCTTTGCTTGGTTGCTACTTAGAAGGCGTTTCATCATATAGTTCCAAATGCTAGAACTCATGCCCATTTCATTCAAAGCATGTAATTGATTTGCATAACACATATTCAAGAAGGAGTTGTGTAGTGACCACCACCAAAGCCAAATTGCCGTGCATCCTACTTCATTACATGTCTAAGTTAACCCCGTTGAGCCTTGTTTAGCCTTTATTCTTTGTTAACCCACATTATCCTCACCTAGCCTAGTTTAGGACAGTCCACACCCTTGTTCTTAAAAGATAGTGAGCATAACTTAAATGAATTCCTTTTGAGTTACATTATGCAAGAAAATGAGTGTGGGGGGAAGGAATGTTTGTTCTTAAGTTAATATGTATGTTTTGAGATTCAAAAGAAAAGAAAAAGTGTGAAAAACGTATGAAAAAGAAAAACAGAAAAGAAAAGAAAGAAAGAAAGGAAAAAGAGATTGAAAAGATGAAAGAATAAGTGATTAAGTGTTGAATGTTGAAGAAAGGGTCCAAAACACCAAATCTGGCCCTAAAATGTCTAAATTCTCCCCTTTTGTTCAAAAGTTGAGTGTGCATTCAAAAGTGAATTCTAAGTTGATTTAAATGCTTTGCTCACTATTTCTTTAAGAACCTTTGTTTTCCATATCACTTCTTTGTTAGCCAAACACCCCAAGCCCCGCTACAACCCGTGACTTCAATCTTGAGTGTTATGTGTTTCAATTTGTGGAGTTTGAACTTGGTATGAGCATATGGTATCACTGGTTCTCGCATCTAAGTAGTAGCATTCCATTCATGAGATCATATCTAAACATGCTTATTAACTCCAGAAATTGCTTCCTTTGTGACACATATATGTGAGTATTCGTTTCCATGTTTACATCAATCTTCTCACATATAACTAGATTAGGGTGTGTAGTTAGAAAATCTGAGTGAAAATTGAGTGCATATCTTGTAAGGAATTGAGCAAATTCTCTAAAAGCATGTTACTACATTCAAAACATGGTTTTAAATGCCTAATTGTGAACTAGTATGTGGTGACTTTGAGTAAGAATGTACTTAAGTGTGAAGATGACTAAAATCTGTGGAGATAACGAATTTTAACATGTCATGTGCATTGGAAATCCCAGAGGCAACGTTGGAAGGTTTAGATTGTCTTTTGTTTGCTTTGTTTCGTTTCGTTATGTTTTGTTTGTTTTGTTTTGCTCGAGGACTAGCAAAAGCTAAGTGTGGGGGAATTTGATAGGAGCATATTTATACGACTTAGTTAGCTTGTTTTCTTGCATTTAATTAGCTAAACTATGTTAACTATAGTGTTTAAAGTTATTTTCGTGCAATTTCAGGTTTTAGTGTCAAAGTATGCAAAAAGAGGCAATTTGGAGCATTTTTGGGCCAAGATTGGATAGTGCAAGCATGGAGGCATGAGGATGGACGAATTTGAAAGGCTTGAATTCAGTTAGGGAGTTGCAAGGGGGCCTAAAAACATGATTTCTAGAAGGCTACATTGCAGCCACATGCTCTCCCATCCTTTAATCCATTGCAGCCACATGCACTTCCATCCTTTCATCATTGCACCACAAATCAGCCACATGCACTTTGCCTTTAATCATTCACCCTAGCTGTCACTCCCATGCTCTCCCATTAATTAATTCAAGTCCATATCTAATTTCCCTAGGGTCCTAAGTGCCTATATATACTCATATTAACCCCTAGATCAGGGCACCACCTCTCATACACATTCATTCACGCCAGAAATTCATTCCCTCTCTCTAACACAGCCATACTTCACCATTCTTCATATTTTCTGCCCAAAAACACTCCTTGCCTTCCCCTACATCCATCCCTACCCTAAACACATCATTCTACATCATCCATAACCCCCAAAACTCACCAAAACCCCTTGTGCCGCAGCAACTAGAGGAGAAGAGGCTTAAACGTTCATACAATTCAAGATTGAGTTGTTGGAATTTTTAGGTGTACTTCGATTCTTGTTTTCAATGTTTACTTTGTTATTACTCTCTAAGTTTGTTGTAATCATGAGTGGCTAAACCCCTAATTAGTTAGGGGAAAGTTTGAAGCCATGAACATGTTTGAAATATGAATTGATTTCTTCCAATTGTGATTTGTTAAGTTGTGATTGCAATTCAATTATCTGTTCATTAAAAACTTGTTTTTGTATGTTGATTAGGGATGCATACTTAGTCTTCATGCTTAAACTCGATGCTAGTTTATAAACAAGTTTCACCTAATCGTCACAAGTTTATAAACATGAGTAGTGAAGGTTGCTAGTCACAACCGTGTTAATTGAATTCTTGGCAAGAGTATCATGCATTCATAGTTACAATTGCCTCGTCAACACTTATAATTTTCATAGAGCATAATGATCTCTCATTGTATCTCTTCTATGCATTCATGTTGAGAACCATTGGAGAATGATTTGAATTGTCGCATGCATCATCCAATTCAATAACATAAGGAAAATTTGAGAGTTAATTAGTGCATCACGGTTAACTTGGGGTGTTGAGCATCATAGTTAATGAAAAGCAATTGGAGAATCGATTCATATACAAATGTGTCTTGTGTGGAGAATGGACCTCTAACTAATCCATCCATTATCTTGTTTTCAAGGAATTCGTTTTACAATTCTGCCTAGTTTATTAACTTGTTTTGTTATTTCAATTTTCGTCAAATCAAAACCCCCCCCCTTTACTTTCTCGTTCTTTAGTGCTTAGAATCTGTTTAGTTTATGTTTTAAAATGTTTTGAATCAAGCCATAATCTTAAATTCGTCCAAAATTGGGTTTAAGGTCAGAAACTGCCTAGTTAGTGTTTTTAGGCAGTTTTGAGTCTTTTGAACTTGTTTTGAGTCCCTTGAGTCTTTGTATTGTCCAAATTAGTTAGAAAGTGTCTTAGTTTGTGTTTATAAGTGTTTTGATTCAATTTGTTGCACAAATTCGTCCAAATTCACCAAGGTGCTCAAAATTGCCCAGAAAGTGTTTTTAAGGCAGTTTTGAGTGTTTTGGGTGATGTTTGAGTCTTTTGGTTTGTTTTAGTGTTTTAAGCGTTTAGTCTCGCGTTCTTTGAGTCTAGTTTAGTGTTTTAAACTTTATTTTACGTTTTTGAGTCAGTTTCCAAGTGATTTGCAATCCCTCCTAATCCCCGGTTAAGAACGATCCCTACTTACATACTTACTACAATTGATAAAAAGAGGGTTTAATATGTGTGCGTATAATTCTCGCATCAGTTGCCTATATTGCTTGGGAGACCTTTCATGGCCACGGCCAAGACCATCATTGATGTGCAAAATGGACTCCTCACTATGACAGTGTTAGGAGAGACAGTTCAATTCAAAGTGTTTGAATCTCTTTCTCATCCTTCTTCATCCCTTGATTGTTATGCCATTGATGTGCTTGATTCACTTGTATTCTCTAAGTTCTTGCAAGCACAATCGAATGAACCATTACAAACTGTTTTGAGTCAATCTCAAGATGAGTTTGATGAAGAAGATGCACTCATGGAAGAAGTAGCTGCATTGGATGCATTAGCATTGTATCCTTTGAATGTTTCACCTCTGTTAGAGCCTTTAGAACCATCAATGTCACATTTAACTCCTTCTACTGTTAAGGCACCAAAACTTGAACTTAAACCACTTCCACCACATCTAAAATATGCATATCTAGCTGAATTTGAAACTCTTCCAATTATCATAGCTTCTGATCTCACCCCAATTGAAGAAGATAAACTAATTAGGGTGTTAAAAGAGTTCAAATCAGTTTTTGGTTGGTCTATTGCAGATATCAAGGGAATAAGCCCTACCATGTGCATGCATAGGATTCTTTTGGAGGAAGGGGCAAAGTCAACCCGGGAGCCACAAAGAAGACTCAATCCACACATGAAGGAGGTTGTTAGGAATGAGGTGTTGAAATTGTTAGATGTGGGGATCATATATCCCATTTCTGATAGCAAATGGGTGAGTGCTATTCAGGTGGTGCCTAATAAGGTGGGAATCACTGTGATAAGGAATGAAAACAATGAGCTGGTGCCCACAAAGCCCACTGCTAGTTGGCGTGTTTGCACCGATTACAGGAAGTTGAATTCTAGCACTAGAAAAGATTATTTTCCTATGCCTTTCATAGATCAAATGCTTGAGAGATTGGCAGGTTACTCACATTATTGTTTTTTGGATGGTTACTCAGGTTACAATCAAATTGCAATCGCTCCGGAGGATCAAGAGAAAACAACCTTTACTTGCCCCTTTGGCACATTTGCATATAGGAGAATGCCTTTTGGACTTTGCAATGCCCCAACAACATTCCAAAGATGCATGCTGGCCATCTTTTCTAACATGGTAGAAAGGTTCATTGAGGTATTTATGGATGACTTCTCAGTGTTTGGTTCCTCTTTTGATGAATGTCTTAACCATCTATCGTTAGTACTTCAAAGTTGTCAGGAAACAAATTTGGTTCTCAATTGGGAAAAGTGCCAATTTATGGTGAAACAAGGAATTGTGTTGGGGCATGTTATCTCTAGCAAAGGAATGGAGGTAGACAAAGCCAAAATTGACGTCATCACCAATATGGTAGCCCCCACCACTGTGAAGGGAGTAAGAAGTTTTTTGGGTCATGCGGGTTTTTATCGTCGTTTCATTAAGAACTTTTCAATGATCACTCGTCCATTATGCAATCTGTTAGCTAAAGATGTTGTATTTCATTTTGATAAGGCTTGTATGGATGCATTCAATACTTTGAAAAATGAACTAACCTCGGCCCCTATTATTATGGCACCAGATTGGTCGTTACCTTTTGGATTAATGTGTGATGCCTTTGACTATGCTGTTGGTGCAGTTTTAGGGCAAAGGGTGAACAAAGTTCCACATGTGATCTACTATGCAAGCCGGACTCTGCATGATGCTCAACTTAACTATTCCACAACTGAAAAGGAGTTGCTTGCTGTTGTTTTTGCATTAGAAAAGTTTAGGTCATATCTTGTGGGATCTAAAGTTATTGTGTTTTCTGATCATGCAGCCATTAGGTATTTGATGACAAAGAAGGATGCTAAACCACGCTTGATTAGATGGATACTCTTACTACAAAAGTTTGATTTGGAAATTCGAGATAAGAAGGGCAGCGATAATGTTGTGGCTGACCATTTGTCTAGGCTTAATGAAAACCATGGAGTTGGACAACCTTTGCCCCTAAATGAATCATTTCCAGATGAACAACTCTTTGTTGTTCAAGAAAAAGAACCATGGTATGCAGATTTTGTTAATTATCTTGCTTGTGGTGTAATGAGAAATGACACTTCTTTTCAGGAAAGAAAGAAGTTCCTGGCCATGGTAAAGCACTACGTTTGGGACGAACCATATTTGTTTAAATATTGCCCTGATCAAATCATTAGGAGGTGTGTTCCAGAGAGTGAGCAACAAAGCATCCTAACATTTAGCCATACCTTGGCATGTGGAGGACATTTTGGTGCCAAAAAGACATCTCTAAAGGTTTTACAATCTGGTTTCTTTTGGCCTACTTTATTCAAAGATGCTTTTGACTTTGTTCTAAGTGTGATAGGTGCCAGAAAATGGGGAACATTAGCCGAAGAAATGAGATGCCATTGAACAACATTTTGGTGGTGGAGCTCTTCGATGTTTGGGGAATTGACTTCATGGGACCATTTCCATCCTCTTTTGGCTATTTATACATATTAGTGGCAGTGGATTACGTATCCAAATGGGTTGAAGCCATTGCTACAAGAACTAATGATCATAAGGTTGTGTTGAATTTTCTTAAAGATGTGATTTTTTGTAGGTTTGGAACTCCAAGAGCTATTATTAGTGATGGTGGTAGCCATTTCTGCAACAAACCCTTTGAATCCTTGATGAAGAAGTACAACATCAACCACAAAGTGGCAACCCCATACCATCCTCAAACCTCAGGACAAGTGGAGATTAGCAACAGGGAGATCAAGAACATTCTGATGAAGACTGTGAGCCCTACAAGGAAGGATTGGTCATCAAGGTTGAATGATGCACTATGGGCATATAGAACAGCATACAAGACCCCCATTGGCATGAGTCCTTATCGCCTTGTGTTTGGGAAAGCTTGTCATTTGCCAATGGAGCTTGAACACCGTGCATACTGGGCCATCAAGAAGTTCAACTTTGATTACAAGGATGCTGGAATAGCAAGGAAGCTCCAACTTAATGAGTTGGAAGAGCTTAGAAATGAGGCATATGAGAATGCCAAAATCTACAAGGAACGGACTAAGCTCTATCATGACAAGGCCATCCTAAGGAAGGAGTTTCACCAAGGTATGAAAGTACTTTTGTATGACTCACGTTTGAGACTTTTTCCAGGAAAACTGAAGTCTAGGTGGGTGGGCCCATTCAAAGTACTGCAAACATTTCCCCATGGAGCTGTGGAGATAGAGAACATGAAGAATGGCACTTCTTTTAAAGTCAATAGGCAGCGATTGAAACCATACTTGGAGAAAGTGGAGGAAGAGCAAGTGTATCAAGTCGTAGATGCTCTTGAATTTACAACACCATGAACAAGCTACTATGTCTTGCCTAGACATTAAATAAAGCGCTTGCTAGGAGGCAACCTAGTGTGGTTTGTGTTCTTTCTTTATGTTGTGTTTATATTGTTATCATTCCATACTCTTTGCCTACTTGCATTGCATACAAAGTTTAAACATCGAGGACAATGTTTAGATTAGGTTTGGGGGTATGGGATGGGAAGTTCATTTTGTTCAATTTGTTTGAGTTTGTTTTAGTTAAGTGTGTTTTTGCTTGCTAATGTGAATGTATATGAGGGCTATGTTTGAAAACAAACCATTGGGTTGCTATGAAAAAAGTGTTGCATTTTTTTTGTCATGTATAAAGCTATAACTCTTGGAATTATGATGATAGAGGGCACCTATTTTGAGCCTACCCTAGTAAGTTATTTTGAGCCTAATTGCTTCTTTGAGAGGGTTTAAAGTGTTTCTACTCCTATCTTTTTCTTTCAATTTCAATCTAAATGATCTCATTACTTCTATTTTGTTTGGATACTAAGAATCATTCTCCTTTGCAGATACCATGTGTTTAGTGTCATTCATGAATGAACTCAATGAGATGATGTTAGGCTATGCATGTTTAACTACTAAAAGGCTTAAATCCTACCCATTTGTGTGCTCCATTCACCCTTGTTGCAGCCAAACACTTTAGCCTAATTCTTTCATCACCCACACCATAATCTACCCATTCTAGCCCATTACAAGCCATACCTTATAGTTTGGGGAATACCAATGTGATGAAGACTAAGGGCAAATTGAGTTATAGAGCAAGATTGTGGTGTGTACCGAGGGCACCTGTGTTGAAAATGTTTCTAAAAAAAAAAAAAAGAAAAAAAAAAGAGAGGATCAAAGTGGATACAAATTCCAAATCGCCTAATTATAAAGCATAGGGCCTGGACGCCAAAAACAAAAGAAGACAAATGCCAGTGAAGAGCCTCGAAGACACTTTGGTATGCCCCAAACTCTAGCATTTCATATCAAGTCTTTCATAACCTATACCCTAAGCCTTGCATTACAACCTTGAGAAAGACCTAGCTGATCATTGAGGATGTATTCATGGGTGATGGTAAGTGTGTGTGTTATCTATATTCTTAGCATTTGATTCATTTCATGAGATCTACTCAGAAACTGTGCTTCCATTTCAGATTTCATATGTGAGAATTTTGATTTCCTTTACATAATTTCACTCATATATGTTGTTGAGAGACTAAACCTTAAGATCTGAGTGAAAACTTGAGTGGAAGCTGTGAGGAGTAGAGTTGAGGCGAATTCTATCTTAAGCATTTGGGTATGGTGACCTTGAAGTTGTAAGACATTGAGAAATATCTTTATACGTTACAATTGATACGATTCTTTGAAGTGGCAAACTTTTGAGTTGAAAGAATGACAAAACCTTCATTGGTTCTTATTAGTTTGTTTAAAGCATGTTTTAACCAAATTGTTTGTAGTGTTTGTAGATGTTTGTGGGTGTCATCACTGTAAACCCTCAGGAGACACAACTCCTCCAACTAGGGACACCTAGGGGTTCAAAGGCTTGTTGCACATGCTCAGTGCAATCGTTTGGCCAGCGAAAGTGGTTTAGTTAGATGTTTGTGTTGTGTGTGTTTTAGTTTTAAGTTTGCTCGAGGACTAGCAAAAACCAGGTTTGGGGGTATTTGATAAGTCACATTTTGTATACGTTTATATCTTCATTATTTGGCGTCTTTGTGATTGTTTTGGATTAAACTAGTTGCATTTTACCTTATTTGGTGTTAGTGTGCAGCAAGGGTGAAATTGGATCAATGGGAAGGCAAATGAAGTAAAAACATTCCAGAAAAGATGTGAAGTGTTAAGAAATGCAATTCGGCCATATTGGGTGATTCTAAACAAGGCAAAATCATTGAAGTCAACTATGTGGTTCCAACACCAAAACATGCATTCATATGCATGTCACAACCTTGACCGTGTGTTCTCATGCAATCCCATCATTTTATGCACTTCTAAACACCAAACATGCTGTCACATGCATGCTAACATCCAGTCCGTGCGTCCCATGCCATTCCAACTCCCTTTTGAGCCAAAAAACATCCATTTCCATTACTTAATCCATTCAGCCACATCTTCACATGCATGATCCACATCCATTCCGTGCATTCCATTACATTTCTGCACTTCATCTTTGCAGAAATACACATGCACTTCAATTAAATAAAACCCATGCTTGCACCTTTCCCTTTTGTTATTCACCCATTATTCCAGAAAATCAATCATTCTTAGTCCATGTCGTGTGATCCCTTCTCCTTTCCAGATTTTTACAAAACATTTTCTGGTGGTCCAAGTCACCTTTGCAGGTTCCACTCACTTGTGGCAGCAAGGGCACATGCTTCTTTGAATACATTAACACTTCCTTGCAGACCTTGTCCATGTGAGGCGTCCACTACCTCAGAAACACACTCATTACATCAACAATGCACTGCCATCTGAGTTAAACAAATCCCAGATCCAATCTCAATGTTGGGGACACATTCTTTTCCATAAAACAAGTCTCATTTCTGTCCCAAGGGGTTCCGCAAGTTTCATTCTTCAATTCAGTCCATTACACACTCTAAAACCTCTCCCATTTCACTCCATTCTCTGTCCATTTCTGTCCCAAGGGCAGAAACCATTCAAACCAAGCCAATCTAGTTCATCCGCACCACAATCGGAGAAGCAACATCAAGGAACTCTTCAAGGACTTCAACATCAGATTTGCTTCAAGGGTTCATTCTTATCAATTCTATGTTCATTCATGTTTTATATTTTTATGTCAAATCTCTTGTAAACATGAATTGTAACTAAGCTTCCTCTAGGGATTCGATGTAACCTTGCAAAGTTTGCCATGTAATTAAGTTAGAATGCTCAGTTTGTGTATCTAGTTCTTGCTTCATTCTCTGTTATAATTGTGAATTTGTGAGTTGATTTGTATGCTTGATCTCCATTTGAGTTAACCACAAGTTATTTAGCCAAGATTAAAGCATACATCATGTCTAATTTTGGTGGATTTGTGAATGAATGAAGGGAAAGCTTGGCAAACATCCTGCCAAGTGTTCCCTTTGGTTTAGTGAACGTTTCTTGTGCATTACATACTCTAGATTATGAACCAAAGTTGCACATCACAATTAGGTGCATGATTAGAGACATTTGATCAAATCCACACATCATATGGTTGATCATGTCCAAGTGAAACAAACTCAAGAAATAGGTAGATGAATGAGTACAAACTAACTTAACAAACATGGACTTAGTTGAGCATTGGTGAAATCGAATCCCTAGTTTCATTTCCATTGATACTATCCCATTATATTAGCTATTGATTCATTGATTTGTGTTTACTTCATTTTCTTATGCTTTCAAGTTACAATAACAAATCTGCCTATTATGCCTAGTTTGATTAGTTTGATTCAAATCTGCCTATTTAGTTTAGTTTGATTCATTTCTTAGAGTTCTAGCAAAACAAGTAATTACATAGGTCCAATTAGTCCCTGTGGATTCGACACCCTTGCTTGTGCCATTATACTAAATATATTCTAGCATTAGGAAGGAAATATACATCAACACACAACGACGCCAAATAAGGAAGATATAAATGCATGCAAAATGTGACTTATCAAAACTTATGCCAAGAATTTGTTTAACGCGATTGTTTATAAGCAACCTCCACTACTTATGAATATAAGTTCATAACTATTACGTGAAACTCACTTATATTCTAGCGTCAAATTCATGCATGAAAATTAAGCGTGCACTCTCAATAAACATACATAAATAGGTTATCAATCAAACAGTTAAACAAATTGAATTCACAACTTATGAAACGTAATTAAAAGTAATCAAATCATATTGCAAGCATAAACATATATTTCGAATCCCCCCTAGCTAAGGGGGGGGGGTTTAGTTCCTCATGATACAAAACAAAGAGAATCAAAGAAACGCCTAAACATTCCAACAACTCAAACTTGAATTGTATGAACGTTTAGGTCCTCTTCTCTTCCATTCCTCATTCGTACAAAACAAAGAGTATTGAAATTAAATATTGAAATCAAAGAAACACCTAAACATTCCAACCACTCAAACTTGAATTGTATGAACGTTTAGGCCCTCTTATCTTCCTCTTCGTTGTAGCACAAGGTCTAAGGATAGTTTGATGGTGTGAATGGTTTGGGGGAGTGGTGAAAATGGAAGGAGGAATGGTGTTTGGATTATAAGGGAATGGGGACTCACGGCTAGGAAGAAGTGGATGTTTTTGTGGTGTGGTGTTGTGTATGAAAAAATGAGATGAGAATGAGTGGGAATGAATGCTTATTTATAGGCGAAATGGGGGGGGGGGGGGAACATGACAGCTAGGAGGGAATGTGGCTGCATGTTTGAATGATTAAAGGATGCATGTGGGTTGGAAATGCATGTGCAAGCATGTGTTGGCTGAATTAAAGAATGTGAATGCAATCTGAAATGCATGTGAATTATGTTGGAAAGAAGGGGAAGTCACGGCACAAGGTAAGGGGGAGTGAATGTGGCTGAAATGCAAGGGGGAATGATGATGAATGCATGTGCAATGACAGCTAGGTATGTGGTGGAAAGCTGGAATTGCACAAAGGGAATGCATGTGCACGGTTTTGGTGTGGAGAAAGGAATAATCTGAAATGGGAGAGCATGTGGGTGGAAATGCATGTGGGTTAAAGTGGAATGATGATGGGAGATGCATGTGGCTGATTTATGCATGTGATTAAAGGGAGTGCATGTTTGAATGATTAAAGGGACATGTGAGGGTGCAATGATGAAGGAATAATCTGAAAATGCAAGGTGAAATGAAGTGGAATGACAATGGCATGTGGAATGGCTGGAAAGTGTATGAAACTCACGGCAATGATGGTGTTTGTGTGAATGATGGCAGATTGTGTGGGTGAGTGATTAGGTTGGAAATGCATGTGAATGCAAGGTGTGAATGATTATGAGTGCATGTGGGTGAATTAAAGGATGGAATGCATGTGAATTAGGTTGGAAATCTGATGGGAACTCATGGCATTAAGTGGAGTGAAATGATTGAATGTTTAATGGTTGCATGTGGCTGAAATGAAGTGTGTATGCATGTGCACGGCACAAAGGGAAATGGTTTTGGTGAATGGCTGATTAGAATCTAGGGTGAATGGTGTGTACGGTTTTTGGGAGAGAAAGTGTGTTGGATGATTTATGGAGATGCATGTGGATTAAAGGAATGCATGTGCAATGGATATAGGAAAGGTTTAAATGTCCTAGAACTAAAGGGAACAAGGTTCCAACACTTTGGTCTTCAATTAGGTCTTCAATTTCGTCCAACACTTTGGCTCCAAGCATAAGCTATCCATCCTTAGCCCAAAAGTGCTCCAAAATGCATCTTTTTGCTCCTTTAGCCCTTTGGACCTACAAACACACGAAAATAGCTTAAAGTACTAAAATAACTAAAGAAACATAACGTAAATGCACGAGAACAAGCCATTTAAGTCGCATGAATATGCTCCTATCACTCATTTCTAAGTTCTTCCAACTCATTAAGTTGGAGCTTCCTTGCTATTCCAGCATCCTTGTAATCAAAGTTGAACTTCTTGATGGCCCAATATGCACGGTGTTCAAGCTCCATTGGTAAATGACAAGCTTTCCCAAACACAAGGCGATAAGGACTCATGCCAATGGGGGTCTTGTATGCTGTTCTATATGCCCATAGTGCATCATTTAACCTCAATGACCAATCCTTCCTTGTAGGGCTCACAGTCTTCATCAAAATGTTCTTCATCTCCCTGTTGCTAATCTCCACTTGTCCTGAGGTTTGAGGATGGTACGGGGTTGCCACTTTGTGGTTGATGTTGTACTTCTTCATGAAGGATTCAAAGGGTTTGTTGCAGAAATGGCTGCCACCATCACTAATAATAGCTCTCGGGGTTCCAAACCTACAAAAAATCACATCTTTAAGAAAATTCAAAACAACCTTATGATCATTAGTTCTTGTAGCAATGGCTTCAACCCATTTGGATACATAATCTACTGCCACTAATATGTATAAGTGGCCAAAAGAGGATGGAAATGGTCCCATGAAATCGATTCCCCAAACATCAAAGAGCTCCACCACCAAAATGTTGTTCAATGGCATCTCATTTCTTCGGCTAATGTTCCCCATTTTCTGACACCTATCACACTTAGAACAAAAATCAAAAGCATCTTTGAATAAAGTAGGCCAAGAGAAACCAGATTGTAAAACCTTTAGAGATGTCTTTTTGGCACCAAAATGTCCTCCACATGCCAATGTATGGCTAAATGTTAGAATGCTTTGTTGCTCACTCTCTGGGACACATCTCCTAATGATTTGGTCAGGGCAATATTTAAACAACTATGGTTCGTCCCAAACGTAGTGCTTTACCATGGCAAGGAACTTCTTTCTTTCCTGAAAAGAAAGGTCATTTCTAATTATACCACAAGTAAGATAATTAACAAAATCCGCATACCATGGTTCTTTTTCTTGAATGACAAGGAGTTGTTCATCTGGAAATGATTCATTTAGAGGCAAAGGTTGTCCAACTCCATGGTTTTCATTAAGCCTTGACAAATGGTCAGCCACAACATTATCACTTCCCTTCTTATCTCGAATTTCCAAGTCAAACTCTTGTAGTAAGAGTATCCATCTAATTAAGCGTGGTTTAGCATCCTTTTTTGTCATCAAGTACCTAAGGGCTGCATGATCAGAAAACACAATAACTTTAGATCCCACAAGATATGACCTAAACTTCTCTAAGGCAAAAACAATAGCAAGCAACTCCTTTTCAGTTGTGGAATAGTTAAGTTGAGCATCATGTAGAGTCCGGCTTGCATAGTAGATCACATGTGGAAGCTTGTTCACCCTTTGCCCTAAAACTGCACCAATAGCATAGTCAGAGGCATCACACATCAATTCAAAAGGTAAAGACCAATCTGGTGCCATAATAATAGGGGCCGAGGTTAGTTCATATTTCAAAGTATTGAATGCATCCATACAAGCTTTATCAACATGAAATACAACATCTTTAGCTAACAGATTGCATAATGGACGAGTGATCATTGAAAAGTTCTTAATGAAACGACGATAAAAACCCGTATGTCCCAAAAAACTTCTTACTCCCTTCACAGTGGTGGGGGCTACCATATTTGTGATGGCGTCAATTTTGGCTTTGTCCACCTCCATTCCTTTGCTAGAGATTACATGTCCCAACAGAATTCCTTGTTTCACCATAAATTGGCACTTTTCCCAATTGAGAACCAAATTTGTTTCCTGACATCTTTGAAGTACTAAAGAGAGATGGTTAGGACATTCTTCAAAAGAGGAACCAAACACTGAGAAGTCATCCATAAATACCTCAATGAATCTTTCTACCATGTCAGAAAAGATGGCCAACATGCATCTTTGGAATGTTGCTGGAGCATTGCAAAGTCCAAAAGGCATTCTCCTATATGCAAATGTGCCAAAGGGGCAAGTAAAGGTTGTTTTCTCTTGATCCTCCGGAGCAATTGCAATTTGATTGTAACCTGAGTAACCATCCAGAAAACAATAATGTGAGTAACCTGCCAATCTCTCAAGCATTTGATCTATGAAAGGCATAGGAAAGTAATCTTTTCTAGTGCTAGAATTCAACTTCCTGTAATCGGTGCAAACACGCCAACTAGCCGTGGGCTTTGTGGGCACAAGCTCATTGTTTTCATTTCTCATCACTGTGATTCCCACCTTCTTAGGTACCACTTGAATAGCACTCACCCATTTGCTATCAGAAATGGGATATATGATCCCCACATCTAACAATTTCAACACCTCATTCCTAACAACTTCCTTCATGTGTAGATTGAGCCTTCTTTGTGGTTCACGGGTTGACTTTGCTCCTTCCTCCAAAAGAATCCTATGCATGCA